>NC_136133.1:4219418-4448901 GCF_965212315.1 Lampetra planeri | reverse complement strand
GTTTGTTGTTTTTGTGTATTTTTTGTTTCGTATTGTTTGTTGTTTTTTGTGCATTGTTTGTTATTTTTTGTGTATTGTTTGTAGTTTTTTGTGTATTGTTTGTTATTTTTTGTGTATTGTTTGTAGTTTTTTGTGTATTGTTTGTTGTTTTTTGTGCACTGTTTGTTATTTTTTGAGTATTGTTTGTAGTTTTTTGTGTATTGTTTGTTGTTTTTTGTGTACTGTTTGTTATTTTTTGAGTATTGTTGTAGTTTTTTGTGTATTGTTTGTTGTTTTTGTGTTGTTTGTTTTTTGTGTACTGTTTGTTGTTTTTTGAGTATTGTTTGTTGTTTTTTGTGTATTGTTTGTTGTTTTTTGTGTACTGTTTGTTGTTTTTTGTGTATTGTTTGTTGTTTTTTGTGTACTGTTTGTTGTTTTTTGTGTATTGTTTGTTGTTTTTTGTGTATTGTTTGTTGTTTTTTGTGTACTGTTTGTTGTTTTTTGTGTATTGTTTGTAGTTTTTTGTGTACTGTTTGTTGTTTTTTGTGTATTGTTTGTTGTTTTTTGTGTATTGTTTGTTGTTTTTTGTGTATTGTTTGTAGTTTTTTGTGTACTGTTTGTTGTTTTTTGTGTATTGTTTGTTGTTTTTTGTGTATTGTTTGTTGTTTTTTGTGTACTGTTTGTTGTTTTTTGTGTATTGTTTGTTGTTTTTTGTGTACTGTTTGTTGTTTTTTGTGTATTGTTTGTAGTTTTTTGTGTATGTTTGTTGTTTTTTGTGTATTGTTTGTTGTTTTTTGTGTATTGTTTGTAGTTTTTTGTGCACTGTTTGTTGTTTTTTGTGTATTGTTTGTAGTTTTTTGTGTATTGTTTGTTGTTTTTTGTGTATTGTTTGTTGTTTTTTTGTGTACTGTTTGTTGTTTTTTTGTGTATTGTTTGTAGTTTTTTTGTGTAATGTTTGTTGTTTTTTGTGTATTGTTTGTTGTTTTTTGTGTATTGTTTGTAGTTTTTTGTGCACTGTTTGTTGTTTTTTGTGTATTGTTTGTAGTTTTTTGAGTATTGTTTGTTGTTTTTTGTGTATTGTTTGTAGTTTTTTGTGTATTGTTTGTTGTTTTTTGTGTACTGTTTGTTGTTTTTTGTGTACTGTTTGTTGTTTTTTGTGCACTGTTTGTTGTTTTTTGTGTATTGTTTGTAGTTTTTTGAGTATTGTTTGTTGTTTTTTGTGCACTGTTTGTTGTTTTTTGTGTATTGTTTGTTGTTTTTTGTGTACTGTTTGTTGTTTTTTGTGCACTGTTTGTTGTTTTTTGTGTACTGTTTGTTGTTTTTTGTGTACTGTTTGTTGTTTTTTGAGTATTGTTTGTTGTTTTTTGTGTATTGTTTGTTGTTTTTTGTGTATTGTTTGTTGTTTTTTGTGTACTGTTTGTTGTTTTTTGTGTATTGTTTGTAGTTTTTTGTGTATTGTTTGTTGTTTTTTGTGTATGTTTGTTGTTTTTTGTGTACTGTTTGTTATTTTTTGAGTATTGTTTGTAGTTTTTTGTGTATTGTTTGTTGTTTTTTGTGTATTGTTTGTTGTTTTTTGTGTACTGTTTGTTATTTTTTGAGTATTGTTGTTGTTTTTTGTGTATTGTTTGTTGTTTTTTGTGTATTGTTTGTTGTTTTTTGAGTATTGTTTGTAGTTTTTTGTGTAATGTTTGTTTATTTTTTGAGTATTGTTTGTAGTTTTTTGTGTATTGTTTGTTGTTTTTTGAGTATTGTTTGTTGTTTTTTGTGTACTGTTTGTTGTTTTTTGAGTATTGTTTGTTGTTTTTTGTGTATTGTTTGTTGTTTTTTGTGTATTGTTTGTTGTTTTTTGTGTACTGTTTGTTGTTTTTTGTGTACTGTTTGTTGTTTTTTGTGTATTGTTTGTTGTTTTTTGAGTATTGTTTGTTGTTTTTTGTGTATTGTTTGTTGTTTTTTGTGTATTGTTTGTTGTTTTTTGTGTATTGTTTGTTGTTTTTTGTGTATTGTTTGCTTGTTTTTTGTGTATACTGTTTGTTATTTTTTGAGTATTGTTTGTTGTTTTTTGTGTATTGTTTGTTGTTTTTTGTGTATTGTTTGTTGTTTTTTGTGTATTGTTTGTTGTTTTTTGTGTACTGTTTGTTATTTTTTGAGTATTGTTTGTTGTTTTTTGTGTATTGTTTGTTGTTTTTTGTGTATTGTTTGTTGTTTTTTGAGTATTGTTTGTTGTTTTTTGTGTATTGTTTGTTGTTTTTTGTGTATTGTTTGTAGTTTTTTGTGTATTGTTTGTTGTTTTTTGTGTATTGTTTGTTGTTTTTTGTGTATTGTTTGTAGTTTTTTGTGTACTGTTTGTTGTTTTTTGTGTATTGTTTGTTGTTTTTTGTGTATTGTTTTGTGGGTTGTTGTGTGTATGTTGTGTTTTTTGTGTATTGTTTGTTGTTTTTTGTGTATTGTTTGTTGTTTTTTGTGTAGTGTTTGTAGTTTTTTGTGTACTGTTTGTTGTTTTTTGTGTATTGTTTGTTGTTTTTTGTGTACTGTTTGTTGTTTTTTGTGTATTGTTTGTAGTTTTTTGTGTATGTTTGTTGTTTTTTGTGTGTTGTTTGTTGGTTTGTGTGTGTATGTTTGTTGTTTTTTGTGTATGTTTGTGTTTTTTGTGTAATGTTTGTTGTTTTTTGTGTATTGTTTGTTGTTTTTTGTGTATGTTGGGTGTTTTGTGTATTGTTTGTTGTTTTTTGTGGTGTATGTTGTTGTTTTTTGTGTATTGTTTGTTGTTTTTTGTGTATTGTTTGTTGTTTTTTGTGTGTTGTTTGTTGTTTTTTGTGTAGTGTTTGTTGTGTTTTGTGTATGGTTGTAGTTTTTTGTGTATTGTTTGTGTTTTTTGTGTATTGTTTGTTGTTTTTTGTGTATTGTTTGTTGTTTTTTGTGTATTGTTTGTTATTTTTTGAGTATTGTTTGTAGTTTTTTGTGTATTGTTTGTTGTTTTTTGTGTATTGTTTGTTGTTTTTTGTGTATTGTTTGTAGTTTTTTGTGTATTGTTTGTTGTTTTTTGTGTATTGTTTGTTGTTTTTTTGTACTGTTTGTTATTTTTTGAGTATTGTTTGTAGTTTTTTGTGTATTGTTGTTGTTTTTTGTGTATTGTTTGTTGTTTTTTGTGTATTGTTTGTAGTTTTTTGAGTATTGTTTGTAGTTTTTTGTGTATTGTTTGTTGTTTTTTGTGTATTGTTTGTTGTTTTTTGTGTATTGTTTGTTGTTTTTTGTGCACTGTTTGTTATTTTTTGAGTATTGTTTGTTGTTTTTTGTGTATTGTTTGTTGTTTTTTGTGTATTGTTTGTTGTTTTTTGTGTATTGTTTGTTGTTTTTTGTGTATTGTTTGTAGTTTTTTGTGTATTGTTTGTTGTTTTTTGTGTATTGTTTGTTGTTTTTTGAGTATTGTTTGTAGTTTTTTGTGTATTGTTTGTTGTTTTTTGTGTATTGTTTGTTGTTTTTTGTGTATTGTTTGTTGTTTTTTGTGTATTGTTTGTAGTTTTTTGTGTATTGTTTGTTGTTTTTTGTGTATTGTGTTTGTTTGTTTTTTTGTGTATTGTTTGTAGTTTTTTGTGTATTGTTTGTTGTTTTTTGTGTATTGTTTGTTGTTTTTTGTGTATTGTTTGTAGTTTTTTGTGTATTGTTTGTTGTTTTTTGTGTATTGTTTGTTGTTTTTTTGTGTATTGTTTGTTGTTTTTTGTGTATTGTTTGTTGTTTTTTGTGTATTGTTTGTAGTTTTTTGTGTATTGTTTGTTGTTTTTTTGTGTATTGTTTGTTGTTTTTTGTGTGTTGTTGTTTGTAGTTTTTTGTGTATTGTTTGTTGTTTTTTGTGTATTGTTTGTTGTTTTTTGTGTATGTGTTGTTGTGTTTTGTGGTATTGTTTGTTGTTTTTTGTGTATTGTTTGTTGTTTTTTGTGTATTGTTTGTTGTTTTTTGTGTATTGTTTGTAGTTTTTTGTGTATTGTTTGTTGTTTTTTGTGTAGTTGTTTGTTGTTTTTTGTGTATTGTTGTGTGTTGTGTTTGTGTGTGTTGTTGTGTTGGTTGTGTTGGTGTTTGGTGTTGTGTTGTGTTTTTTGTGTATTGTTTGTAGTTTTTTGTGTATTGTTTGTGTGTTTTGTGTGTGTGTTGTTTTTGTGTATTGTTTGTTGTTTTTGTGTATTGTTTGTGGTTTTTGTGTATTGTTGTTGTTTTTTGTGTATTGTGTTGTGTTTTTGTGTATTGTTGTTGTTGTTTGTTGTGTTTGGTGTTGTTGTGTTTTTTGTGTATTGTTTGTTGTTTTTTGTGTATTGTTTGTAGTTTTTTGTGTATTGTTTGTTGTTTTTTGTGTATTGTTTGTTGTTTTTTGTGTATTGTTTGTTGTTTTTTGTGTATTGTTTGTAGTTTTTTGTGTATTGTTTGTTGTTTTTTGTGTATTGTTTGTAGTTTTTTGTGTATTGTTTGTAGTTTTTTGTGTATTGTTTGTTGTTTTTTGTGTATTGTTTGTTGTTTTTTGTGTATTGTTTGTAGTTTTTTGTGTATTGTTTGTAGTTTTTTGTGTATTGTTTGTTGTTTTTTGTGTACTGTTTGTTGTTTTTTGTGTATTGTTTGTAGTTTTTTGTGTATTGTTTGTAGTTTTTTGTGTATTGTTTGTAGTTTTTTGTGTATTGTTTGTTGTTTTTTGTGTATTGTTTGTAGTTTTTTGTGTATTGTTTGTAGTTTTTGTGTATTGTTTGTTGTTTTTTGTGTATTGTTTGTTGTTTTTTGTGTATGTTTGTAGTTTTTTGTGTATTGTTTGTAGGTTTTTGTGTATTGTTTGTAGTTTTTTGTGTATTGTTTGTTGTTTTTTGTGTATTGTTTGTAGTTTTTTGTGCATTGTTTGTAGTTTTTTGTGTATTGTTTGTTGTTTTTTGTGTATTGTTTGTAGTTTTTTGTGTATTGTTTGTAGTTTTTTGTGTATTGTTTGTTGTTTTTTGTGTATTGTTTGTAGTTTTTTGTGTATTGTTTGTAGTTTTTGTGCATTGTTTGTAGTTTTTTGTGTATTGTTTGTTGTTTTTGTGTATTGTTTGTTGTTTTTTGTGTATTGTTTGTAGTTTTTTGTGTATTGTTTGTAGTTTTTTGTGTATTGTTTGTGTTTTTTGTGTATTGTTTGTTGTTTTTTGTGTATTGTTTGTTATTTTTTGTGTATTGTTTGTTATTTTTTGTGTATTGTTTGTTGTTTTTTGTGCATTGTTTGTTATTTTTTGTGTATTGTTTGTTATTTTTTGTGTATTGTTTGTTATTTTTTGTGTATTGTTTGTAGTTTTTTGTGTACTGTTTGTAGTTTTTTGAGTACTGTTTGTAGTTTTTTGTGTATTGTTTGTTGTTTTTTGTGCACTGTTTGTTATTTTTTGAGTATTGTTTGTAGTTTTTTGTGTATTGTTTGTTGTTTTTTGTGTACTGTTTGTTATTTTTTGAGTATTGTTTGTAGTTTTTTGTGTATTGTTTGTTGTTTTTTGTGTACTGTTTGTAGTTTTTTGTGTATTGTTTGTAGTTTTTTGTGCATTGTTTGTAGTTTTTTGTGCATTGTTTGTTATTTTTTGTGTATTGTTTGTTATTTTTTGTGTATTGTTTGTTATTTTTTGTGTATTGTTTGTAGTTTTTTGTGTACTGTTTGTAGTTTTTTGAGTACTGTTTGTAGTTTTTTGTGTATTGTTTGTTGTTTTTTGTGCACTGTTTGTTATTTTTTGAGTATTGTTTGTAGTTTTTTGTGTATTGTTTGTTGTTTTTTGTGTACTGTTTGTTATTTTTTGAGTATTGTTTGTAGTTTTTTGTGTATTGTTTGTTGTTTTTTGTGTACTGTTTGTAGTTTTTTGTGTATTGTTTGTAGTTTTTTGTGCATTGTTTGTAGTTTTTTGTGTATTGTTTGTTGTTTTTGTGTATTGTTTGTTGTTTTTTGTGTATTGTTTGTTGTTTTTTGTGTATTGTTTGTTGTTTTTTGTGCATTGTTTGTTATTTTTTGTGTATTGTTTGTTATTTTTTGTGTATTGTTTGTTATTTTTTGTGTATTGTTTGTAGTTTTTTGTGTACTGTTTGTAGTTTTTTGAGTACTGTTTGTAGTTTTTTGTGTATTGTTTGTTGTTTTTTGTGTATTGTTTGTAGTTTTTTGTGTATTGTTTGTTGTTTTTTGTGTATTGTTTGTTGTTTTTTGTGTACTGTTTGTAGTTTTTTGTGTATTGTTTGTTGTTTTTTGTGTACTGTTTGTAGTTTTTTGTGTACTGTTTGTTGTTTTTTGTGTATTGTTTGTAGTTTTTTGTGTATTGTTTGTTGTTTTTTGTGTACTGTTTGTAGTTTTTTGTGTATTGTTTGTTGTTTTTGTGTAGTGTTTGTTGTTTTTTGTGTACTGTTTGTAGTTTTTTGTGTATTGTTTGTTGTTTTTTGTGTATTGTTTGTTGTTTTTTGTGTACTGTTTGTAGTTTTTTGTGTATTGTTTGTAGTTTTTTGTGTATTGTTTGTAGTTTTTTGTGTATTGTTTGTTGTTTTTGGTGTATTGTTTGTGGTTTTTGTGTATTGTTTGGTGGTTTTTTGTGTATTGTTTGTGTTTTTTGTGTTTTGTTTGTTGTTGTTTGTGTATTGTTTGTAGTTTTTTGTGTTGTGTTTGTGTTGTTGTGTGTTGGTGTTGTGGTTTTGTGTGGTTGTGTTGTTGTGTGTTTGGGGGTGTTGTGTGGTTGTTTTGTGTGTGTTGTGTGTAGTTTGTTGTGTGTATTGTTTGTTGTTTTTTGTGTATTGTTTGTTGTTTTTTGGGTATTGTTTGTAGTTTTTTGTGTATTGTTTGTTGTTTTTTGGAGTATTGGTTGTGTTTTTTGTGTGTTGTGTTGTGTGGGTTGTTGTGTTGGTTTGTTGTGTTTTTGTGTATGTTGTGTTGTTTGTGTATGTTTGTAGTTTTTGTGTAGTGTTTGTTGTTTGTTGTGTGTGGTTGGGGTTGGTTGGTGGGGTTGGGGTGGGGGGGGGGTGTTGTGTTTGTTTGTTGTTTTGTGTGTGTTGTGTGTGTGTGTTTTTGTGTATTGTTTGTTGTTTTTTGTGTATTGTTTGTTGTTTTTGTGTATTGTTTGTTGTTTTTTGTGTATGTTTGTTGTTTTGTATGTGGGTGGTGGGTGGGGTGTTGGGTGTGTTGTGTTGTTTGTGTTTGTTGTGTTTGTTGGTGTGGGTGTGGGGGGGGGGGGGGGGGGTTGGTGGGGGGGTGTGTGGGGGGTAGTGTTTGGTGTGGTTTGGTGTGTGGGTTTGGGTGGGTTGTGTGTGGGGTTGTTGTGTTGTTGGTGGTTGTTGGTGGGGTTGTGGTGTTTGTGTGTGTATGTTGTAGTTTTTGTGTATGGTTGTGTTTTGTGTGTATGTTTGTGTTGTTTGTGTGTGTTTGTGTTTTTTGTGTACTGTTTGTAGTTTTTTGTGTATTGTTTGTTATTTTTGTGTGTGTTTGTTGTGTTTTTTGAGTACTGTTTGTAGTTTTTTGTGCATTGTTTGTTATTTTGTGTGTATTGTTTGTTGTGTACTGTTTGTAGTTTTTTGTGCATTGTTTGTTATTTTTTGTGTATTGTTTGTTGTTTTTTGTGTACTGTTTGTAGTTTTTTGTGCATTGTTTGTTATTTTTTGTGTATTGTTTGTTGTTTTTTGTGTACTGTTTGTAGTTTTTTGTGCATTGTTTGTTATTTTTTGTGTATTGTTTGTTATTTTTTGTGTATTGTTTGTTTATTTTTTGAGTACTGTTTGTAGTTTTTTGTGCATTGTTTGTTACTGTTGCTTCTCGTTCACCCCCGCGCCCAGACTGGACGGCTGTGGGGAAAAAAAAGCGAGCTTCCTCCTCCTGCAGTCTCAATAGAGATTCTGGTTTATCAGCGTTGACCATCATCACGTCTCGTGACCAGCCCTGCCCCGAGGCTAACTCGCCTATCCTGACGCTTTGAATTGCGTCATTGAACATTGCGTGTGTTCTCTAATCCGCGTGTTATTATTCTTCCCCTCAATGTAATCCCACGCTTTTTTGACGTAAAACATTAATAAATAACTCACTGAAAATTGGACGCTTCAGTGTTTGAGAAAGAATTTAATTGAACATGTACACGCGTATTCGTGTAAGGTGACGTGTTTGTTCATATTTCAAATAGGGCATTCGAGAGCGTTGAATCCACGTTTTTTTAATTCAAAGTAAACACATCCTCTTCGTAATTTTGTCCTCATGACGCTTAGTTCGTCATCGTGAATATGGCATTGCCATGCATCGATCGTACCGTGCACTCTCTAGTGGTAGTGCCTTACGCCGGCGGTCCCATCTCGCAAGGTCAGTCAAGCCCCATCAGCGTTTCGGAAAATATCGACGGCAGAAATGAAGCCCAGTTGACAACCAGTGATGTTGAACGGATGGCTAAAAGAACACGGGACATCATTGCATTCATACATCTGCTGCTGCTCTCAACAAAGCAAGTGCTTAATCCCTGCCATACGGGTGTCTATGTGTGTGTGTGTGTGAAAGTGCAGGAAAGGTCATCGTGATTGCTAATTGTTGATTGCTAATCTTGATTGCTAATCAGCCTGTGATCTGTGTATGCGCGTGTTTATAATTGTTGTTGTTGTTGCAGCAAATCAGCTTCGTACTCCCCGACTGCATGTGCCATTGTGCTGCTCCCTGATTGGACACCACCCATCGCACGGCCATGGACTTCGTCATGAAACAAGCCCTGGGAGGTAGAGTCTCGTGCGCGCGTGTGGCGCGTCTGTCTGTCTGTCAATGCGGGGAGCGGTGGCGCAGCGGTTAGCGCGCCGCACTACGAACCCGGCGACACCGAGATCGATTCCCGCTCGCGGCCAACACCGGTGACGATCATCTGAACCGGTCCTGGGCACAACTCCCCCCCCCTTCTGGATCGACTCAGCCTCAAATGAATACCTGGGTGCGGTGTGTAGTTAAACATCGTCACTACGGGGAGACAAAGGCGGTCGGGCGCGGTGCTGGCCACCAAACCCCCCTCGTGTGTCGTAGCGGCCTTCGTCGGTGCTGCTCGCGAACAGCGCTGGGTACAAAGGTGCTGGTGGGTCTCCTCCGGTTTCCTCCTCCATTCATGGGACAGAGCAAACAGCTCAACGCAGCAGAGCCCTCCTTAAAAATGGTCTTGGGTCTCATTCATCATTATTATGATTATTATATTTCGCGGTGCGCATAACCCATTCAATCAATATAACGAGCAACGAGCGAAATTATTGTCACAGTATGAGCCCTTATTTTATTTTGTAAAAATATTATCGGACGAAGGCCGCGTCGGTCATGGGAATTCATTTGACCAGACTGCACCACGCCGGTTTCGGGCTCGTTGAATGTTTTGTTGTTTGCGCAAAAAATAGACAAAGCAATGCCCAGTGCACGATCATTGACGGACATTTCAGCTCTCGCAACCATCCATCGTTCCAGGCGGCTGAGTGACGGCCTCATCTCGAGCATGCGAACCAATTAACTTCCACGACCCGACAGAGTCTATCGTATCGAGGAGGCGAGTGAGCTTTCAGCCAACACCGGAGCGACGACGATGAAATCGGGGGACGTCACGATAGTCGCGTAACCTCGGAAACGAGGGCTGGGTGTCTTTCTCCACCCTTTTAGGTGGAGTTCATAATGGCCAGGTCAGTCCCGTTGATCCCTTAGTCCCGAAAGTTGTGTATCTCTCACTCCCGTTTTCTACGCGAGTAAGGACGCATTGACGTTGGACGCCTTGGTGTCGTCACGTGAACGAACACGCCCAATCGTGAACGCTTCAGCACCCCCGGCGTGCTGAACAGCGATCGGACGCAGTTGTCCCGCACGGCTCTGAAGCGACGAGAGAGCCGTGAGCCGCGTGCGTTGATCGCAGCAGCTCACGCCTCGTGCTCTGTAACAGCGTTCCGTTGTGTCTTTTTTTCGCGACAAAAAAACCCCCCAACAATCTTCCAATTAGGTGATTCAACAACCGCCGCCCGAAGCTGACGAGCTGCGTTCCTTTGCAGAGGGCATAACTTAAAAAAAATCCTTTAAAAAAACAACACATTGAAAAATAAAATAAAGAATAAATAAACAAAAGGTACGGGCCAGACAGCGCGATAATTAACATCCACCAAGAAGGCCTCTCCACCCCCCCCCCATTGTTGCGCGAGCAGGCCAATAATTTCACTTCAGCGCAGAGTTCCTCCGTGGTATAAAACACGATACATTATATTTCGATTTAAAGCTTTCGTGACTGCAGGAATTCATCTTCTTGGTTCTTTCGGTAAAGTCACGTAGAAGGGAAGTAATAAAATAATACAAATAATAAAATATTTCTCACGAGGTTTCGGCCACAACGCAAGCAGAATTATTTAATTATGTAGTAATTTTATTATTTTATTATTTCCCTTCTACGTGACTTTACTGAAAGAACCAAGAAGACTATAAATTATGTCCAGAGGGGCTTCTTTTCTCGGCTCCGGTGGGGGCAGTGGTTTAGCAGAGGTCTGCACCCCCTCAAACAGCAACGACCACGTCCATCCGGCGCTCGCCCAGCTGCGTTGGTTGGTCTTCCGGCTGCCAAAACGAGCACGTTGCCAGGAGGTCGCACTCACTACCAGAGGTCGCAAACGGGTTTTGATGCCGTACCCGTACCCGGCCGCACCAGGGTCGCAAACGGGTACCCGTACCCGGCCGTACCCGTACCCTACCCGTACCCGGCCGGGTACGGGTAGGGTACGGGTATCAGGTACCCGATTGCGACCTCTGGGATGAAGCCATGTTGCAGGCGCGGGTGGGTTGATTCTAGGAACTTGAATTGTGAGAAGAGACAAGACGTTGGGAAATGAGTGACAAACGGTTACTCACCAGTGACTCACGGCCTACCCGTACCCGGCCGCACCAGGGTCGCAAACGGGTACCCGTACCCGGCCGGGTACGGGTAGCCGGGTATCGGGTAGGGTACGGGTATCGGGTACCCGGTTGCGACCTCTGCTCACTACACACAAAGTGCTTGCCACAAATCAACAGTACCAACTCGCAGCAGCAGGGGCGTTTGGTTAGCCCGTCGGACAAAGACGGTGGTCACCGCATCGCGCGGCGCTTTCAGATGCGTTTCCGCGGCCGTCTGGAACGCTCCTCCTTCCGATATTAGGAAGCCACTGGAGCTATGCACTTTTACATAATCTAGATTGGAGACTCACTTCGTTAGAACTGCTTTTCGTGTTCAGTTTGTTGTCCTTCACCCGCGCCTCCGATTAGCGCGGTTGGCTACGTACGGTGCGGAAGAAGTTCAACACACATACAACGCCCCCTAATCGCCCCCCCTCCCCACTCCGCCTCCATTCACCCGTTTACCAACCTCTAACCTAGACTGACCGTGGTGGTGAAGTATGGTCAAACGCCCATCTCGGACACAGTGTGGGCATGCCTTCATCCGAAAAGAGCTATTGTAAAATATCCGTCCGCAAGGATAAGCGCGGGTTAATAATCTCATTCGCGAGGGCACGGCTTTTTTTTATCTTCTCTCGTAATAATAATTCCCGTGATATTACTCATCCGCCACAACTGGCAGATGAGTCACGCGAGGCGCCGCCACGGATTATCCTTTCAATACGGAGCCTTTCACAACCAATGTTATGATTCGCACAAAATGAGTTTCTATCCGGGATATATCGCAGCGTGGTGGATCACGTCAATGTGCGAAGCAATCACCCTCCACCACCCGACAGAGTCAATCGCATCGAGGTGGCGAGTGAGCTTCTAGCCAACACCCGAGCGACGACGATGAAAACGGGGAACGTCACGACGCTTGTGTAACCTCGGAAAGTCTTTGAGTGACGGTACGAAACAAGGGCTGGGTGTCTTTCTCCACCCTTTTAGGGGGAGTTCATAATGGCCAGGTCAGTCCCGTTGATCCCTTAGTCGCGAAAGTTGTGTATCTCTCATTCCCGGTCTCTACGCGAGTAAGGACCCATTGACGTTGAACGTCTTAGAGTCGTCGCGTGAACGAACACGCCCATCGTGAACGCTTCAGCACCCCCGGTGTGCTGGACAGCGATTCACTCACATTTAACAAGCGGCTTACGTACGACCCGTCACTTGCCGGTTGCCAGCTTTGTGAACGTCTCCTGCAGCCTCGCGCCTTCAAAGGAGATTTTCACAGTTCTGCTAATCGCCTGATGAAACCGTGACGTGTGTACGTTTAACTTCTTTTCGCACCGCACGTACCTATCCAACAGTGCTACATCGGAGGTACGGGTGAAATTACTACAAATTAATGTCCCCCCCCAAAAAAAAATTCAGTTTCTAAATAAATGAACTGTCAATGTGCATGAGGCTCCCGAACGGCAAAACTCACGTGGCAGCGCCGACGCTTTTTAATTGAGCGATTTGTAGTTTGAATGCAGAGCGCGCGATTCCTGGGACATCTGCGTATTAGTGTCTGCAGCGGCGAGTTCCATCAGTCGCGCTGGGTCGTTAACGGCACCCCCCCCCCCCCCCGAATGAGCGGCCACCAAACAAGACCCGAGACGCGTCGTTCACAACAGCTCGTTAGCTCATCTCACACCGCGGCGAAGCGAGTTAAGATTGCGTCCTGGGAAAATGATGAACAACGGGAGGTTTTGTGTGTGCAGAGCGACGCTTTGTTGTTAGCAAGCCGGCGAATGATTCGATGTCGGTGAATGGTGCAAGTCGGAAAATGATGCAAGCCGGTGAATGATTCAAGCCAGTAAATAATTTAAGCCAGTGATTGATTTAAGCCAGTGAATGATTAAAGTCAATGGATTGTGTAAGCATGCGAATGATGCAAGCCGATGAATGATTCAAGCCGGTGCATGATGCAAGGCAGTGAATGATTGAATCCAGTGATTGATTGAAGCGAGTGAATGATTCACACCGGTGAATGATGCAAGCCGGTGTAAAATCATAATAGATAAAGGTGCAGCTCTGAAATTGTTTGCTTAACTATTTCATTTTACCAGGTAAGGCCCACTGAGCTGCATAGCTCTTTTTCAGAAGCGACCAGGCCACAAATGACAGCTCAACGAAGTGGCTTATCACGTGCAAAATTATAGCAGCCAAATTCTCTAAACGCGTGATGTTGATTCTAAATGTGGAGGGAAAAACCGGAGGACCCGGAGAAAAATCCAAGCGACCACGGGAGAGAGAGAGAGAGAAACACGCAACCTCCAAATATACAGCAGCAGGCGTCGTGGTCGGGATCGAACCCACAATCCTCCTGTATACCAGGTGAGGTAGTCAACATCTCGCCACTGCTATCGGAAGGATCCTCCAAGGAGAGGCATCTCTGAAGCGTTCATTGTCCTCTTACTCGTTCCACGCTGACCAGACGTCTAGGAAGAGTTTGGGAGTGCCCACACTTTACCCCACCACACGCGATCCTGCCGATTGCCGAACTTTGGAAAGAGAGAGAGAGAGGCCGAGGAGGGATTTGAGAAACTTGCGCAATTGTTTCTCAACTGGGAAACGGTGGGACAGGTTTCTGAAATAAATAAATAAATAAATAGTGCGTGCACGTAAGGACGTTGAAATTTTTCCAGGCCGTACGCAGCCGACTCATCGACGGTGTATATCGTACGGGCCACGAACACCGTCGTCCCTTTTTGCGGCGGTGCGGTGTGATGCGGTGCGGTGTGGTGATGTGCGGTGCGGTGTGATGCGGTGCGGTGCGGTGTGGTGATGTGTGGTGCGGTGTGATGCGGTGCGGTGTGATGCGGTGCGGTGTGGTGATGTGTGGTGCGGTGTGATGCGGTGCGGTGTGATGCGGTGCGGTGTGGTGATGTGCGGTGCGGTGCGGTGTGATGCGGTGCGGTGTGGTGATGTGTGGTGCGGTGTGATGCGGTGCGGTGTGATGCGGTGCGGTGTGGTATGGCGCGGTGCGGTCCGGTGCGGTGCAGGCGCCACGAAGGACGTGGGGAAGATGCTGGGAGGAGACCAGGCGGAGAAGGACCCCGAAGCGCAGAAGAAGGAGGAGGATCGGAGGGAGGCGCTGCGGCAGCAGGAGGAGGAGCGCAAGCAGAAGCATGCCAAGATGGAGGCGGAGCGGGAGCGCGTGCGGCAGAACGTGCGGGACAAGGTGAGAGGACACGGGGGAGGGGGGGGGGTGTGGTGAGGGAGGCCCAGCCACCCTTCAGAAGATCAGAGTCTTGACTGCGGAAGGAATCCGATGAGCTTATAGATCTCTTTTTGCACAGGTGTCCTGTCCGGGGTCACGAGGTCAGAATGTTCCAACAACAACAACAAACAATACGAAAACACGCTTTTGGAAGTTGGGGCCTGCGTGCACGCTCGAGAATGGTTCCCGATGGTTTTAGTCAGGGTGTGATTTGTCCAATTTTAATAGGCTGGTGGCGTGTGGGGGGGGCATAGAATCGACCAGCGCTGTGAACTACAGTAGAACCCCTCTTAACGACGGTAATTGGTTCCACGAAACCGGTCATTAAGTGATTTGGTCGTTAAGCAAGGGCAGGCCATATTCACTTACTCAGCGCACCTATATTTACACCTCTTTCATGTTTATCAATTATTTATTTCTTGGTTAAAACACTAATTGTCTTCCTCACCTTCTTGTCTTTATTCACGAGCACTTTGGGAGCCGTGATTATTGATTTAATTAAAGTTTAAAGTCAAAATGCACCAAGAATTCAAGAGATGTTTCAACTTCAAAACGCATCAGATAACCTATTGCAAACAATGCCCCAACGGTCATGAATGGACGTCGCTGATTGGCCGAGGCCTAGTCAGAACACTTTGGAGCTCGCCGATTGGCCGAAATTGATGGTCGCGTGTTCGTCGCAAGCCAATCGTTAACAGGGATTGGTCGGTAAGTGCACAACATTGGGCTCTATGGAGGGCCTACACTTCTATACACTATACTATACACTACACTACTATACACTACATTATACACTACTATACACTACACTACTATACACTACACTATATACTACACTACTATACACTATCCACTACACTACTATACACTAGACTATACACTACACTACGATACACTACACTATACACTACACTACTATACACTACACTACTATACACTACACTATACACTACACTACTATACACTATACACTACACTACTATACACTACTATACAATACACTATACACTACACTACTATACACTACACTACTATACACTACTATACACTATACACTACTATACACTACACTATACACTACTATACACTACTATACACTACACTATACACTACACTATACACTATACATTGGGCTCTATGGAGGCCTTTCGTTAAGCGATTAGTCGTTAACAGGCCCGGTCGTTAACAGGGGTTCTACCTTATGGTCAAACAAACCTAATGACCAACACAGCACGGGGAAACCTTAACCAATAATCGATTGACGAAACATGGAACGTAATAATGATACACTATGCAACACGATTTTTGTTCCTGGGTAGTAAGTGTATAATAGCCATTTTCTATACTTTTGAGGCATAAGCAATTATAAAATAACACTTACTACCCAGGAACAAAATGTTTTTTTTTTGTTACACAGTGATTAAACACATATATGTGATCATTTCCCAAAGGGTAATATGCACTTTGAAAGGGCCGTAGACACATTTGGATGTGAGTGTCTGATTTCTTGTGCGAGGAGACCACACACACATTCGCACACACAAAGACAAAGACCCCCCGCATAGCCTTGAAATACTGTTGGGGCAAGTGCTGTTAGCGAGCACCTATTAAGGCCAGAACGGCGCACGAAGGGGGGGGGGGTGGCCAGCACCACGGCCGACCGCCTTTGTCTCCCGAGTCGCGATGTTTACACACCGCATCCAGGTACTCATTTTACGCTGAGTCGACCTAGGGGAGGAGGCCCAGGACCGGTTCGTGTAATCGTCACCGGTGTTTGTGGCCGTGAGCGCGAATCAAACTCGTGTCGCCGGGTTCGTAATGCAGCAGAGCGCTAACCGCGACAGCCCCAACATGGGGCTCGGCTCGGCTGGGCTGAATGCCAGTGGAAAAAAAACCACACGTGCTGTGCTGGTCCCGTGCCAGCACGACTCGGATGTGCGAGTGTAAAAAATGGACCCTGTCAGCGCTGGTGTCCGTTGTTGTGCCCTCCCTCCCCTCCCTCCCGTCCCTCCCGTCCCACCGGCCCGTTGCCGTGCGCAGTACGGCCTCAAGCGGCGCGAGGAGCGGGAGGCGGAGGCCAAAGCGGCGATGGAGGCCGCGTGCAGCGGGGGGCGGCGGCGGCGGCGGCGGGTGGCGGCGTTTCCGGCGGTGTGGCCGGATCCGAGGGCAGCCTCACCCGCCCCAAGCGGGCCATCCCTCCCGGGTGCGGGGACGCTTCCGACGAGGGCCCTGAGGAAAGCCTCTTCGAAGCCTTCCTCAAGTACCTCCCAGGGCCCATCCAGGAGTTTTTCCGTAAATGAGCCAAGTGGCAGCGGGGGGGGGGGGGGGGGGGGGGCGGGTTAAACGGCGCGGTCAGCGTCAAATTTTTTTTTGGCAGCTGACCGGCAGGTGAATTGCAGGTTTTCGAGTTGGCGGGGAGGCGTTTGATTGTGGTTTGGGGGCGGTGTGGGCGGTGTGGTGGTTGGGGGTTTGCGATAAAGAGGTAAACATGGAATGTGTGTCAACCCGGTCACCAATGACTGCACAACAAACAAACAAACAGCAAACAAAACAAGCCCCGTCGCATTACGTTTGTTCCTGGCGATCAATTTGGCCGAAACAAAACAAAACAAAATTCCCCGTCGGTGAGAATCGAGACGATCGGTTTTTTAACACGTAGGCTTTCGCGACCAATATTATTCATTATCAACGTTTTTGGGTTTAAATAACGCGATCTAAACCCAAAAACATTGATTATGAACGATCGGTTTTGACTGTCACGCGACGAGACTTCCTCTCGTGTCGGCGCGGCGGCCGGGAGGGGCCTCGCTGCCACCCTCCGCTGTGCGTGGAGCGGAGGTCACGCGACGGGGTCCTCTCTCCGTGAGCGCGATGGGTCGCGCACGAACGGAAGCCTCGTCCCATGACACCAACGCCGGCAGCACGGCGCGGTAATCGTGGTGGCTTCGGAGATGTTAACTACCTCGCCTGGTCGGCAGGAGGTCGTGGGTTCGCGATCCCGACACCCCCACACAACGCCTGTATATTTTGAGTTTTGCGTGTTCTATCTCGCTCTCCCCGTGATCACGTGGATTGTGTTTTTTTTCCTTCCGGATCCTCCGAATGTTTCCCTCCACATTTAGAAACGAGCGTTTAGAGTCTTTGGCTGCTGTAAATTTCCACGTTGAGCTATTAATTGTGGCCAGGTCGCTTCTGAAAAAGAGCTGTATAACTCAGTGGGCCTTACCTAGTAAAATACAAATAAAATGTTTTAATTAGGAGAGGGGGGGGGGGGGGAACAAAAAAATTACCAAAAAATAAATGGCGAGCTGAGGAAACGGAAACGACCGGCGGTTGAACGTCACCGCACGTGCGCTGCGGTTGCCAGGGGCGACAGGAATTCAATGAGGGCCACGGCTTTGTGACGTCGCCTCATCTCCAGCCTCCACGCCACCACCCGTGACTCTTTGTGCTCGAGTGTAAAACAACGAAAACAAATCTCCGTTCGGCTTCAGCTTCATTAATCGCAGGCCCCCTCTCCACCCCCTCCACCACCACCACCGACCCGAACGCCAATAACATTTTTCTTTTTCTGCTGCTGCTGCTGCTGCTGAATTGGCCGAAACTCAGAGTTTCCACATTTTTTGACGGTGATTGATGTGGTGGCTCTGAACGCTCACAATAACACACTGGCACTGACTTTCTACGCCTATGCCTTAAGAACTCGGTGCACTGTTAGGTGATCATTCTGGGGGGAGGGAGGGGTGGGTATTTACCAGCAATTGCCAATCGAAAATGTTTTCAATTCCAGTTCACGTCACGTCTTCACGATTCCTGACAACTCAACCTTGGCGTGTGGTTGCCATGATTGCCTCCAATCAGCTCTTGGCTACGGATCACATGACCGCCTTGAACTCGTGGCATTCATTTCGTGGGACTTTTGACCTCATTAGATGCCGTTCACGATCACGCGTTCAATTTACGACGCACATCCAGCAAACGGTTAAGAGAGCAATGGGAAAGCTTTGCGTTGTTTTTTTTTTAGATCTAGGCGAGCTAAGTCACGAATCGAGGTGAAATCTCTTTTGAAATATCGGAACGCAGACACAGGAAAGAATTTTAACGTAATCGCGATTGAAGCTGAGCAGTTATGACGTGGAACAAATGTACTACACGACACGGGGATGACTGCACGGTGCAGTGGTGAGCGCCTCTGACTTCCAATCCAGAGGTCGCCGGTCGTATTCGATTTCCCGGCGCGGCAAGTTTCTTAAATCCCCCCCTCGCCGCTTTTCCGTCCACCCGGCGTTCGTAAATGCGCTCAGCGCCGTTAGTCGATGAGCGTCAGGTCGCGTAAAGGTCTGTGCGTTGAGAGGGAGATCTCCAGGGCACAGTTGTGGTGATTGAGTTTGGACAAATGTGAAAAATGAGCTTCATAGCTCATCGGATTCCTCCAAGTCTAAATAACGGTTCTGATTCTGATGGAGTTTACTAACAATTCTGAGCCAATTACCGATGCACTGAGAATATCACGGTCCTGGTGTGTACGTGCGTACGTATGTTGAACTTCTTTCTCACCGTACATAGCCAACCAATCGGATAGGGACTTGGTGGATAACACGAGGACCCCAGTAAATGCGATAGATAGTTGCTACCGAGGAAAAGCTTTCGGCATCCGCTCTAGACACGAGATGGAGAGAAGGCGTTCGACAGGGCTTGATCCTCGGTGGGCGCGATGTCTCGTGTGGAAAGCGCTGCTTCAACAATGTCTATCACCTGCCTCGCCAGCTTATCTCCATCCATTGCGTCTATACTTACACTACGATGTAGGAAGGTCGTGTTGACGTTTGAGAGTCTCTGGGGGGGGGGGGTGGGGGGGGGAGAGCTGGCACCGCCGAGATTCTGGGTGTTAATCGGATTGTCAGCTGTCGTGTAGTCAGCTGGTCATCTCAGTGTGGTCACCAATGACTGCACACAAATGCACAAAAACAACAACAACCCCCTCACGTGACGTTTTAATTCCGCACTTAATTCGGCTAAAATTCCAGCCCTGCGAAATGAGAAATGTCTCTCTGAATGGCACGCGACGAACATCGCAACCACGTGGCCGGGCAGCCGGAAGGGTGCTGCCCCCCCCCCCCTCTGCTGTGGATAGGCGGCCACTTGACGAGATGTCAGAAGTGCTTCCGCGATATCCCCTTCCGCGGCTCACTGCCTCTTCGAAGCACCGCTCCTAGACAACCCCCGGACGGACGGATCCGTCTCGTGCCGTGACGCCAGTTGGTTGGCCTTCCCCCCGCGCGCAGCCTCCGATCGAGAGCGCGGCTGGCGATGTCGCAGAGGTCGCAACCGGGTACCCGATACCCGTACCCTACCCGATACCCAGCTACCCGTACCCGTACGGGTACCCGTTTGCGACCCTGTTGCGGCCGGGTACGGGTACGGGTAAAGAATCAAAACCCGTTTGCGACCTCTGCGATGTCGCGGTGCGCGGAAGAAATTCGAGGCAAGCGTCGCACATGCCGCCGCTGCGAAGGCGCTCTGGCCACCGCGCGCTTTCTCAGTTGGCTGGGTGCGGTGTGACCTTCCAATGGGTTCGCCGCTGTGGCTGGGAGATGTTAACTACCTCGCCTGGTATACAGGAGGTCGTGGGCTCGATCCGGACCCTGACGCCTGCTGTGTATGTGGAGTTTGCGCGTCACCCTGTCTCTCTCTATCTCCACGTGGTCGCGTGGATTTTTCTCCGGGTCCCTCTGGGTTTTCTCCTCCACATCGAGAATGAACATCGTCACCGTGCGCTCAGAGTCTGTGGCCTGCTGTACACTTCCACGCGATAAGCCGCAACTTCGTTGGACTATCAATTGGATGGTGTGGGAGTAGAGGGGGGGCGGGAGTTGAGGGGGTGTGGGGGAGTTGGGGGGGGGTTGAGGGGGGGGGGGAGTTTGGGGGGGTGGGGGATCTGGGTGGGTGGGGGAGTGGGGTAATTGAGAGGGGGGGGGGGGTGTTAGGAGTTGGGGGGGTGGGGGAATTCGAGGGTAGGGGGAGAGTTGAGGAGGGGGGGGGGAGTTGGGAGTTGGGGAGGAAGTTGGGGGGGGGGGGGGGGTGGGGGAGTTGAGAAGGGGCAGTTGGGGGTGGGTGGAGGAGTTGATGGGGGGGGGGGGGACTTGAGGTGGGGTGGGGGAGTTCGGACGGGTGAGGGAGTTGGGAAGGTTGGAGTTGGGGGGGGGGGGGAGTTGAGGGGTGGGGGAGTTGAGGGGGGGAATGGGGGGGGGTGGGAGTTGAGGGGTGGGGGAGTTGGGAGGGGAGTTGAGGGGTGGGGGAGTTGAGGGGGGGGATGGGGGGGTGGGAGTTGAGGGGTGGGGGAGTTGAGGGTGGGGGGAGTTTGGGGGGGGGGGGAGTTCGGGGGGGTATTTTTGTTGTTGCTGCTCGCGCTGCGTCCTTGCGCTCCATGCGGGCTGCGATCCCAACCGTCGCCCGGCCTCCGCCCACGTGGGACGCGTCATCGCCCACGTGGGATGCGTCGCCGCCCTGCCGCGTGTCCCACGTCGCGGTGCCACGTGCCACCATCGCACTCGACACGGGAGGCTCGCTCGGAGCCACCGTCCACACAAGCTGCTTGCCATTTGCTCCAACACATTGGGGGTGATGTTTTGGGTATTTTTAACTTTGGATTTTGGGAGGGGGGTGGGCGGTGGGGGGTGTGTGATTGCGACGAGTTTTGAGTGCTTCTTGGTACTAAGGGGCCGTCCATAAATGACGTCACGCACCTGGTGGGGGGGGGGGTTCAGACGTTTGTGACGATGTGTGACGATGGGGGGGGGAGGGGGGGGTTGAGAAATGTGACGTCACATCAAAATGCGCAACTTTAAATAAATATAGACAACACGTTCTACTTAATTAAATAGACGTTTTAATAAATGTTTTCTCCTACAACATCAGAGTGCAGCGCCACATTAAATACGCACTACAATGACGATCGTTTAAAGCGATTTGAAGCGTGTTTTATTTTTTGGGGGGCGCGGGGGGGGGCAGAGCTTTGTGACGTCATATTTGAGGGGGGGGGTCTAACTTTTTGTGACGCCGTGTGACGAAGGGGGGGGGGGGGTTAAAAATCGTCCGAAATCGCGTGACGTCATTTATTGACGGCCCCGACGCCGGGAATGGTTTTAGCAGAGTTTGTTGGTAATGCGCACACTTTTGGCAGTGTGGGCAAAGGTGAACGAACAGCTTCAGGTTCCCCCCGGCGATTGAGTTGATGGAACCTCAGAATTCTGGGTTCGCGAACTCGATTCTGTAAAAATCAACGTATATCTGTTGTCTTTTTATTTTTTTGCGTGTGTTACCGTCACGTTTGGTATTGTTGACCAGTTTTTTTCTCCCCCCGTATTGTGTTGTACGGGGTTTTGTCCACGCGATCCAGCTTCTGTTCAGTATGGGCTCAGCGTTCGAATCTCGAATAACTGAATGCGCCAATTGATGGAACGAGTTGGGGGACTCGTGTTCGATGGCCTGGCGAGGAGTGAATTTTCGACGGAGGCGATAATTTTGAGTCTTTTTGTGCTCGCGAAGAAAATCAGGAATTAGTTCCGTCTTGAGTCATTGTAGTGCCTGGACGAATGATTTATTTATTTCTCTCTCTGGGCTCGGTGCTAGAAGTTGGATATTTACCATTCTTATATATAAAAAAGCCAAAAGGCAAGTAAATACGTCGCTGGTTTTGGGACCAATGATCTGTGTTTTAAAAAAAATATTTGGAAAAAAACCTCTCCGTTATATTTGTAAAATATATATATATAATTATTATAACAACACGCCCATGCTTGGAAACTCGTGAAGAATTGTTCTTGTGAGACGTTGCACATTTTGAACGCGTCGCCCGTTACATGGCCAATACAGAATAGAAAATCAATCGGGATTCGGGAGACAAAGACAAAGGTCCCCCGTATAGCCCTCAACAGAATGTGTGGTGGTGGTGGTGGGGGGGGGGGTGCAGCGAGGTGAGTTGCACCTACTAAGCCCTACACGGTACACGAGTGCCGTTGTTTAAACACTGTACCAGTTTCTCGTTTAATTCTGGGTCCGATTCAGTCGATCTCGGGGTCGCCGGGTTCTAACCACTGCACTACCGCTGCTCACGTTAGACGAACAAAACGGCATTTGCGCACTCAGAGAGGGACGGAAGCAGGGCTGGCTTCAGTTCGGGTTCAACGGACGCGAAAGCAATACCGAGCGGGCAGCTGTGCGACTTACGGCCACTGTCGTTCGCCAAGCCTTTGTTGCGATGGTGCCAATGGCAACAGCAGCAGCTGTGAATGTGGCAGCCAGGTGTGCGGCCATTGATGTTAACCACCTCGGCTGATATGCAGGAGGGTCGTGAGTTCGATCCCGACCCTGACGCCTGCTGCTTTATTTTTAGGGTTCGCGTGGAATTTTCTCCAGGATCCTGCAGTTTCCCTACCCACCGTCCCCACACCCATCCCCTCCGACCCCGTGGTTAGAATCAACACGATGAAAAAACACGCGTTTTGAGTGTTTGGCTGCAAAAAAAATGCCCACGTGATAAGCCAAATCGTTGAGCTATTGTGTGTGGTCGCTTCTGAAAAAAAAACAACGTAGCTCAGTGGGCCTTGCCTGCTAAAATAAAATGTTAAATTCAGTATGTAGAGGTTCAAAATAACAACACTGGCCTAAGGCACGGGTTCAGATCTTGCCTGGAGCGTGACTATTATGGGGATCTCGGGCAGGGCCACGTATCAGTAGACATCACCTGCCCGTTCCGCAAATTTTCCCTTTGAAGTCCACGATTTGTTATTGACGAACGAGGCGATTCCGTTGGGCCATTTGCATTCGTGGGGCGCGCTAAACGTAGACTCGCTCGAATATGGCGGATTGATGGTCTCATTCGCGTCAACCAGTGATTGAAGTACTACAACAACAACCGCCATTCGCGACGAGGTGACGGTGACGTAACCACGGCGCTTGTGCCAGGCTCTGTGCACGTGTTAAGGCCACGTTAAGTCATCTTCTTGGTTCTTTCGGTAAAGTCACGTAGAAGGGAAGTAATAAAATAATAAAAATAAAACATAATAAAATAATTCTCACGACGTCCTCAGGTGAAGACCAGGTCTGTCGGGGAGACAGACCTGCTTGCGTTGTGGCAGAAACGTCGTGAGAATTATTTTATTATGTTTTATTTTTTATTATTTTATTACTTTCCTTCTACGTGACTTTACCGAAAGAACCAAGAAGATGAATCCCTGCAGTCACGAAAGCTTTAAATCGCCACGTGAAGTGTCGAACGCCCGCTGGCAGGAGGTCACGGGACAGACCCAGCAGGTGCCATGTGTCGACTGACTTGAGATGACCGGCCGATGCACCATCTGTGCCCTCTACTGTGCACACACGCACACGCACAAACACCATTAAATGTGATCTGTCACTTATGTTGGCTAAATTCCAGCTCTGAGAATCGTCCAAAACTCACAGCTTGACCCCACGTACCGTATCCCCCAGATTATAAGACGCTACGGAACGTAGGACTGATATGCTCGGTGTACAACGCTGCTAGCGAGTGGCACCTCATGAAGGCCGGCACGGCACGCGAAGGGGGTGGTGGGGGGCCAGCAACACAGCGCGGTCGCCTTGATTCCACTCCAGTGTACTCATTTGAGGCTGAGTCGACCTAGGGGAGGCCTAACACCGGTTTCAGATAGTCGTCACCGATATTGGCCGCGAGTGGGAATCGAATTCGTAGCGGAGCTCGCATACGGCTGCACCACCGCTCCCCAACTAGTCAAAGATCCCCCTTGTAGCCTCAACAGACTGTTGGGGCAAGTGCTGTTAGCGAGTAGCATCTATGAAGGCCAGAACGGCACACGAGGGGGTGGGTGGCAAAGCACGACGCCCGACCGCTTTTGTCTCCCTCGTGGCGATGTTCAAACACCGCACCAGGTATTCATTTGAGGCTGAGTCGACCTAGGCGAGGCCCAGGACCGGTTCATGTAATCGTCACCGGTGTTTGTGGCCGTGAGCGCGAATCAAACTCGGGTCGCCGGGCTCTTAGCGCAGCGTAGCGCTAACCGCTGCGCCACCGCTCCCCGTCTGATCAGACACACGCACACATTATAAGACGCACGCCATACTTTCGCTTAAAAACACGGGGGGGGGGGGGGGTGCAGAGTGCATCATGTCATGCGGAGTACACGGTAGGCACGTGTCTCCTGCCAGCGAAGGTGTGAAAAACGAGAGTGGGTTTTGGCGGGTTGATTTTTAACACGGACGAACGCTCCGAAATAACAAAGACCAAGATCCCCCGTATAGCCTTAGCAGACTGTTTGGGCAAGTGCTGTTGGGGAACACCTATGAAGGCCAGAACGGTACACGAGGCTGTGGGTGGCCAACACCACAGCCGACCGCCTTTGTCTCCCCATTGGCGATGTTTACACACCACACAAGGTACTCGTTTGAGGCTGAGTCGACCTAGGGGAGGAGGCCCAGGACCGGTTCAGATCATCGTCACGGGTGTTGGCCGGGAGCGGGAATCGAACTCGAGTCTGCGGGTTCGTAGCGCAGCGCGCTAACCGCTACACCACCGCTCCCCAACCAAAATAACACGCAGACACAACAACAACCGCCATTCGCGACTAAGCGGTGGTGACATCACCACGGCGCCTGTGCCAGGCTATGTGCACGTTAAGGCCACGTGAAGTGTCGAACGCCCACAGGAAGGAGGTCACGGAACAGACTCAGTTGCCATGGGTTGACTGAATGAGGTGACTGGTCGATGGACCACCTGTGCCCCCTACTGTGCCAACTTGCTGTGCTTTATCCACCCGACGTTCCGCTCGTTGTTGTGAGCGTCGCTCCTTTGCCTTCCGTTGTTGTTGGAGGGCGACTGCCTCCAACTGCCGAGTAGCGTCCTTCACGAGCCTCAGCCACAGAGGCCGATCTTGACACCGCTGGTACCAGTCATTGGCAAGTCCACTCAGCTCCACATCCTCTTGTACCACATCACCCCATCTCTTCTCTAGCTCGTGCCGCGCCCATTTAGCCCCCTCTATCCGGCCGAACAAAAGCTGTTTAGGTATGTGGTGGCTGGGAATGCGGACTACATGGTCCAGCCAACGCAGCCTTGCCTGCCGCAGGAGCTCACCGATGGGACTTTGTCCAGATCTTTTAAACATTCATACAGACAAACACACGCACGCACATACACATGCTCTCTCTCCTCTCCACCGATTACCAGCAGCCGCGACCGATCCTCCGTCCCGTCGTCGTTTGCACGCTCCGTCTCTAACGGCCTCGTCACTCCTCGCTCCGCTCCTCACGAACAAACGACGAACCTCCTGCAGCCTCGACGAGCCGAGCTGGGGAGGGGTCGTGGTGGGGATTGTGGATCACCCTCCCGGCTGGGTCAAGTGTCGGAGCCGTCACCACCGCTCGCTCTCGTTGAGTTTCGTTCTCGAAACGATCGTAGTCGCGTCTCTTCTCTCTGTTAACTCTGAGAGCAGATTTATACAACATTCCCTCGGAGTTCGCGAGAGATGCGTTCCAGAGATGCTCGTTAAAAGCCAATTCAGCGGAGTTTCGTTCTCGAAACGATCGTAGTCGCGTCTCTTCTCTCTGTTAACTCTGAGAGCAGATTTATACAACATTCCCTCGGAGTTCGCGAGAGATGCGTTCCGGAGATGCTCGTTAAAAGCCAATTCCGCGGAGTTTCGTTCTCGAAACGATCGTAGTCGCGTCTTTTCCCTCTGTTAACTCTGAGAGCAGATGTATCCAGCATTCCCTCGGAGTTCGCGAGAGATGCGTTCCGGAGATGCTCGTAAAAAGCCAATTCCGAGGATAATGACATTGGCCTACGGAAACCTTTTTTGTTCACGATTTGTCTTAAACACATACACAAATAAGCGATTAAATGCATGGAAATTATCTCATCAATTTCTCGAATTGCATTCTCTCTCGTCCCTTTACCTCATCACTTTATCTCTCTCTCGACGCAGCCGTGTAGAGTTCCCGATGCGATTCGCGGATAGCCAAAATCGCGGATGGCAAGTTCGTGAATAACGAGGGAATAACGTACGGATATTTATATGGCGACCCGAGTTCGATTCCCGCTCATGGCCAACACTGGTGCTGGGCCTCCCCTACGTCGACTCAGCCTCAAATGGGTACATGGTTCGATGTGTAAACATCGCCACTGGGAAGACAAAAGCGGCCGTGCGTGGTGCTGGCCCCCCACCCCCTGGTGTGCCGTGTTGGCCTTCATTAGGTGCTACTCGCTAATAGCACTTTCTGCAAACGCCTGTGAAGGCTATGTTGATGTATTTGCATATAAATCGCGGATAGCAAGTTCGTTGAATAACGAGGGATACGACAGAGCTACGTCTGAGATCCCTTCAAGACCGAAACAGGAGGAGGATTTCGCCACAATTCTGACTGTCGCCTGATGATGCTGGTTGTTGTAATTACGGGCGAAACGTCACGGTACTTGAATTGTAAACGAATTGAAAACGTTGTTGTGGGTTTACTCTCCAACACACCGGTGTGCTGAACGAGTAACTCTGTTTACGTGACAAACCTTACCAATTGGCCGTGTCGGGTGGAGGCGGGTTTCACGACGCATTTATATTTGCACGATCCAACTATTAAAAAAAGAGCCACTTTTATTATAGATTTCTGCAAGTTAACCGCTGATCCACGCGCACCTATAGAAAGGCAGCAAGCACAATCCCACATGCATGGCAGTCAAACCGATAGATCTTTTTGTTTTTCGATTTAAAACTTTCGTGACTGCAGGGATTCATCTTCTTGGTTCTTTCGGTAAAGTCACGTAGAATGGAAATAATAAAAGGATAAAAATAAAACATAATAAAATACAATTCTCACGACGTTTCGGCCACAACGCAAGCAGCCGTCCTCAGGTCTAGAACGGGTCTGACTCTGTCTTCTCGACAGACCTGTTCTAAACCTGAGGACGGCTGCTTGCGTTGTGGCCGAAACGTTGTGAGAATAATTTTATTATGTTTTATTTTTATTATTTTATTATTTCCATTCTACGTGACTTTACCGAAAGAACCAAGAAGATTTCGATTTAAAGCTTTCGTGACTGCAGGGATTCATCTTCTTGGTTCTTTCGGTAAAGTCACGTAGAAGGGAAGTAATAAAATAATAAAAATAAAACATAATAAAATAACTCTCACGACGTTTCGGCCACAACGCAAGCAGCCGTCCTCAGGT
The DNA here is from genome assembly GCF_965212315.1 of Lampetra planeri. Classification (NCBI taxonomy): domain Eukaryota; kingdom Metazoa; phylum Chordata; class Hyperoartia; order Petromyzontiformes; family Petromyzontidae; genus Lampetra; species Lampetra planeri. The sequence goes on along the minus strand of NC_136133.1, from coordinate 4,421,590 downwards.
GAAGACGCTGTCTCCTCGACAGATATAGTCTTCACCTGAGGATGGCTGCTTGCGTTGTGGCCGAAACGTCGTGAGAATTATTGTATGATGTTTTATTTTATTATTTTATTATTTCCATTCTACGTGACTTTACGGAAAGAACCAAGAAGATATTTTTGTTTGTTTAGAATTCGCAGAGCTGGAATTGTTGGGGTCAATAAACAGCGGACGACGATGGTTAGTGTTGTGCAACCCATTGGGTGACCGAGTTGAGACCACTGCCTCCACTTGAGAAGCCGGTTGAAGGCCAGGCAGCCGAAACCCGGATCTCAGATGTCAGCGAATTGACCTCTGTGTTAAGAAGGCATCAGCCAATTCATGATGATGAGTGTTTATTATTATTATTATACACGCGTATAATAATAATACTATTATACACGCGTATAATATACACGCGTGTATATTATTATTATACACGCGTGTATAATAATATTATTATTATACACGCGTAGAGGAAAGCTGAGCACCCGGAGAAAACCCCAAATGCACACGGCGCGAGGCAAGTGTGAGGGGGAGGGGGAGGGGGCAACCCTCTATCCCCGTACAGATGTAAACAGATGGCGATTACACTATGAGACCTCCTTTACCAGTGGCAAAATATAGTAATAGGTTTTTACCCTTTCAACTGGTACAAAAACTGACACCTTTATACAAGGCATCATGTTTGCAATAACCACAACACAAGCAGTCAAAATGCAAACGAAAAGAAACAACTCTGATGATGATGATCATATGCACTGTCCTTGAAGTTGATTGGTCCACACCCGAGGACAGCTTTTCTTAGAGCCTAGTCTCCATTGGTATTGGACCAGATGACGCCAAAAGGCGTACAACTTAAAATAAACAGCGCACTATCAGAGTATTGCACTCGAACTGCCTTCTCGCGGCCAATCTCGTAGGCGCGCACAGGGGAAGGGGATCTTTTTTTATTTCTCTTCCATCCACGACATTTTCGCGGCGATCCAGAGCCCGCGTGTTTAGTTATCTCCGGAGGAATCTGACGAGCTAGGAAGCTCCCACGGTGCCCGATTAAGAGGGAGGCGAGTCGCGGCCCCGCTTGCTTCGTGAGCGGCGGGTCCAAACCCGCCCATCCGAGCGCTGTGCGATGCGCGATCAAAACAACAAAAACCCTTGCTTAGCTTAAACCGATGTTCTGGGCCGTAGGTTGATTCTCCGTTTGCGAGATGAGATGGTCTTCTGGGTTCTTTCGGTAAAGTCACGTAGAAGGGAAGTAATAAAATAATAAAAATAAAACATAATAAAATAATTCTCACGACGTTTCGGCCACAACGCAAGCAGCCGTCGTCAGGTGAAGACCAGGTCTGTCGGGGAGACAGCGTCTGACAGACCTGGTCTTCACCTGAGGACGGCTGCATGCGTTGTGGCCGAAACGTCGTGAGAATTATTTTATTATGTTTTATTTTGATTAATTTATTACTTCCCTTCTAGGTGACTTTACCGAAAGAACCAAGAAGATGAATCCCTGCAGTCACGAAAGCTTTAAATCGAGATGAGATGGCTAAAGGCGCGGTGGGGAGGCAGGAGGAGGGGGGGGTTAAGAGAAGGGGGTGGTTTGGCAAATGCGGCGAGGCATGGAAAAGCGATGACACTGTGCGTTTCGCGAGTTTTTCTCCCACTCACTTCGGTAACTTTTTGTTCATATTTTTTTTCCTTCTCTTTATTTTGTACCCCCTTTTGTTGTTCCTGTTGTTGTCGTTGTTGTTGTCGTTGTATATGATTGCAGAGACGAACAGAAGGCGCAGAGAGGTTCCAAGTTGGGTGGAGGAGGGATCCATCAGGCAAAAGGGAGTGGCAGTGCTTACGTTAAAAAGTATTCGTAGAGAGAGTTGGAGATGATACGGCGCACGCAACCGCACTGCATGCCAACGGCGCACGATGTGATTCTTGCATGATTGACATTGCACAGGGTGTCCGCAGAAGTGTTGCGTGTCGCTCCGTTCATCATCATAATCATCAACACCATCAACATCATCACCATCAACATCATCGACGTCATCGCCGCCGCCGTCATCATGCACGGCCTCTTTGTCAATCCACTGCTGGATGAAGGCCTGTCTAATGCCGTGACGGTCCAAACATTTTAAATAACAAAAACACGCAAATTCTACATTTAAAAACTGTAATGATTCCGATTTAAAGCTTTCGTGACTGCAGGGATTCATCTTCTTGGTTCTTTCGGTAAAGTCACGTAGAAGGAAAATAATAAAAGAATAAATAATACATAATAAAATATAATTAAATAAAATGCATAATATAATAATATAATATAATAACATAATATAATTATATAATATTATTTTATTATGTTTTCTTTTTTTATTATTTCCCTTCTACGTGACTTTACCGAAAGAACGAAGAAGATGTAATGATTCCCTTCGCGACAGAGCGCATTAACTCCCCACGCGATATGCACACATACGCAAATTGTCACTCCAAATAATTCACCAGCCTTTGTTAATCAACTGGCGCGACAGAGGCCCTGTTGGTCGTGATGGTTGTTTGCCGCTCGCCACACACAATAGCTGTGGCCGGGGAATCGAACTCAGGTGGCCGCGTTCATAACGCAGCAGCGATAAAAGCAGCACCACCACTTTATTATCGTGCGTTATTAATGTAACAACAGCAACAATAATAGTCATATCTTGATATGAAGCTTTCGTGACTGCAGGAATCCATACTTTTTGGTTCTTTCGGTAAAGTCACGTAGGTGAAAAAAGAATTAAATAAAAATCATGAAAAATATATCAATTAAATCACGACGTTTCGATTGCAACACAAGCAATATTTTATACCTACGTGACTTTACCGAAAGAACCAAAGAGTAATATAATTCATAGTAGATTTCAGCTCCCGTTGTAAATCCACCGTTTTATAAAAGGCCACTACGCACCGTGTCGGGAGGGGGGGGGTTGTTGTTTCTATCGAACTCCACAAGAGAAGAGGAATGCAGGCACCCGTTCGGACACCACTCGCACGGCTGATGTCAGCAGTGGCCAGGAGTTGAACTCGGGCCGTCGGGTTCACGGTGCTGCGCCGTGAACCCGCTGCGCCATCGCCTCCCGCCCATTGTTAAAGCCACACAATTAAGGTGGCAATTCGAACTATGTTGATAAATATTACTACTACAACTACGACTACTACACAAAAGAGTCTTAAGAGATTTCGATTTAAAGCTTTCGTGACTGCAGGGATTCATCTTCTTGGTTCTTTCGGTAAAGTCACGTAGAAAAAAAATATGTTTTATTTTTATTATTCTATTAAAGTCTTAAGAGAATTTCGGGGCTTTCAAAGTAGCACCGATGAAAGCCGACAAGGCGTTCGATGAGAATGGATGGCCAACACCACGCCCGGCCGCCTTTGTCTCCCCAGTGGCGATGTTTACGACGCCCCGCAACCAGGTACTCGTTTAAGACTGAGTCGATCTCGGGGAGGCCCAGGACCGGTTCAGATAAATCGTCACCGGAGTGTTGGCCGTGAGCGGGAATCGAACCCAGTGTGCTAACCATTGTGCCACCGCTCCCCGCGTATAATATCTGCACATGCACGCGCACGGCATCAATCCGCGAGCCACTTGTTGGTACCACGTGACGTGGGGTCACTTCGGCTGTTTCAATTCCTTCACGTGGCCGATAGGAAGCAAATTACGTGGGAAGCACTTGAAATGAGCGGGCTTATCGAACAAGTACATCTCATTGGCCGTATAAATAAATCGATACTACTGGAAATGTGCCGCCTTAGGTGCTTACCAATGGCTTGGCCCCATGGATGATTGGCGAAGAAAATATTCTATCGTATTATTCTTCTTCTTGGTTCTTTCGGAAAAGTCACGTAGAAGGGAAGTAATAAAATAATAAAAATAAAACATAATAAAATAATTCTCACGACGTTTCGGCCACAACGCAAGCAGCCGTCCTCAGCTGAGGACGGCTGCTTGCGTTGTCACCTGAGGACGGCTGCTCGCGTTGTGGCCGAAACGTCGTGAAAATAATTTTATTATGTTTTATTTTTATTATTTTATTATTTCCCTTCTACGTGACTTTACCGAAAGAACCAAGAAGATGAATCCCTGCAGTCACGAAAGCTTTAAATCGAAATTTAACGTATTATTATTGTTTTAAACCCTCCAAACCACCACGTGGATTACAATCGAATCGAGATTTTCTTTTTTTAAAGAGTCTCAGATGGATTGCCAAAAACAACGTCCGGTGCGATCATTCCAATCGCGTCTACCGTACACTGCCAAAAAAAAAATCGCTCAAGCATTTCGGTTCAACGCCACGTGGGGAATAGATTTTGCGAATAACAAAAATTTCGCCCACGCGACTTCATGCCGCCGTCTAATTACAAACGCTTTCATTATGCATGATACTTCTACGGACACTCTTGAATTTCGTATTATTTATGAAGTGTGTGTTTCTCTATTTATGACCATTGCTTGCCCCGCCTGTCATCATCATCATCATTGTCGTTATCTATTCTTCTTATTCTTATTATTGTGTGCCCTTAGGCAACATCGCAAGCATGAGAAGCCATTTGCACAGATGCTGAGAACTTTTCTTTGCATGAATACATTTGGCAAAAAAAAAAACGACCATTCAAAAGTACACTAACGATAATATATAATAATAATTCACGTGTAATTGGCAGTCCGTTTGTTAATGCACTGCTGGACGAAAAGCCTGTTTCATCATGTCCGAGTGCGATGGAGGGGCGGTGGGGACATAATTTTGGCGGAAAAAAAATTGTTGATTGGATATAAATTACTTTTTATGCCATAAAATAGTATCTAAAATGAACGCATCTATTTATTGACAATTTTACATTTCTCAATTTGCTATGGCATTCGATGGCCGTCTAAAGATTGTCTACGCCAGTGTGCTAACCACTGTGCCACCGCTCCACCAAATATTGATATAATAGTGCAAGCTACAATTTTGGTCACGTTCTTTAAAACAAAAACCGCACCATTACATTGCGACAAAAACTATTTTAACATTATAATCATCTTGTGATACCCACTAATCAAACATTTTGTAATGATGCATAGCATCAGCAATTCACATTGATTCTTAAGCTCGCGATTGCATGCATTGGATCGCCTGCGTAAGAATCAATGTTTTTTATTTATAGAAATTTTAAAAATCCCGATCATCTATCTCTGTCGGGTTGGAGCGGTGGCGCAGCGGTTAGCGCAGTGCGCAAAAAAAAACAACTCGGAAAACCGAGTCCCATTTCTGGCCACGGCTAACATGAGTGACGATTTATATCTGAACCTTCCCCAGGCAAAATCCCCCCCTCCCCCCGCCCCCCTCCCACATTGACCAATGTGGTGAAGTATGGTGAAACACCCCCCCCAAACCGACACAGCATGGGGGGGGGAGTAAGCACTTTTATTCAACAGTGCATTAATAAAGAGCTACTACATTATGCATTCTATTACGATTATTATCGCTGACTTAACACTTTCGTGACTGCAGGAATTCATATTCTTTGGTGCTTTCGGTAAAGTCACGTGGATAGAAAATAATAAAATAAGGTGGAGGAAGACCGCTTGTGTTGTGATTGAAATGTCGTGGGTTTTTTGCTTTCAATTTTCATTTTAAATTTTATTTTTTAATTTAATTTAATTTTTATTTCCTATCCACGTGACTTTACCGAAAAAAACAAATAATATTATCGCTGTTGCCGTTGCACGTCAATGCGTTTTCATGATCCCTCCCGCCACCAGAGGCCGGTACATTCATCGCGATGTTTAACAACAAAAACAAAAAACGATTCTTCAATCGTATCGCGATCTTGAATCGCGACAATTTCATTCACTCGCAACGTTGGCGGGGTTGAGTGCACTGACGGGAAGCATATAAACTGCCTTAAGCATCATAAGTCACTCAACGCGGCCACTTCTCTGTAATAAGGCTCTTCGTGGTCCCCGTCATAGGAACGTGGAATCTCCACCACCGGCTCAGAACCACCGATAGGGACGAGTTTTCTGCTCGGAGCTCATTCGAAGTGCGTACACGCACGGTCTGCTTGGTCACTCCACTGCCGGATGAGGGCCTCCCCATGCCTTGCTGTTCGTGGGGGGGGGCGGGGGCTATTTGACTATACTTCACTACGCTAGGCAGTGCTCCTTGGTGAAGGCGGGAAGCATACACCGTGGGAGCGTAGATGGAGTGCAGTACAACACGAGTTTTTGTTGCACTGTTCTTTGCTGCCCACCACGTAGCCCCCACCTTCCCCCACGAGTAGCCGACAGTGACCTGTCGTGCATGATGGTGGCCCATCAAAGCACTACCCAGGCCTAGCACATCCTAACTTCCGAGATCTGTGCGCGGGTGATTTGGTCGTAGGCAACATTTGAAAGATACAAATTCGTTTTCATTTTCCCCCCGTTTGTTTGAAGATGCAGGGAGGTAAATGGTTCAAGGTGCAGCCCTGCAATTGCTTGCCTCACGCCACTGCTGCTGAAAGGGCCCTCTTATAAGATTACGAGAGGGTGCATATTTATTCAATACTCGAGGAATCCGATGAGATATGAAGCTCTTTTTCACACGTGTCAAGTTTAACGAGGAGGGGTTACATTTTTTTTTGTTGTTGGGGCAAATCTTTCATGCCGGCCAGACATCTTGGAAGAGCTGGGAGCACCCACGTTTTACCCCACCACCACACGCGACCCACCGAACCGACTGAACTGGAAGAGAGCGGATTAACCAAAACAAAAACGACATCGTGAACTCCCCCGTGGCACGAGGCCGGGTCCCACTCCCACCGAACGATCGGCCGCGGCGAGATCGAAATCCGCCCACGCAGTCGACGCCTTCGGCGGTGCGAACCTTCCGTGTCGCAGGGAGCGGTCGCGCCGAGATCGACTTCGCTTTGCAGCGGAGACGGAGCCTCGATCCGCTCGGTCGGCCACTTTTGTAGCGGCGACGGCGGCCGCGTGGACGCGAGATTTTATCAAAGCCGCGATCGGGCCCCCCCCCCCCCCCCCGTTGTGTTCCAATTTTCTCGCCGCGCCCGACCGCTCGCTCGGACGCGGGCAAAAGCGGTCGTGGGGCGCGCGGCGATTGAATGTTTTTTTTGGTTGCGGGCGATTTAGCGAGATGTGACACCAGCCGATTGTCCGCTCGGTGGGGGTTGGCGGATCAGGACGCCGGTAAATTCGGATCGACGTCGGGGGGGGGGGGTAGGAGAGATTTGGCGCAACACTTCCAGGCCGGGCCGTCAATGACGCCTTTGGCAGCAGTCCGAACGACGGGTATCCCCCACTTGGACACGTGCTAGGAGGCTTTCGCGACTAACGTCATCCATAATAGAGGTTTGTTTTTGTTGGGTTAGATCGCGTATATATATGTAAATGCGTCGTTAAACCCGCCACCACCCGACACAGCTCAATTAGTAAGGGTTGTCACGCGCGCAAAAAAAAGTGCCAATTCGTTACGAGTACAGCACGCCGGTGTGTTGGAGAGCAGATGTGTACTCAGATTGTAAATGTTGTGGATTTGCTCTCCAACACAGCGGTGTGCTGCTGTACTAGCAACTAATGGGCACGTTCTGTTTACGTGACAAACCTCACTAACTGGGCTGTGTCGGTTGGTGGCGGGGTTAACGACACATTTATATATTGACGCGATCTAACCAAAGCCACCTGTATTATGGAGGTATCATTTTAGATTTGAAGTTTTCGTGACTGCAAGGATCCATACTCTTTGGTTCTTTCGGTAAAGTCACGTAGGTGAGAAAAGAATCAAATTAAAAAAATAAAAATCACGCCGTTTCGATTGCAACACAAGCAATCATCATCAGGTGTGACAACCACAGCAAGATTTTTTTCATTTACTTTATTACATTTTTCACCTACGTGACTTTACCGAAAGAACCAAAAAGCGTCAAATCGTCGCGTACAGATAACCAATGCGTTGATGTTGCAAGACGGTGGTCTGCTCCAAGCAAGGTGGGGGGGGGAGCGATCTTATTTGAAACGTCTCCACCGTATGCATTTATTTATTTATTCTCTTCCTCCTCCCGTTCACCAATTTTACGACAATTTCAGCGGCGGAGTGGCTGACTCTCCCTGCGACCCGTGCTCGGGTGAGCATGCCGACAGCTGCCTTACAATGCGACCGCCCGTCAAATAATTGCAATAATTCGTGAGAAATTAAAATTAATAAAAGTAATAATAAAAGTAAAATAAAAGTAAAATAAAATATAAAATATTTAATTTTCATTTAATTTTACTTTAATTAATTTTAATTAATTTTTTCTACCTACGTGACTTTACCGAAAAAACCCAAGAATATGAATCCTTGCAGTCACGAAAGCTTCAAATCTAGAATTCGTGAGAAACAAAAAAGTACAAAAAAAGCGCAATCAAACGCGAACAACTTCTATTGCACCGGTCGTGCACGTGACACCCAGGGCAAGGTCTTACGTGAGCAGGCAACCAGCCCCCCCCGCCCCCCCCCCCCCGATACTCAACTCAGCCTTGAAATCAGCAGCCGATGCTGCCAGTGTGCGAACGGCATTGGGTAGAGTGGTAGACAAAACACGGCGTGGTGCCGTGGTGCTTGCCACGCCGCCACCCGTTGCGTCGAATGTGCTATGACACAATTTCACTCGCTCTCCCCGACAAATCTGTTACGGCTATGCGGCGCGTACGCGTGTGCTGTGTGTGGTATTAGAAGTGGGGAGCGGCGGTGCAGCAGTTAGCGCTACGCTGTGCGACGAACCTGGCGATCCGAGTTCGATTCCCGCTCACGGCCAACGCCGACGTGACGATTATCTGAACCGGTACCGGGGCCTCCCTCGGGTCGACTCAGCCTCAACATGAGTACCTGGTGCGGTGTGTAAAACATCGCCTCTGGGGGAGACAAAGGCGGCCGGGCGTGGTGCTGGCCACTCACAACCCTCGTGTGCCGTACCCGCCTTCATAGGTGCTCGCTAAGAGCACTTGCCCCAACAGTCTGTTAAGGCTATACGGGGGGTCTTTGCCTTTACTATATGCAGCTTTGCTTACGCAACACATTGACAGCCAAATCATCCATCGCTTTACAAAACCATGAATATTTAAAATGTAACACACAGTACCCGTACAGGATACGCAGCCATGCACTATTATAACGCCGCACACACACACACAAGGAATGGGCATTTCAACAATTAGGCGCCATCTCAGGGAAGGTTTGCAAGGTTGCAAAGCACGGCGAATGTGAAGCACATTACATGGGTAGGGAGTTGTCACCGGGGCTGGAAATACAATTTACAGGGTGCTTAAAAAAAAGGTTAACACTTATATGGGACTATCGTTTCTAACGAGAAAAGAACGCTTAATAATACACTGTAACATTTCGATTTAAAGCTTTCGTGACTGCAGGGATTCATCTTCTTGGTTCTTTCGGTAAAGTCATGTAGAAGGGAAATAATAAAATAATAAAAATAAAACATAATAAAATAATTCTCACGACGTTTCGGCCACAACGCAAGCAGCCGTCCTCAGGTGAAGAACAGGTCTGTCGGAAAGACAGCGTCTTTACCGAAAGAACCAACAAGATGATTACAAATGTCATGTTAATAGCTTCAAAAAGTCAAATACTCTCCATTTGTTCGCCATCGTTGTCAACGCGTGGCCTGGAATCTTCTCTAGGTGGTCTCCAGAGCCCGGAGGCGGCACATTTCTCGTGGTGTTGTTGCAAATTCTCTGAAGTGTTAACATCTTTTTGAAGCACCCTGCACATATGAACACGTTGAATAATAATGAATCAATCCCTGTCACCCAAACACAGATGTCAATTCCCAGATTGTCAAATCCGAACACGTGACAAACCACGTCCAACATCGTGTGTGTTTTTTTTTAGAAACACTTCTCCCTTGTCAAAAAAGCAGGATAACATAATTACATCTGAATTGCAATCCTAATTAGTTGGCATAGTATGCCGCGGCAAAAAAAAAATCCACTTCATAATTATATTAATCATCGCCTACATCTTTAAATTGCCTGAAATGTAGGGCGGACATGGTGAAACCAAGCCAATAATAATATATTACACATTTTACTCTCAAAAGAGCCATTAACATTTCGCGTTTAAAAAAAAGAAAATGCAGTACTGCCAGTTAAAAACCAAATCGGCACGGAATAATTTCAGCCTCAATTTTTTTTTTAAAGCACATTTTTTCTTGCTTCATTTAAAAACCCAGCAACAGCTCGATAAACAAATGGCCGAGCGAGGGTTTCGATTGCTTTAGACGTGGCTCAAGATCGTGGTCCGCTGCCCAGTGATGACAGTGAGCCAGAAGACCACGAGTGGACTTGCGTAGCAAACAAGCGCACCTGTGCCGAAAAACGGGCGCGCGTGTGTCACGGACGCACGTGCTGATCGTTCCTGGCCGTTCACAAGTGTACGTTTTGATTGAAAGCTTTCGTGACTGCAGGGATTAATATTCTTGGTTCTTCCGGTAAAGTCACGTAGAAGGGAAATAATAAAATAATAAAAATATTAAAGAATAACATTATCAAGGCGTTTCGACTGCAAAACAAGCAATCGTCATCAGGTGTGAAATCCACAGCAAGAATTTTTTTTTCAAATTTAAATCCACAGCAAGAATTTTTTTTTCAAATTTAAATCCACAGCGAGATTTATTTTTTTCAAAATTTATTGCTGTGGATTTCACACCTGATGATGATTGCTTGTGTTGCAGTCGAAACGTCGTGATACTTTTATTGTTTTAGATTTTTATTATTCTATTATTTCCCTTCTATGTGACTTTACCGAAAGAACCAAGAATAATTGTACGTTTTGTTACGACGGCCAGAAAGAGAGAGATCCAATAATGAGCGTACTCCTGTCCGTTTGGACAGCAAGGCCGACAACAGATTGAATTCGCACAACCTGTTTGAAGAATACTTTTAATTTATGCAGTAGTAATAATAAAGTATTTATTTCTAGATTTGAAGCCTCACCCTCTTAAGCCTCACCTTACCATATGAATAAAAAAGTGTGCTGTACTTGGCCCTTCCCCCCTCTCCAACCATTACATAAACGGAGTGGTAGCTCCTGCAATCTCTCATTTACTTGATACAGCTGTCGTGGCTGTGACGGTTCCACCTGAAGACGGAAGCTTGTGTTGCCTCCGAAACGTCGTGATTTTTATTTTATTTTACTTTTATTAATTTTAATGTTTAACCTACGTGACTTTACCGACAAAACCCAAGAATATAAAGTATTTACCCAACGATGGTTATTTACCCAGCGAAGCCTCACATATATTTGTTAAGGTGGGTCCTGCTACACTGAGATGTTTGGCCATGGATTCATTCCATTTCATGGGAGTTTGGCTTCGTGTGGAGGAACTCTAAAGATCCTGGAGAAAACCCACCACGCGTACGAGATGGGTGACACTCAAAGTTCCCAACAGATAGATTCAAACAGTCCTCGGCCAACCCGTCATTTCCTGGCCAGTGCGCAACCACAAGCCTCTGAACCCTTGTTGTTGTTGTTGGGGCACTCTCAGATCGGAGTGTTAAAAAGGTTGACGCCTGCTTCGCTGCGGAGTTCAGACAACGTGAAAGAAATGATCTACGTGAATATATTTTCGCAAATTGCAGCATCCCGAAGCTCAAGAAGGCATCATAAATATGGGGGGGGGGGGGGGGGGTTCTTCAAATGTTTTGGTCAAAAAAATTGTGCCATTGCAAATTCATCTTCTTTCAAGTAAATTAGCTTGCGGTCTTTTAAGGCGATATGTATAGCGAGTTTAAATTTGGCGCACAATTCATATTTTTGGTTTTGTTTTAAAGAACAAGGCCAGTTTAGCATCTATATCCATTTCTGGATGTTTTTTTTGCTCTTTAATTATCACCGCTATGACGAAAATATTCTCAGTTTACAAGGCAATATAATTGGTGATGGGATGTTTTTTTTTTTATGTGCCATGATACAATTTCAGTCACAGGAAATGTTCAAGCATAAACACATCAGTGACAAGTCCCATGATAGCGAAATTCAATCTGAAGAGGCTCTCACTCGGGCTATAAATAATGGGGGTGATAATGACCCTAAAAATATAAAACAAAAAAGCGAGAAAATGGGTCAGCGTGGTTAATAGCAGGGATGCATTTCAGATTGCAACATTTGGGATTTTGTAACGACAAATGTATTATCCGCGTCTGGATTATTTACATCTACGAGTGAATCCGCGTCACGTGTCACCTCAACAAATTTACCAAGGGGCTCCCCAAGTGGCAGATGCCCCTTTGTGGCAGTAGCGCACACGCGGATCTCCGCAGAAGCCTTACAACAGCACATTTTTTTTACGCATGCAAGTCACCCATACAACCGCCATCCAGGCAAAATGCCTGCTTAGCTTATGAGATCTGACGAGATCCTGCGTACTCTGGCTGACTTGGTCACGAGGAAAAGACCAATATAATATCCGTGACGAGATAGGGAACCTTCCTTTGCTCACACCGCTCATTGTCATTTCATTGCACCCGTGGTTTTTTGTATTTTAATTTAGAAACGCAGGGAGGGATTTGGAGAATATTCCAGCTTGCGTCTTGGGTAAATCGTCTTGAGATGAGGGCTTTAGTTTTGTCGATTTACATTTTATAAAGCCAAGGAGGCGCACGCGAACAGAAGTCGTGGACTAATCATACCACTCGCCGAATGGGCTCCCTCGCTTTAGGACATGGCATCTCGCCGACACGTTCAACTTGCTTCTTGTGTGTGTGTCCGTAGCTTCTATCCAAGGCGTTATAAGCAGGACGGATCTAGCGAGCGGAGGGGAGGGCGTGGGGGTGGGGGGGTAGATTTAAGATACTCTTAGTTTTTTCGGTAAAGTCACGTAGGTAAAAAATGAAAATAAAATTAATAAAAATAAGATTTAAGTTTATGATGTAAAAGAATACATTTAAATTCTCGTCGGTCGTGCAAATTGCACCTCGAACCGCCGTAGAATTTGTAACGCGGCGCAGTCTTCGCACAGAGGCACGGGACATCGCAGACGGGCGGGAAAGGCAGAGGCAAGACCGGCGCCAACAATTGCCCGCGCTCTGTCGTCCTACATTGGGGTGTTTGGTCACCTCCGTGAATGGGGAAACCGGAGAAGACCCGCATGTGCGCTTTCGAGGGGGTTAAACATCGGCTGTGGCGAGATGTTAACTACCTCGCTTGGTATACAGGAGGTCGTGGGTTTGATGCCAACCCTGAAGCCTGCTGTATATTTCAAGTTTGTGTGTCTCTCCCCGTGGCTGCGTGGATTTTTCTCGAGACCCTCCGGTTTTCCCCTCCACATTTAGAATCAACGTCAACATTTGCACACGATAAGCCACTTCGTTAATCTCTCAACCGTGATGGCCACGTGGCTTCTGAAAAAGAGCTATGTTAAAAATGATAAAATATATATATTTTTAATTTTAAATTAACAGGTTAAATCTCCATATACACGTGTAAATAAAATCCACTTGTTGTCGTGCCATACCCTGGGCAGGCCACGAGATGGCGACCTCAACGCCCGCCTGAGAGAGAGGGTCTCGTGAATGCGTTGCGATCCACCAACCTTCACTGCCTCCAAAAAGCCCTGGGTGACAACAACAACAACAACCGCCATTCGCCACTAATTGGCGGTGACGTCACCACGACGCTTGTGCCAGGCCAAGTGCACCTTGAGGCTACCACGTGAAGTGTCGAACGCCCGCTGGCAGGAGGTCACGGGGCAGACCCAGCAGGTGCCACGGGTCGACTGACCGAGATGACTGGCTGATGCACCACCTGTGCCCCCTACTGTACCAACTTGCTGTGCTTTAGCCACCCGGCGCTCCGCTCGTTGTTGTGAGCGTCGCTCCTCCGCCCTCCGTTGTTGTTGGAGGGCGACTGCCTCCAACTGCCCAGTAGCGTCCTTCACGAGCCTCCTCCACAGAGGCCGATCTTGACACCGCTGGTACCAGTCATCGGCAAGTCCACTCAGCTCCACGTCCTCCTGTACCACATCACTCCATCTCTGCTCTAGCCCGTGCCGCGCCCGTTTAGCCCCCTCGATCCGGCCGAACAAAAGCTGTTTAGGCATGCGGTGGCTGGGCATGCGGCCTACATGACCCAGCCCAACGCAGCCTTGCCTGCCGGAGGAGCTCACCGATGGGACTTTGCCCAGATCTTTCAAGGACTTGTGAGCTCCTCACACAATCCAGCCTGCAGGTTAAACCCAGGATGGACCGTAGGCAGGCCAGCCTAAATGACACACACACACACACGTGCACGTGTACAGCTGCCAGCACCCTAGCAAGGGAGTCAATCGCCAGGTCGCGTGTGGTGGATGGGTGAAAAGCGTGTCCACTCCCATGTGGTGGCCGGTGTGGAAGAGTAGACCAAATACCCTCTGGGGGAGGTAGCGGGGGGGGGGGGGGGGAGTGTATAAGAGTTGATTCTCGAGGAGGCCCTTAAGCAAGCAGTGGGGTGACGTGAGGAAGGGAATCGCAGGATTGCACCACTTATGCTCGATGATATAAACAAACATTCGGTAATAGAATCATGCGTTTGCAGGGCTGAGCTAGGAGCTGCGCTATCCGATCAATAACTCGACAGGTTATCGTGTCGATGAATCGACCACTCGGACAAGAAACAAAAAACACCCCCCTCACTTTTGGTCCCCACGTTGTGCCGCTGGATGGGAGGTGATGGGTGGTGCTTCAGTGACATCATCGACAGCCGCGTCATGCTGGGCGTGGCTTGTACGGGGGGGTGGGGGGGGGTTTCCCACCTTCACGGCTGCAGACGTGCGTCGCTACGGGCAAGACACGTTACAGGTGTTGGGCAATCGATGATTCGTATGGCCGTAAAGTTCCTCTTTGCCGGGGGGGGTGTTGTATCTCGACCAGAAGCAGCAGAATCTTTATTTAGATCGCAGGAGGAATCCGATGCGTGAGCTATGAAGTTCAATAAAAAAAAATTATAACAGATGTCCAATACGAGGCGGGCCAGCAATCCACTGGGGCCGTGACGTAGTAACTACATCATCAGTGGCGTAGTAACTACATCATCAGTGACGTAGTGACTACATCATCAGTGACGTAGTAACGACATCATCAGTGACGTAGTAACGACATCATCAGTGACGTAGTAACTACATCAACAGTGACGTAGTAACTACATCATCAGTGGTGTAGTAACGACATCATCAGTGACGTAGTAACTACATCATCAGTGACGTAGTAACGACATCATCAGTGACGTAGTGACTACATCATCAGTGACGTAGTAACGACATCATCAGTGACGTAGTAACTACATCATCAGTGACGTAGTAACGACATCATCAGTGACGTAGTAACGACATCATCAGTGACGTAGTAACGACATCATCAGTGACGTAGTAACTACATCATCAGTGGCGTAGTAACGACATCATCAGTGACGTAGTAACTACATTATCAGTGACGTAGTAAGGATAGTTTCAGCTCAGGGGGTGCGGCAATGGGTCAGGTGGGGCCCCCCAATATTGTGATTTGTCTCGCACGGTCGCACCTTGAGGCTGTTTCTATATCGCGGCTCGTCTTGACCTAATCACGTCGCGTCGTGAGGCTCACGGTCTCGCACATTTAACGCTGCAGGGGGCGCCTTCGCAAAAATACAGCCAAAGTGACGTCGCCGCTCTAATCAAATTAAAAGAAAACGGGAAGCTGAAATAAAAGTGTTTTCATTAAACAAACAAAAATAATCTAATTTAAACTGCGTTTTAAATGAGCGTTGCTGTTCTGTTGACAACTGTTGTTGAAAACACCCCTCATGGTGGTGGCTGTTAAGGGTGCCCTTGAAACTCGTATATTTGGCCACCGGGGTGGGATAGGGGGTGGGGGGCAAGGTCGCCCCTGTCTTGCCCCCCCCCCCCCACACGATCGTTAAGCTACTGAGGGAGGCTGCTATGGGATGTGATTCCACGACCTCAAGCAAGTAGGGGGGGGCCGGGGAAGGTGGGGGCGGGGATTCTATTCACTTGCTCACCAAGGGCGCCTTGAGACATTTGTGGAAGGCGCCTTACCAATACATGTGAACTATTATTATTATTATTAAATCTTGACTTAGGGCTTTCGTGACTGCAGGAATTCATATGCTTTGGGTCTTTCGGTAAAGTCACGTAGATAGGTTGAAAGAAAATAGCAAAAAAACTACGACGTTTCGATCGCAACACAAGCGGTCGCCATCAGGAGGAGAAATGACGTCCACTTTGTGCTGCGATCGAAACGTCGTTGCTGTTTAGTTAATTTCTTTCAACCTATCTACGTGATTTAAAGCTTTCGTGACTGCAGGGATTCGTCTTCTTGGTTCTTTCGGTAAAGTCACGTAGAAGGGAAATAATACAATAATAAAAATAAAACATAATTAAATAATTCTCACGACGTTTCGGCCACAACGCAAGCAGCCGCCGTGAGAATTATTTTATTATGTTTTATTTGTATTATTTCCCTTCTACGTGACTTTACCGAAAGACCCAAAGAATATTATGATCATTGCCGTGGCGGGGGGGGGGGTCCGGTTAGGTTCAGGAACACGGATGAGGAAGGAAGGGAGGAGGAGGTGGAGGCCTCTGGCCCCCGCCTGTCACATCGTGAACATCTCACCCAGAGCGCTCACGAACGGTAATGAAAGAAATATGAAAGAAAAGCAATTTTGACCTTTTTTGCTCCGTCACTCTTAAGGCAGCAGGAGCAGGAGGGGGAGGAGGGCGATATTTTCGAGCTGGTAACTACGACAACAAGAACTTAATTCTAGATTTCAAGCTTTCGTGACTGCAAAGATTCATACTCTTAGTCTCTTTTTTCGGTAAAGACACGTAGGTAAAACATTAAAAATAAAATGAAAATATATCAATTGATTTATTTCATTTTATTTTTTTATTTAATAATGATAAATGAAAATATATCAATTGATTTATTTCCATTTTATTTATTATTTATTTTTTATTTTATTTAATAATAATAAATGAAAATAAATCAATTGATTTATTTTCATTTATTATGTTTTTTCTTTTTTTTCTTCATTTTATTTTTTATTTATTTTCTTTTTTATTAATAACAATAAATGAAAATAAATCAATTGATTTATTTTCATTTTATTTTTTACTTTTTATCGACGTGACTTTACCGAAGAAACCTAAGAGCACGACAACAAGAACACCAACCATTGCGTTTCTCTTATGCCAATGGCCTCTTGTCAGCAGTGATAGCAGTGACTGAGGTGTGAGTGAGTGTTCGTTTGTTTGCGAGGCGATGTCGTGGAGCGGTGAGCGCGCTGCAGCTACGAACCCGGCGACCTCAGTTTGTTTCACACTCACGGCCACCAACACCCAGTGACGAATGTCTGAACCGGTCACGTACCTCCCCCTAGGTCGACTCGGCCTCAAACGAGTAGCTTGTGCGGTGTGTAATCATCGCCACTGGGGAGACAAAGGCGGCCGGGCGTGGTGTTACCCCAACACCCGCCTCATAGATTTCTCTCCAGACAGCACTTGCCCCAACAGTCTGTTCAGGCTATACGGGGGCCATCTTTGTCTAAATTGACACGTGGGCTGCCCTATTGGAAAGTGCGATTCGCCCCTGGCTGTGGTAAATGTTGCTCACACCCGATTTCATAGGCTGCAGAGAACAGGTTGTGTGCGCAGCGTGTCGTCTGAACCTCGTGCGTTTTGCCGAAGCCATTGGTTCTTAACCTGGGGGTGCACGCACGCCCTGTCGGTGCGAGATGCCCTTTCTGGGGTTAGCGAGACGTGTCCAGATCTCTTTGTTGAGGAGGTAATTAATCGCAAACACAAATTAAGGGGCCGTCCATAAATGACGTCACGCACCTAGGGGGAGGGGGGGGGGGTCAGACTTATGTGACGATGGGTGACGAGGAGGTGGGGGGGGGGGTTTGAGAAATGTGACGTCACGTAAAAATGCGCAACTTTAAATAAATATAGACAACACGTTCTACTTAATTAAAGAGACTTTTAATAAATGTTTTCTCCTACAACATCAGAGTGCAGCGCCATTATTAAATACGCACTACAATGACAATAGTTTAAAGCGATTGAAGCATGTTTTATTTTCAAAATGGAAATGTGTTTTTTGGAGGCGGGGCGGGGGGCAGAGCTTTGTGACGTCATATTTGAGGGGGGGGGGGGGTCTGACTGTGTGTGACGTCGTGTGACAAGGGGGGGGGGGGGTCAAAAATCGTCCAAAATCGCGTGACGTCATTTATGGACGGCCCCTAAGCACGGGCACGTAAGTAACCACTTACTTTGTTTAATCAAATCCGATGCGTTTATGAACATTCTACATTTGCGTGAACTATTGATAACCAAAGGGACGTAAGGCTTCATAATCAACGTTTTTGGGTTAGATCGCGTTAATTATAAATGTGTCGTAACCCTCCACCACCCGACACGGCCAATCAGCAAAAAAAGTGTCACGTTGACAAAAGACAAATAGTTCACTGCTTTAGCCCACCGGTGTGTTGAAGCGTGAAACCACAACATTTACAATTTTTGAGTGCGACGTTTCGCTGGTAATTGCATCCAGCATCATCGGGCAATTCGCCAGAATGGTGAGGCTCTGCTCTTGTTCCCGGTCTTAAATAGAGCAGCAGCAGGGTGACGTCATCATGTAACTCATCAGGTGCAACGATTTGAGGCGGAGGGGGGGGATTATTGTAATTATATACTAGATTAGTAATCAGGCAATTGTTACGATGTGAGTTGTAGATTAGTAATCAGTTGTAAAAAAAAACGTTGATTATGAATAATATTGGTCGCGAAAGCCTACGTGTTAAACTGGACGTAAGGCTGCAGTAAAGGTCAATAACCAGTGACCTAAGCCAACCCTAACAGCCATACGGTGAACCCAGCGCTCCAGATCAAGATGCCGAGGGTGCGTTGAGTTTATGCAAATTGCTGTCGGTAAAATTCAACAGAAGCAGCAGCAGCAGCAGAGGTTACTCATGGGAGATGTACTCACTTGGATCCGTCACGTGGCTTTCAAACTTGGATGCAAATAAATTATTGGCTTGTTGATGCTGCTGCTGCTGCGTTGGCAGTGGTGCACAAGCACAAATAATAATAATAAATAACAAAAACAAACTCAACATGAACGTTAATAACACTGTGTGGCCTTAAAGGGAAAATGATATCCATAGCATATTAAGAAGGGCCATCGCCCCAAAGGTCACCCATTTAATATTTTTAAAAAATTGGATAATATATTGTTGCGTTGTTGTTCACTAAGCAATGCGCCTTAACAATCAAAATAAATGTGCCCTCCAAGTTTGATACTAAATGAGAAATGTTTTCATGATTAAAACATCATTTAGAGTAATTTCGATAAAGTCACGTAGGTGCATTTTTAAAAAATGTTTTAAAGTTTTTTTATTTTCTATTTTATTTTAAATTGTATTCTTATTTTTATTTCATTTTGTTTTTTTACCTATGTGACTTTGCCGAAATAACCAAAGAGTATGGATCCTTGCAGTCACGAAAACTTCAAATCAAGAATAATTTCGATAAATACGGTACGATATGTAGTAGCTGCAATGTTACTTTGAACTACATTACTGTAAAAAAAACATCCCCCATAGTATTACAATTAAAAAAATTTGGCCTGACAAACTCCATGAAAGTTTTCCATTTACAGTCTTTAAAAATATATAATATAAATTGTTTATTCCCAAAATAAACAATCGCTGCACGCTAGTTTGTCAGTACACATGTTAGCGAACAGCTGCTCATGGGCCCTAGGGGTGACGTGACCCCCACCTTCAAAGCCATTTCTACCACGTGGCCTCAAGCAAAATTGCTGCTACACGCACACATGAATATGCATTGAATTACCATCATAGAAAGTAATTCGTATATTTATTTTAATGCGTGAAACAGCACCCAGTAATGCAGCTTATCTGGAGCACTGCGTGATTTTTAAGTTTGCTTGATGACAATTGTGCCTAAAGGAGAAAGCGATGTAGGGATGTTGTTGACCACGTGGTGGTTGCTGCCTGTGACGTCACGCGAGAAGCCACGTGGGGCCACGTGCTTCATCAACGACCGGACGCCAATTGGCTGGGGGGGGGTAGAAGAAGCGGATACGTGGAATAGATCAGATATGTGAACATATCCCGCACCTTCGATTAAGCACGGTTGGCTACGTACGGTGCAAAAAACGTACGTGCGTACATCAATGGGGAATCACGGTTACATTGGCGTGCGCGAATAGGTTTCCTGGACACACAAATAAAAGCGCGAACTGGCTTTAAACGTGGGGGATGTGTGACGAGCAGCGATTCAAGCCTGGCAGGGAAGCGTGGCTGTCTGGCCCTGGTCCACACGTAACTCGTTGGACACGGCCCTCTGAACTTGCATGTGAATTCTAAAGCTCTGCCAATTGGGTTTTTTCTCTTTCTCTCTTCTGGGATTGTACTCGCGCGTGACTCGGGATGATGTCCGTCATTTCGCTCCACGTGCTCGGAGCTTCGGTTCCTGAACACGAAAGAAGCTCCCTTGAAGAAGCTCCGAGCACACCGAGTCGAAACGTCAGACATCGGTGCTGAATAGTAACGCGGCGTGCCCCCCGAAGATGCCATCGGAGAGCTATGCAGCACACCACGCAAACGCCTACGCAGGAACACGTGAATCATACCCCAAAATACCTCGAAGAATAATTTTCCTGGCTTTAATCATTATCATCCGCCAGCTGCGATTGTTTATCCACGAGTTTGGCCGCCAAAAAAGTAAATTGAAACACCCATGCTGCCGCGAAAACTGTTACGCGAACGCAAATTATTTGGCCGCAGAATTCACCGGCAAACTTGGTTGATCGATTTTTTAGTTTTTCGCAAGTGGCTTGGCAACCTTCGTCAGTGGCTTCATCGGACGGTTAGACGCGCAATTCCGGGTGTGTAAATAAGACGCGGCCGCGCGTGACGGTGTACCCAGCCGAAACATTTTTGGAAAAAGGGGTTAAAATATTAGAAACAAAACATTTCCGCAGTAACACAGCAAAGAAGCTCCTTTAAGGGTTGTTGTTGTTATTTAAATATATATACAAAAATCGATTGAATATGATTTAAGTTGGCACGTGTTTGCGTACGAGCTGCAAACAAAACGCAAGCGGCGCGCTCGGTGAAATGAAACGGTGATCGACGGTTTAATATCTCGAACGAGATGATTGAGACGTTATACTTTTTCAATTTTCAGCGTCATATTAGAAGTCAGCTTGGACGGATTTACTTCCCACGATTGCGAATGAGCACCGATGTACAACTTTGGATGAAATACACATTTTATAAGAGACGATCGGGAATAGAATTTGGCAGAGCATAAAGTACTTTGATATTGATCTGGATTAAAACAACAACAACAACAAAACTCCGAAAGACTTGTAGAGACATTGATGATGAAATGCCGAGATCTTGCTGTCACGTGGCCTCAATGTGCGTGCTTTTTCTAGATGCTGTGATTTTGTGAACTTTTTATGGATTTGTACCTGTGAGCACAACTTGTGTGACGATGTTTGTAATTTGTATATGAGATATATATAACATATGTGCCGCATTATTGCCATTGATAAAAGTGCTTTTGTAAATGTCACATGGTTTTCCTCGTCATTTTTGTTTTATATTCGTGAATGTTTTTCTCTCTCCACAATTTGCAACACCCCTGGGTTCAGAATTACTGGATTTACACCGGACACAAGCGTGTGTATATCTTACTTTCCTGAGCGTCGTATAGTCTAGAGCAGGGGTCGGCAACCTGCGGCTCCGGAGCCGCATGCGGCTCTTTTGAACCTTGACCGCGGCTCCGGGGCGGATGCTAGCGAGGGGAGGAGGCGCACTGTGACACCTGCTCTGGCGTTGCCGCTGCTGACAGGTCGCCGCTCCGCTCCACACTGCCCGCCCGGTGACAGGCAATAACGTTGCCGTTGCTTTGTCACATGTTTGGAAGAAGTAAAAACCTTCCTGGGCAGCAAAGAGCTCACCTTTGCTGAGCTGGAACAGCCAGAGTGGCTGGAAAAATTACATTTTATGGTAGACATGACAGCACATCTAAACACGCTAAATACAACCCTTCAGGGGAAAGGAGGCACATCCCTGCACATGCTGGAGGAGGTTTTGGCATTCGAGCGCAAGTTGACAGTGTTTGTCAAAGATTTACAGAGAGGTACACTGTCTCACTTTCCCTCTTTGAGAGAGTTCAAACAAAGTCATGATACGATAAATTTGGAATATTTCAAGTCTGCAATCACCACAATGCAAAGTTCGTTTGGGAAACGATTCTGTGAGTTCAGAGAGGAAAAAACGACATTATCCTTCCCTGTCACTCCCCTGGCGATCGATCCATCCCTATTGAATATGACTGCATTTGCAGGTGTAAGTCAACCTGATCTTGAGATGGAACTGGCCGATATAGCCGACAAAGATATATGGGTGTCCAAGTTCAAATGCTTGACCGCTACTCTTGAGGATGTTGCCCGTCAGAAGGCCATTCTGGCTCAGAATCATAAATGGAGTGATATTGAAAACCTTCCCAAACAGGACAAACTTGTATTCGAAACATGGAATGCCATCCCCAACACTTATATAAACATGAAAAAGTATGCATTTGGAGTCCTGTCGATCTTCGGCTCCACATATGTATGTGAGCAGGTCTTCTCCAACATGAACTATATTAAAAACAAACATCGATCACGCCTCACAGATGACAGCTTGCAAGCCTATGTGAAAATGAAGGTGACGTCTTACAGCCCTGATGTGCAGACACTGTGCACTGAGGTTCAGGAGCAAAAATCCCATTAACCAGGTAATTTAACTATTAATTTGCAAAAATATATTTTACATTGTTAAGTGAAAAAGTCCTTTTTTTATTCAGATTGACAGCTGACTGCACGATCCTGTATATAGCAATAAGGTAAGAAACAATATATGCAGTGTTATATTTGTTTTAAATGTTGCAATGGTTTTGCGGCTCCCAGTTTATTTTTTCCTTCGGAAACGGGTCCAAGTGGCTCTTTATGTCTTAAAGGTTGCAGACCCCTGGTCTAGAGAATGAGGTGATTATGTTAACAACAACAACAACAAAGACGCAGTTATCATTCACGGCATTCCAAAATGCATTTGGTAGCCATTTACTGGACATCGAATGAATTTAGGATTCTGATATTCTGCCATTATTTTTTTATTGTCCCCAGGAAAGGTTCACCGAATCTCAAGGATATTTTCCAGAGTATAGTTTTATATTAATGTCGAGCGCTTTGAGATACTTCAACATGAAAGGCGCTTTATGAAATAGAGGCTATTATTATTACTGTATAAGAACTAAGTGGTAATTTATATAGCGGGAGTGACAGTGTAGCTCAGGGATTTAGAAACGTTGAGCCGAGACCATTGATAACCTGGATTTGAATCCGGGTTTCAGCCTCCCAACGGTAAATTAAACCGGTCTCTCAAGTTTAACGAATAATTTGCAGGTTCAGGCAGGCACCAGTAACTGCTCATTATTCGACTGATCAGATAACCAAACATTATTTTGGCAAAAAAAAGTGTCTCACCTCTGTCGCCCACATGTGTCGCTGGACATGAGGCGATGGGTCCGGCTTGGTGACGTCATTCTGCATCATCAGCCGTCACGCTGGGCGTGGCCAGTAGGGGGTTTCCAGCCTTCAGCAGGCAGGATGTGGGGACAATCACCATTTTTTAAGGTGCCTGAATAATTGCCCCCTTAAAAAAAGTTCTCGGTTACAAGTTTTGGTAAATTAAACGCCTCAATTGATGAATTGTCCAAGCCATGCGATTCACACTTTATACAGAACGGGGGTGCCCCAAGACGTGGTTAAAGAGGCCTGCTGAAGTGACTTGAGAGTCTCGATTTAAAGCTTTCGTGACTGCAGGGATTCATCTTCTTGGTTCTTTCGGTAAAGTCACGTAGAAGGGAAGTAATAAAATAATAAAAATAAAACATAATAAAATTATTCTCACGACGTTTCGGCCACAACACAAGTAGCCGTCCTCAGGTGAAGACAGGTCTGTCGAGGCGACAGCGTCTAAAAGAAAACACCACCACACTTGGAGCGTCTATTTAAGCTGGGTTGGAAGGGGGGGGGGAATGCGCATTGAGAAAATAATCTGCATATCAAGAGGAATTTAGCATATTAATGGAAAATGCACTAATCGCATTCCTGCACCTGGTAAATCTCTTCGTCTCATTACAGACTGTATGCTGACAGCTGAATTTAAATATACGTTACTAGCTGTACTACCCGGCTTCGCCTGGGACTTGGAGTCACCACGCCCGGCCGCCATTGTCTCCCCAGTGGCGATGTTCACACACCGCACCAGTTACTCGTTTGAGGCTGAGTCGACCTAGGGGAGGCCCAGGACCGGTTCAAATAATCGTCACCGGTGGTGGCCGTAGGCGGGAATCGAACTCGGGTCGCCGGGTTCGTAGCGCAGCGTGCGAATCGCTACGCAGTCGGTGCCCCCCCCTCCACACACAGGATAAAGACAAAGATCCCCCATGTAGCCTTTGAGACTGTAGGGGGCAAGTGCTGTTAGCAAGCACTTATGAAGGCCGGCACGCACACGCGGGGGTGGGTGGCCAGCACCACGCCCGACCGCCTTTGTCTCCCCTGTGACGATGTTTACATACCGCACCAGGTACTCATTTGAGGCTGAGTCGACCTAGGGGAGGCCCAGGACCGGTTCAGATAATCGTCACTGGTGTTGGCCGTGAGCGAGAATCGAACTCGGGTCGCCGGGTTCGTAGCACACAAAGATCCCCCGTGTAGCCTTAACAGACTGTAGGGGCAAGTGCTGTTAGCGAGCACCTATGAAGGCCGGAACGGTACACGAGGAGCACACACACACTTATGCACACACATACATGCTTATGCACACACACACATGCTTATGCACACACACACATGCTTATGCACACACACACATGCTTATGCACACACACACATGCTTATGCACACACACACATGCTTATGCACACACACACATGCTTATGCACACACACACACATGCTTATGCACACACACACATGCTTATGCACGCACACACACACATGCTTATGCACACACACACACACATGCTTATGCACACACACACATGCTTATGCACACACACACATGCTTATGCACACACACACATGCTTATGCACACACACACATGCTTATGCAATGTTTTAATTATGCACTAATGCACAAATGTTTGGCAGTGCTTACGGTTATGATTACTCAGCTCTGACTACAGGCTGCCTCTGCAGCGAGAGGGAGACCTCCTCCTCCCAACTCTGGATCAGATCAGCACTAAATGGAGGTTATTACACCAATGTACATACACTGTATGAGGATGCGTTCCCGACGGGGTAGTTTCTTTCATATGAGCAAAAATATTCAGATTTCATTGGGGATACCGGTAATAGCGCCAATAATAATAATACAGGCGGTAAGCATGCATGTGCATTACGAAAATGTTTCGTCAGTCACCCTGTTGGGCCCCATTGTGTACAATGTTCTCCAATTCAAGGTTCTGCGAGCGGGGCTGACTGACGATGATGGCGATGCTGGTAGTGCAATTCTGAACAAGGGGCACTGCTCAACACACCAGTCGATGTTAGTGCGTTGTCGCCATCAATTTCCTTTTGTACGGGGATTGAGTGTTTCCCCCTTGCACGCGTGGGTTTTCTCCGGGTGCTCCGGTTCCCTCCCACACTTGCATACGGAACACACTCAACATTATTAATCGGCTGAAAAAATTCTTACAACAAATAAAATAAAACATGCAGCAATGCAGCAGGAAACACCATATTTTCTCGATACGCAAGTGCATTTTATTGTTTCTAAAATTGTATTTTGCTGGACATTCTCCGCACCCCCCCACCCCCACCACCCTCCCTTATATTGCAGCCGCCAAAGCCTTGATGGGGCCCTTCTGAGTTCATTCTAGATTTGAAGCTTTCGTGACTGCAAGGATTCATACTCTTAGTTTTTTTCGGTAAAGTCACGTAGGTAAAAAAAATTAAATTAAAATTAATAAAAATAAAAGAATAGAAATAATTTTATTATTATTTTATTTTTATTAATTTTAATTGATTTTTTTAAAATTATTTTATATTTATTAATTTTAATTTCATTTTTTACCTACGTGACTTTACCGAAAAAACTTCTGAGTTCTGACGGGACGAGGCGCATTCCGCGTGAAGATGTTCGTCGCCAAAGCCCCGGGTTGGGTCTGGGATGCGTGCCGACTGTCGCACGCACCACGAAGCGCCGTTTAGAAAATGCACAACAAAAAGGCAACGCAGAAGCCGTGGAATATGCTGGCACGGCGAACTTTGAACGCGAGTCAGTCTGCAACACGTTAGCGCCAGGGCTTGGCACCCAAATGAACACGAAGTGGCCTCTTTTTTGTTTGTTTTAGAACTAGGTAAAAAAAACACACACTTCAATATTTCAATGGCCGCAATTGCAACGTGGCGAATGCGAGACGGGGGTGGATATCTGAATAACCAACGGTCAAGAAACGAATCCTCAAAGGCTCCTGAGCCGGAGGTTGCCGATGCCCCCCCACCCCCCCAGGGCCGGATTCAGGCACGGGGGGCTTTAGGGGGCTGCAGCCCAGTGGGTCTCCGCCAGCTGGAGGGGCCTCCAGAGATGAAGTGAAAAGTGATTTCAGATAAGAGCTGGCATTTGTTGCTAAATCGAGTGGAATTTAACCAAAGTCAGTGAAAACTCGCGTTAAATAATGGTTGTTGTTTTTTGTTGTTGGGTGCTGTCATTGATTTCCCGGCTGAAATCATGAATACATTTACAAACCGGCATTCGCAACCTCCGAAATAGAGAACGCTGACGGCAGTGCATGCCCGGTAAAGTCACGTAGATAATAAAAATAATACATTGAAAATTTTATTTATTTCAAATTTTATTTTTTATGAATTATATTCAATTTATTATTGTTATTGTTACCCTGCTGCCCACACGCGGGTTCTAAACACGTGGGTTTTTTTTTCGGACAAATAGTTCACTGCTTTAATCCACCGGTGTGTTGAAGCGTGAAACCACAACATTTATATTTTTTTAGGACGACGTTTCGCTGGTAATTGCATCCAGCCCGATGATGCTGGGTGTCTTTTGTCAACGTGACACTTTTTTACTGATTGGCCGTGTCGGGTGGTGGAGGGTTACGACACATTTATAAAAAAACGCGATCTAAACCCAAAAACGTTGATTTTGAATAATATTGGTCGCGAAAGCCTACGTGTTAAACTTTCATTTTTATTTCCTATCTACGTGACTTTACCGAAATAACCAAGAATATGAATTCCTGCAGGTACGAAAGTTCATGTCAGAGTAATGACGACATCGACGACGATTATGACGACGACGACGATTACAACAGCCATCGGTGACATTTCTGACGATTTCATTCATCGGTGTGATTGCGATGGTGCAATCAACAACGCCATCGAAACTTTGTGCCCGAAAAAAAGAAAACCCACGTGTTTAGAACCCGCGTGTCGGGCGGCAGGGTGACAGCGCCGGTGGTATGCGCCTGTGCCTCGCAGCAACGAGGCCCCCTCTCCAGGTTCGAATCCTGACCCGGGTGCCTTCCTCCGAGGAGGTTGTGCTCTGAGTTCACCCTCTTTCCTTCCAAAGCTAAAGATAAACCACACGGGGTACGTGACTTTACCGAAAAAACCAAAGAGTATGAATCCTTGCAGTCACGAAAACTTCAAATCTAGAATTAACACACGGGGTAATTGGCATGAGCACAAAACATCACAAAGCTGCCACCGCGCTCTGCATGCTGGACCCTGCAGTCCCCAAGTCACCGGTTCGATCTTCATCTCCGGTGCGGTGCAAGTTAAAACAACGCGGCAACGTTTCTCAAATCCACCCTGCCTCGCTCTGCCTCTGTCTACCCGGCAGTGCAAATGGGTCCAATCGGAGTGCAGGCGATGGGTAGGTCGCGTGTGGTGGCGTGAAGAAGTGTGGGTACTACCCAACTCTTTACAGGAGATGCCTGGTCAGCGTCGAAGAGTAGACCAAAGATGATCTCTCTCTCTCTCTCGATTCTCGTTCAGTGCCGAACCTTCCGTCGGCAGTGGCGGGTGAGCAAGACGTCGCAGGGCCGCGCCTTTAGCTTCCACCAACTTGTTCATTCGGACGCTGTCTTTCCGACAGACCTGTTCTTCACCTGAGGACGGCTGCTTGCGTTGTGGCCGAAACGTCGTGAGAATTATTTTATTATGTTTTATTTTTATTATTTTATTATTTCCCTTCTACGTGACTTTACCGAAAGATCCAAGAAGATTTCAACAACTTGTCAGCGCGCTCGCGGACTCTATTGTACGGACCTTCTTTCGCACCGTACGGAGCCAACCGTGCCAATCGGAGGTGCGGGGGAAGGACAACAAACTAACACACACACACACAAAGCAAGAAAATGACATTTCAATCATTTATTTAACAAAAATGAACGAACATTTCCGCGCTGTTCTATTTTAGAACCGCTCGCAAATTAGACGATGACGATGGCTGCGAAACACCAAAGGCGTCGCGCCTTGCACGTCTGCTACCTTTGGCAAATGTCACCGTCACCATCGGCAAAGAGGCGCTCGCCGCGGTGCCCCAAGGCGCGGATTCAAGCCGCCGCCTGTGCAATGACACCGCCACCACCACCACTGCCATCACCGCCACCACCACCGCCACCGCCACCACCGCCACCACCACCACCGCCTGTGCAGTGACATCGCCACCACCGCCACCACCACCGCCACCACCGCCACCACCACCGCCTGTGCAGTGACACCGCCACCACCGCCACCACCACCACCGCCACCACCACCACCACCACCGCCTGTGCAGTGACACCGCCACCACCGCCGGCACCACCGCCACCACCACTGCCACCACCACCACCACCGCCGCCGCCGCCACCACCGCCGCACCCCCTCCACTATGTGTGCCCCACCTTCACCTCCAACTTGACAATGAGATCGGTGGCATTTCGACGGGGTAGCCCGCAAGCGCTCAGCGTGGGGCCAACGCCATATTCGAGCCCAGGTCCTAGTGCAGCCAGGGTCGAGTGGAGCCAGGGGCGAGTGCGCTGTGCGCGTGCCCGTTGCCAGACAGCAGGTTTGGACCCCGCGACGATCTCGCGAGCGACGGCGTTGCAACTCGCCCGGTAACATTTGGAGGGGACAACTTCGATGCGTCGGTGGGTTGTTGTTGTTGTTTTCGTCGTTGTTGTCGTCGTTCTTGTTGTAGTCGTTGTTGTTGTCGTGCCTTCGCGGTTGTGAACCGTGCATCGTCCGGTACGACGCCCGACGTTTCGCTCCGAGTGCCGGGAGATGCGAGCTGAATTCAGCCGCTCTTCCACGCTCGAGAAAGTGGGAGTCGCCCACATTTGACCTCACCGCATACGCAAAGCGACCTCGCCAATGTGGTGTGGCCATTGCCACAACTCGGTGGATAGAGGGGGTTGGGTGGTGGGGTGGAGGACATTTAAGAAACGTGCACCGGTGTTTCAATTTCCGTGCAGCAAGAGTGAACTGGAGACCCCTGCATTGCACAAAATCCAGGGTGCTAACTAGCCCACAACTCACTTCGGCTTCCCGGCACGTGGAAGGGAAACGTCGAACATCGTGCAAAACAACAACCCAACGACACAACGGAGGGCCACGTTACGGGGAGTGTTCCAGCTACAGCGCATCTCCCTGCTCCAACAACGCGCATGGAGCAGTTGGATTGTTTTGCGATTCACTATCAACGCGTTCAATCAGCCGTGTGGCGGGTATAAGGGTAGAGGTGACCGAGCGGGTTCAGGGGTCAGATCAAATCACTGAGCCGACCACCACTCAGAGCCTGGGTTCAAATCCAGGCTGACACCCGCGATCAAAACCGACTTCTCGAGTGGAGCATCTTCCGGAGCAGCTCTCTGGAAGCCGATCGCTGCAGGGCTTGAAAAATTCATTATGCTCGTGACGTGATTCCAAAAGTGCAGTTGGAATATAATTTGTGGGGGTGTGGGGGGCCATAAGCACGCAAGATGATTTTTCGTCGTGTGAAGTCATTCGCGTGAGAAAGTCCCCATGGCTTGACTCCAGCCAGGAAGCCCCATGACTTGACCCCAGCCAGGAAGCCCCATGACTTGACTCCAACCAGGAGACCCCATGACTTGACTCCAACCAGGAAGCCCCATGGCTTGACCCCAGCCAAGAAGCCCCATGACTTGACTCCAACCAGGAGACCCCATGACTTGACTCCAACCAGGAGACCCCATGACTTGACTCCAACCAGGAGACCCCATGACTTGACTCCAACCAGGAAGCCCCATGACTTGACTCCAGCCAGGAAGCCCCATGACTTGACTCCAACCAGGAAGCCCCATGACTTGACTCCAACCAGGAAGCCCCATGACTTGACTCCAACCAGGAGACCCCATGACTTGACTCCAACCAGGAAGCCCCATGGCTTGACCCCAGCCAGGAAGCCCCATGACTTGACTCCAACCAGGAGACCCCATGACTTGACTCCAACCAGGAAGCCCCATGACTTGACTCCAACCAGGAAGCCCCATGACTTGACTCCAGCCAGGAAGCCCCATGACTTGACTCCAACCAGGAGACCCCATGACTTGACTCCAACCAGGAGACCCCATGACTTCACTCCAACCAGGAAGCCCCATGACTTGACTCCAGCCAGGAAGCCCCATGACTTGACTCCAACCAGGAAGCCCCATGACTTGACTCCAACCAGGAAGCCCCATGACTTGACTCCAACCAGGAGACCCCATGACTTGACTCCAACCAGGAAGCCCCATGGCTTGACCCCAGCCAGGAAGCCCCATGACTTGACTCCAACCAGGAGACCCCATGACTTGACTCCAACCAGGAAGCCCCATGACTTGACTCCAACCAGGAGACGCCATGACTTGACTCCAACCAGGAGACCCCATGACTTGACTCCAACCAGGAGACCCCATGACTTGACCCCAACCAGGACTCCCCATGACTTGACCCCAACCAGGAAGCCCCATGGCTTGACCCCAACCAGGAGACCCCATGACTTGACTCCAACCAGGAGACCCCATGACTTGACTCCAACCAGGAGACCCCATGACTTGACCCCAACCAGGACTCCCCATGACTTGACCCCAACCAGGAGGCCCCATGACTTGACCCCAACCAGGAGGCCCCATGACTTGACCCCAACCAGGAGGCCCCATGACTTGACCCCAACCAGGACTCCTCATGACTTGACCCCAACCAGGAAACCCCATGACTTGACCCCAACCAGGAGGCCCCATGACTTGACCCCAACCAGGACGCCCCATGACTTGACCCCAACCAGGAAACCCCATGACTTGACCCTAACCAGGAGGCCCCATGACTTGACCCCAACCAGGAGGCCCCATGACTTGACTCCAACCAGGAGTGCCCATGGCTGTAGTCAAGCCCACCCTCCCCCCCCCCAAACCATCGCCAAACGAATTAAGAGATCACACGGAAGAAAATATTTGCTGACAAAATGATATATTAACAATAAACACGATACAAGATTCAAGTTTGTGAGAACGTTTCGTTTGAATACAATACACACTTTAAACCATTCGCATAATCACAGACTAACAGAGCAAGTCTATCCTCAGCATCATCACCACTACCGCCATCATCATCATCATCTCACAGTGATTAAAATAGCTTTGAGGTTAAACCGAGGGAGCGGTGGTGCATTTGTTCACATATTTGCACTTTTACTTCAAAGCCGACTGAACTGATGGTGGGGACGCCCCAGCCTCCCCCCCCCCCGCAACCATCAGCCCCCCACATCGTTTACCAACACCCACACTGACCAGCGTGGTCAAGTATGGTCAAACAATCTCTTTGGTCAGGAGCCGGCTGACAAAAAGTCGACATCCCTTCTATCGGTGAGACGCCATCGCACCTCGCCTGGAACGCGCGCAGGAGCGCATGGGTTCGATCCCAGACCCTGTTGTACATTTGGAGTCGGTGTGTTCTCTCTCTTCCCGTGGTGGCTGCGTGGATTCCTCTCCGGGTTTCTCCGCTCTTGCCCTCCACGTGCGGACATTATTTGTCTGCTACTCTACATTCACACGTGATGATGACGATGATGGCGGTAGACGCGACTTTGAGGAGCTGTCATGTGTGGGTATGAGGCCTCTGGAAGAGCGATAATAGCTCAGTGGGCCTTACCTTAACACCGTTTAATAGCTTAGAATCATCATTAGTCATGCACAGCAAGCTTGCCGAACAAATGAAGACCATCCATATATCTATACGAGGGACGGTAAAACGACATTGTACGATGCACATACATTGCAACATTTTCATTCAGCGCTTTTATAAATAGTGCACGTGTTGACTTTGGTAAGTAATACAAAATATATATATATATCAAGAGACATAATTGGACGGACCAAAACATCCCCGTTTGATCTCCCGTCGTCAAAAGGCCATGGGGTGTGGGCCCCGCAGCTATGGAAACTGAAATTGACTTCGCGTTTTGATCCTTGACTGTTCGGTGCGATCTTCGTTTTGGTTGCTCGTCGCCACAGAACCCCCTGCGACGAAGCGACGCCCTCTCGTGAATGTCACAGCGAGCGATTGAAGCTGACCCGCCCCTCCACCTCCGGAATCAGCCGAGGCTACGGCCTGGCACGCGTTCTGGGGGGGCCAGGAGGGGGGGGGGGGTGGGTGGTGGCGCTCGTTTGGTCGCTACTTCGCAAGCGAGTCGTCGTGAGCCATAGCGAACCGTCCCCCCCCCACCCACCCACACCCCCACACGCGGCATATCCTGCCCAAGATGGCTGACTTTTATTCGCAGTTAATATTGTGGGTGAAGAGATTCCTAGCCGATCGGAATTCTTCGGGGTGAATAAAGATTTTGATGATCTTTTGGGATGTTTTTGTATCATGCCTTTATTATCACGACCCAGGGTTCTACGGGAAAGATAATCTCACGCTGCCGTGAATACCTTCGTAATTTCAGCATCACAAATCTTTATTCAGACTGAAGGAATCCGATGAGCTATGAAACTCTTTTTCACAGATGTCCAGTTCACCTTAGACATGCCTGCTGCTGCTCATGGTGAAAATAACTGATGTGAGTTGAGAGACTTTACATCAGCATAATATATTTGAAGTGTAAATATTAAAGATTAATCTTAAAAACACACACAATATGCTCTGATATAGTCTGTTCTCCTGTGACGCGTGTTGTTTTCATAACGCGAATCGGATACAATTCTATGAATGTATTCGGGATTTTTGTTTTAGAACGCGAATGCGAAGTGGATATAACGTGACAGAGTGAATGGAACGACGTCGCGCGAGTAGGAATAGTGCGGTCGCACGGCGGCCTCGGCGTAGCATCACACAAAGCGGGATGCTGCTGGATGATCCTGGATGCTACTCACGCACCTCGGTCTTTGTTTAGCCTGCGAACGCATCTCACGTGTTATCGCGGACTGTGCTTTACTCTTCTTGGTTCTTTCGGTAAAGTCACGTAGAAGGGAAGTAATAAAATAATACCGAAAGAACCAAGAAGATGAATCCCTGCAGTCACGAAAGCTTTAAATCGAAAAAAAAAAAAAATGTGCTTTACTCCTAAATGTTATATATTCTGATAACGAGATTTCCCCGTGTTCGTCAGGAACGCAGCTACTACCGCGTTATAGGAGAACAGGCTGTACATTTTAAGAAATAATAATGTTTCACTAGCCCCTTGCAACGTTGCTCAGGAAGCAAGAGCGTTCACAAATAGTGCAGTAAATCCGAACAAACAAACACATAACGTACGCTACGCGTTGGTCGGCACGCAGTCCGAACGCTTTGCGCTGTGCGCTGGGAGCTTTTTCAGGAAGCTGAAAATGCCGACGGAGTTGACTGAACGAAGGAGCTGCTTCTACCTGCAAGTAGCTTCCCAGCGCGTAGAGCGGAACGTCGTACATGGTGTCGAGCAAACCAATTTTTTTTCAGAGGCAAAATACGGCACAATCGCGGACAAAACAACGCACGCGGTAGTTGGCTACCTACAACTGCGATGGCTGAGCAGCGACTTTAATTCGACATTCGTACAGTGGGAACGGGGCCTTTCCACCGCTGGCTCGTGATGTAGAGTTTGAGGAAGCTCACTGACGCCAAATGTTAAGCCACTTTGTTGGCTTATCATTTGTGGACAGGTCGTTTCTGACAAAGAAGTGAATACCTCAGTGGGATTTTGCTGGTGGGATGGGGAAGGGTGAGTTGTATTAGTATGCGTTTGGGTGATTTGTTTTCCTTTCTTTTACTTTGCACGACCGTCGTGTTTATGTACTGTTAGCTGTTGTGACGTTTTTTACGGGCCCCTACTGGATAACTGTAAAATAGAGCTTTACAGATCATCGGATCCCTCCAGTATAACCAAATATTCTGATTAAAAATTGTATTCCTCAGAACCGTAGCGGTGTCTCCGATACCGACGAAAACATAATAGTGGTAACAAAGCCCTCTTAGTCCGTCTGGTATTCGCACCGTTCCCATAATGCAAAGGGGCGTAGTGAAGGTGTTGTAGCTGTGCGTCATCTGAGGGTATAGTCTGCCAGTAGGGGAGCGATTGTGGCTTTGGGATTTTCACCGAACTAAGTGCTCTGCGGGTAGTCTTAAAAAAGTGGCAAAATTGGACGCATTGCACCGGACTTGCGTGCCTACCACAAAAAAATGTTGGCAATATTTGGACCGTGACGTGAAACGGCGGCACACGTGATACGTACAGTCACCGTGCAGAGGACGACAGCGCATTGTGATTGGCTAATACACCCCGCAGTGTTCGCCGGGGTGGCCCGCTGGGATAGAACCACTGGGGCTCGTGCCCAGCCAACAACGATGCAGCGCTCTCCGAGGCCCAGGATTGTGGCCGTTCCGTCAAATTGTGAGTCCAGCCGGAAGCTTCTCCCCCGCTCACTGCGAGCAATATGGCGGCACCTAATCCAGCGATGAAAATTTCACGTTCCCACGACGAGGCCCCAATGCTTTCTAAAACACAACCGCTGCCAAGTACGAATTACATTCATAAATAGTCGTAGTAATAATAATAAATGTCATATTTCTATCTGGTAAAGTCTAACCGGCCTCATCCGGCTACCTTGGTAGATCTGGCCAATTCCTTTGCTCGTCGAGGTGCTAGCCTCATTGAGTCTCGAGACTCAATATGCCGGCCCGTCCTTCCGCCAACGACTCTCTCCCACCGTCGACGAGCCAAACTAACCCCCGACTCACACCGCGGCCCGTCAACCTCGAGCGGGACGATGGCGCGCCTCCTCCCCCTCCCCCCCACGACGGTCCTCCCAACGACTAAATCGTCTTTGTCGGGCTGCCTTAGGTGGACGCTCTGGCCCCCGCCGCGTCGGCGCCCCGGACTCATTTCACCACCTGGCCGTTGACCGACTTCAGCCTGGGCTGCAGCGCGTTGCGCACCTTGTCCAGGGTCTTCATTCGAAATGGGCTGCCCCCCTCTCCGCCCCGGCCTCTGCTGACCTCGTTGCTCCGTCTCACGTCGAGGCTCGACAGCGCCCGCGTCGCCTGCAGGCCGTTCGCGCTGGGGCTCTCCCGCGCCGCCGCCAAAATCTCCGACATGGACCAGGAAGCCCGCGTCGACGTGGTGACCCTCGAGTCGATGGAAATCGCGTCGTCGGACGACGACTCCTCGTACGGAGGCTCCATCACCTCGCTGGACCATGACGAGTAGGAGGAGTAGGTGCACGACGCTCGCTTCGGGTCCCAGCCGGCACCGCCGCCGCCGCCGCCGGCGGCGCTGACGACGCCGCCAGGCGAGCCGGACAAGGGGCCGGCCCTGTTGACCATCGCCGCTTGCTTGCCCAGCCAGAGTTGGAAGCACGTCTCGCGCGGGTCCGTCGGGGAGGCCCGCGAGTGGTCGGGCGTGGACGCGAGGGAGGCGGGCGCAGAGCGCGGCGAGGACAGGGCCGCCCGGAAGTGGTCGCCGATGACGTTCGTCAGCGTCCTGGGTCGGTGGTGCTCGCGGCCCGAGCCGACGCTCAGGGCATCGTCGCCTTGGCCGGAGTCGTTGCGTTCCATCTGCGCGGTGACGGAACGGGGGACGGCAGAGAAAGAGAGACACCGAGTGATTTATAGAGAGAGACGAGAGCGAGCGCAGTTACAGCGGGCCCAAACGGTACCCCCAAACCTCTGGATGCCTAGACAAATAAATAAATATATATATCAAAACAATGGTAACACTTACATGGGACTATCGTTTTTTATGGAAAAAGAACGGATAATACACAGTACCATGATAACAAATGTCATGTTAATAGCTTCAAGAAGTCAAAGAGTCTCCACTTGTTCGCCATCGTTGTCAACGCGTGGCCTGGAATCGTCTCCAGGTGGTCTCCAGAGCCCGGAGGCACATTTCTTGTGGTGTTGTTGTTGCAAATATTCGGAAGTGTTCACATTTTTTTGAAGCACCCTCAACGTTCCATGGCAGTACAGCGAGGAAATCTGTCTGTTCGACATTGCGGCATGGAAAATTGAAACACCGGTGCACGTTTCTGAAATGCCCTTCCTCCCACTACCGCCACCGCCCCTCCCCCCATCCCCTCTATCCTCCGAGTTGTAGAAATGTGGTGGGGTAAAAGGTGGGTACTCCCCCCCCCCAATCCCCCATCCCTCCCTCTCTCACGTAGTACTTAAGATTTTCTTCCACGTTTCCACCACTCCTTAATGGAATTGGCCAAACATCAAAATGTAGGACCACAGAGCTTGGCAAATCGTTGGCCGGCTTTCCCGCTCGTCTGCGGTTTCCCTCGCCGCCGATTCATTCGGTGTCTCTCTCTCCCTCTCTCTCTTTCTCTCTATTCTTTTTTTTACGATCAGAGGAAACAAGAAGATACTCGGTGTAGTCGGCACTTTGCTTCGTTCATAATTTCGTTTTTTTTGTTTTTTTTTCAACCCTTTG
This sequence comes from Lampetra planeri, assembly GCF_965212315.1. NCBI lineage: Eukaryota > Metazoa > Chordata > Hyperoartia > Petromyzontiformes > Petromyzontidae > Lampetra > Lampetra planeri. The sequence goes on along the minus strand of NC_136133.1, from coordinate 4,384,539 downwards.
CTTTATCTCTCTCTCTCCGAGAGCGAACCGAAACTGTGCGCGTTACAAATGACAGATCATGGAGATTTTTTTACTCTCGATCGGAAAGCGTTCGAAACAAACCACAATATTGGTGAGAGCAAAAAAAAAAGGCCAGGGCTTGCGTGCGTCGGTGTTGAACCGACGACGCGTTCGGCTCGGCAAGCAGCCCACTCGTCGATCTCGAATTTAATATGAAACGCATTTTCGTTTCTCGACAGTGTCCAGTGTTGAGAGATTTACGATCGTTGTCCAAATGCCTCCCAAAGCCCCCCCCCCTCCCCTCCTCCATCTCCCAAACCCACCACCCTGTGCCGAGCGGCTCAATCATAACCGCAGGGCGCATGGGCTTGTTTAGCACCAAACGACAGCCCGTTCCAGGTACGCTGCTCCAACCTCCCAGGAGACGCTACGTTGTCACAAGAGACCGGGGATGTTGGCACGAATAATTAATCCAAACGGGAATGCTTTAATTTGTGTTGCCGTGGGCTCTGCTGCTTTGCAGCAAAGGTTGAAACCTTTAAAATGCATGAGCTCTTGTCCGTATGTTTGTTTGTCCGTCCGTCCGGTTCTCCGTCTGGTTCTCCGTCTGTTTGTCTGTCTGGTTGTCCGTCTGATTATTGGTCTGATTGTTCGTCTGATTGTCCGTCTGGTTCTCCGTCTGGTTGTCCATCTGTCCTTGTGTGGTGGGGGATTACTGTAATTATCTAAAGCTGATCCAATGTCAGACATTGCTCATCACTCACGCTAGCCGTGGCCGGGGATCGAACTCAGGCCACGTAGCCTAACCACTGCACCACGGCTCCATCCCGCTCCTTGATTAGCGACGTAAATTTCCACCAGAGGCACGTCTGCCGTGATTTCCACCCCTACTTGTGTTCCACAACAGAATCACAATTTTGGTTATGATGCTTTTTTAATATTAATTTACAGATGTGACGATTGACGGTATTAGCCATGCTAATGGGCCCCAACAGTGCGGATGTGGCGACTTCCACATATTTGGCTATACAGTGGAAGCAGTGAGCATCGGTGACTTACACCGTGCCGATGAGTCCGAATAATGACGAAAGGCATCCACACTCGTCTATCGCTGCATCCCCGCCGCCTGCCAGTCGCTCGAAATACAATTCCATGATGACCATCGATACAATATCACAGTGCAGTTCTTCAGGAACTGGTGGCTTTTTTTGTTTGTTACATAAAGCACAAATGGGTGCCCCGTCTGCGCGTGCACGCGCGTGACCAGGCGAGCAGAGCAGAGCGATCGACCAATCGACCGATCCTATTTGTCGGGGCCGAGGCGCTCACCTCCAAGCGCAGCGGACACAGCGACAGCGGCTGCGTGTTCTTCCCCCGCACGACGCCGCGGGTGTTGAGCGCGACGGCCAGGGTCCCGGAGAAGGCGGCGTTGAACGTGTAGAGAGCCACGTTGGTGTCGGCGTTGTAGAACGACAGCTGCCCGTCGTCGTACCGCAGCAGGATGCCCAGCCGCTCGAAACGCTTGCAGTCTTTCAGCTGCTCGGCCTGCACGCATCGGTCGGTCGGTCGGTCGGTACGGGTGACTCCGTTAGTCGCATTGTTATTTGGGTTTTTTTCCGATTACGCGTCACCTCCTCTTGGGCGCAGTTGTGTGCGACGGAGGAGGTTGAAATAAATGGACTGGAGCGCGAGCCTGTCTCCGCCGGCTAGTGAGCAGAGTGTCCGCGGTACACATGCATACACCGACTATAAAACGATGAATAACTTGTTTTTGTTTTTAAACTAGGAAAGGCCCACTGAGCTATGTAGCTCTTTGTCAGAGGCGACCTGGCCCACACACAAATGACCGCCCAACGGAGGTGGCTTATCGTCGCGTGGAAATGCATCGCGTCCAAACACCCTGGACGCGTGACCTCGACTCCGAAATGTAGAGGGGAGGGGGGGGGGAACCGGAGGACCACGAGACAAAAATCCACGCGACCACGGTGAGAGAGAGAGAGAGACACCGCAAATTCCATGTAGGACCCTGAGCGAAATCCACGCGACCACGCAAACTCCACATGTTACAGCAGGTGTCAGGGTCGGGATGGATCCGACGACCTCCCAGCACACCAGGAGAAGAAGCTAACATCTCGCCACGCCACCCATTCGCCACTAAGCGGCAGTTCCGTCACGAGAGCGCCCAGACGTCTCCGTACCTTGTTGTTGTGCCAGGCATGCAGGTTCCCGTGCGTCGCCACGAGGGCCCACGAGTGCGGGTTCTTGCCGATGAGGGTGTCGAGGCCCGTGCCCTTCCGCTTGAAGCCTTCGCTCACCACTCCGACCGTCCACGCCTCCTTGTTCCGCACAGACACCTGTACACACACACACACACACGGCACACACCACACACACGGTTACACACACACCACACACCACACACACGGCACACACCACACACCACACACACACGGCACACACACACAACACACACGGCACACACACACCACACCACACACACACACCACACACACACCACACACGGTACACACACACCGCACACACCGCACACCACACACACGGTTACACACACATAACACGGCACACCACACACACCACACACACACGGCACACACCACACACACACACCACACACACACCACACGGCACACACACACGGCACACACACACACCACACGGCACACACGGCACGGCACACACGTGCTGAGGACAGGGGTCCGGAGAGAGGGGATAGACTCCCAGCACAAAGACAAAAATCCCCCATTCCTAGTATTGCCGAAAAGACTTTAGGGCAAGTGCTGTTAGCGAGTAGCAGCACATATGGAGGCTGGCACTGCGCACGAGGGGGTGGGTGGCCAGCACCACGCCCGGCCGCCTTTGTCTTTCAAACTCTACGCCTTTTGGCGTCCTCTGGTCTAACACCGTTGGAGACGAGGCTCAAAAGAAATCTGTCTCTAGTGTGGACCAATCAGTTTCAAAGACAATGCATATATTTCGATTTAAAGCTTTCGTGACTGCAGGGATACATCTTCTATTATTTTATTATGTTTTATTTTTTATTATTTTATTATTTCCCTTCTACGTGACTTTACCGAAAGAACCAAGAAAATGCATATATTATCAGAATGTTTTTGGTTTGCATTCTGAACACAAGTATTGTGGTTAATGTAGACATGATTCCTTGTAAAAGGTTTCAGTTTGGTGTTTTAACAACTTAACACAGCTGTTTTGTTGCCAGAAAAAAGGGGAAACCCTATTATCATATTTCTATAAAGTAACGTAGAATGGAAAAAAAAATTTAAAAGAAAACATTATATTATTATGGTTTCTTTTTATTATTTTATTATTTCCATTCTACGTGACTTTACCAAAAGAACCAAGAAGATGAATCCCTGCAGTCACGAAAGCTTTAAATCGAAATCATATTTCTAGTTCATTTTCGGTTAAGTCACGTCTAAAAATAAAATAATAAATTAAAATAACATATTACGACGTTTCGATTGCAACACAAGCAATCGAAACGTCGTAATATGTTATTTTAATTTATTATTTTATTTTTAGACGTGACTTAACCGAAAAGAACCAAAGAATAATTCCTGCAGTCACGAAAGCTCCTAAATTAAGATTTCTAGTTCAGTTTATAATTTGAGTTGTTACACCACTGCAGCCGCGTAGGGCAACGTTCGTCACTGCAAGACCTCACGGGCTACTGACGCCCGCTGGTGACCTGTAGTGAGGCCCCTGCCGTGCAGGGCCCCCACCGACCAAACCCACAAAGTGTGGCAACACCACCACCACCACCCATCGTCGTCACCATCATCGTTGTGCTACTGTCAGACCCCCCCCAAGCGGTTTCAAACGTGTGGCGGCCCTCACACTGATCTGATGTCGCATCGGCGAAAATGTCTTCCCCCACCCCACCCCACCCCCCCCTGATGAAGATGAGTGAAGAACACTCCCGTTGATGGTTGTGCACGGGAATACACACCTCAAAGTAATGCGTGCCGCTGCTGAATCTCTGCTTGCAGAGGACATTGAAGGCCATGTCGAAGCGATGCGGATTATCTGCACACGCAGAGACGCGCAGGCACATCACGCAAAACGTGAGCGAAGCCAAGGTGGTGCTGGTGCTGGTGGTGGTGTAAGTGGGTGGTGGTGGTGCTGGTGCTGGTGGTGGTGTAAGTGGGTGGTGGTGGTGCTGGTGCTGGTGGTGGTGTAAGTGGGTGGTGGTGGTGATGGTGCTTCTCGCTAACAGCACTTGCCCCAACAGTCTGTTTAGGCTCTGCGGGATTCCTTTGTCTTACGTGGTGATGGTGAGACAGACAGATAGGTAGACTACGGCTAATTGATTATCGCTTTCAGTTAGCCCTTCACGCTGTCGCTCAAAAATGGTTTATTGGTACCGGCTGGTGCGGCAAATGCGAACGGTAATTTTTTTGCATAATTTTATCTCTGCATCTTAAATACGTACGATTGCAAGGTCACCGTGGCAGTGTATTTTTTTTAATGGGGCAAAAGGTCAATGACCCAAAGGGCACACTGTATGTATGTATGTTAAACGAATTTCACACTGGAGGACCTGGAGAAAACTCCATGCGACCACGTAGTAAGAGAGAGAGAGAACACGCAAAATACATATATATAGGAGGCGTCAGGTTTCGGGATCGAACCCACGACCTCCTGCACACCAGGCGAGGTAGTTAACATCTCCTAGCCACTGATCATGATGATGATGATGAGAGAGAGACATGCAAATTCCAAATGTTAGAGCAGGCACTGCCAGGTTGCGGGATCGAACCCACGACCTCCTGCACACAAGGCGAGGTAGTTAACATCTTCTAGCCACTAATCATGATGATGATGAGAGAGAGAGAGAGAGAGGCATGCAAATTCCAAATGTTAGAGCATGCACCGTCAGGTTTCAGGATCGAACCCACGACCTCCTGCACACCAGGCGAGACAGTTAACATCTCCTAGCCACCGTGATGATGATGATGAGAGAGAGAGAGGCATGCAAATTCCAAATGTTAGAACAGGCACCGTCAGGGTCGGGATCGAACCCACGACCTCCTGCACACCAGGCGAGGTAGTTAACATCTTCTAGCCACTGATCATGATGATGATGATGAGAGAGAGAGAGAGGCATGAAAATTCCAAATATTAGAACAGGCACCGTCAGGTTTCGGGATCGAACCCACGACCTCCTGCACACCAGGCGAGGTAGTTAACATCTCCTCGCCACCGTGACGCACTCACCCTCAACGGGCGTGGGGGTCGGCGATGTGAACAAGCAGTCGGACACGGACGCCGTCGATCTGCGGTTGGACACCGTGAGGAGGTCGCTGGACAGCACGAGGTCGACGTTGGCCGTGTCCGGATCGAGCGTCAAGTTGCTCGCGTCTGGAGATCCCACGTACGCACGTGTGCGAAGACAGAGTGAGATTGACCTCCCCTCCACCCCGGATGGCTCTGAACATGACTAGCCTCCACCACAACAACAACAACAACAACCTCCATTCGCCACTAAGTGGCCCGTGGGGTCACCACGGCGCTTGTGCAAGGCCACGTGCACGTTAAGGTACACGCACGGTAGGTATGCGCACGTGCAGGCACGCGTGTGTCACCATCGTCGTGATCATCAGCAGCAGCAGCAGCCATGATCTATCCACTGCTCGACCAAGCCGTCTCAAGTCAGAGAAGTTATTATTTGTGTTGTTCAAGCGCATGGTGGTTGCCTTCCTGACACAAATGTGCCACCCGAAGCGCCATCGTCACGCCATGACACACATACACAAGATACAATAAAACTATTATGTACAGTTTATGTATATATATAAAATATCATTAAAATCAAGTTGTGGCTGTGAGTTCGTTGTTGTCACCGCCTGCTGGGTTTCTCGCAGTGGGTAATGAGTGAGTAGTGCCAGCGAGTGAGTGAGTCGTCCCGTGCCAGTGAGTGAGTCGTTCCCGTGCCAGTGAGTGAGTGAGTCGTTCCCGTGCCAGTGGGTAAGTGAGTCGTTCCCGTGCCAGTGAGTGAGTGAGTCGTCCCCGTGCAAGTGAGTGAGTGAGTCGTCCCCGTTCCGGTGAGTGAGTGAGTCGTTCTCGTGCCAGTGGGTAAGTGAGTCGTTCCCGTGCCAGTGAGTGAGTCGTTCCCGTGCCAGTGAGTGAGTGAATGAGTCGTTCCCGTGCCAGTGAGTGAGTGAGCTGTTCCCGTGCCAGTGAGTGAGTGAGTCGTTCCCGTGCCAGTGAGTGAGTCGTTCCCGTGCCAGTGAGTGAGTCGTCCCCGTGCCAGTGAGTGAGTGAGTCGTCTCCGTGACAGCGAGTGAGTGAGTCGTTCCCGTGCTAGTGAGTGAGTCGTTCCCGTGCCAGTGAGTGAGTGAGTCGTCCCCGTGCCGGTGAGTGAGTCGTTCCCGTGCCAGTGAGTGAGTGAGTCGTCCCCGTGCCAGTGAGTGAGTGAGCTGTTCCCGTGCCAGTGAGTGAGTGAGTCGTTCCCGTGCCAGTGAGTGAGTCGTTCCCGTGCCAGTGAGTGAGTCGTCCCCGTGCCAGTGAGTGAGTGAGTCGTCTCCGTGACAGCGAGTGAGTGAGTCGTTCCCGTGCCAGTGAGTGAGTCGTTCCCGTGCCAGTGAGTGAGTGAGTCGTCCCCGTGCCAGTGAGTGAGTCGTTCCCGTGCCAGTGAGTGAGTCGTCCCCGTGCCAGTGAGTGAGTGAGTCGTCTCCGTGACAGCGAGTGAGTGAGTCGTTCCCGTGCCAGTGAGTGAGTCGTTCCCGTGCCAGTGAGTGAGTGAGTCGTCCCCGTGCCGGTGAGTGAGTCGTTCCCGTGCCAGTGAGTGAGTGAGTCGTCTCCGTGCCAGTGAGTGAGTGAGTCGTCCCCGTGCCAGTGAGTGAGTCGTTCCCGTGCCAGTGAGTGAGTGAGTCGTCCCCGTGCCAGTGAGTGAATGAGTCCTTCCCGTGCCAGCCAACGGGGGGGAGGGGAGGGTGGGGGCGTGCCAGTGTTGAACTCACAAGCCCAGGGTCTGGGCAGCAGCCTCTTCAGCTGGTTCTGGATGTTGTTGACGCCAACGAGCATATTCTGGAGACGCCGCTCGTCGACGTGAACTTTGTCTCCGTTAAACGTCGGCCGTTGTTCCAGATTCGCGATGCTGTCGACAAGGTGGGAGGTGGGGGGAGGGGGGGGGCAGAGAGAGAGGTTGTTAGACGTTAGAAGTGGCCCAGGGCTTGGTTCGAAATGGCCGTGTCGGAGGCACCAAACCGCCAGCGACTCGACCGCACGCGTACAACACGCAGCTACGCACTCGCTCACACGGAGACCCATAGACTCATTCACAGACCCATGGATTCACCCATAGACTCAAACAGAGAACCATAGACTCACACGGAGACCCATAGACTCACAAGGAGACCCATAGACTAATTCACAGACCCATGGACTCACCCATAGACTCAAACAGAGACCCATAGACTCAAACAGAGACCCATAGACTCACACAGAGACCCATAGACTCATTCCCAGACCCATGGATTCACCCATAGACTCAAACAGAGAACCATAGACTCACACGGAGACCCATAGACTCACACAGAGACCCATAGACTCATTCCCAGACCCATGGATTCACCCATAGACTCAAACAGAGACCCATAGACTCAAACAGAGACCCATAGACTCACACGGAGACCCATAGACTCACACAGAGACCCATAGACTAATTCACAGACCCATGGACTCACCCATAGACTCAAACAGAGACCCATAGACTCACACGTAGACCCATAGACTCATTCACAGACCCATAGACGCACCCATAGACTCATTCACAGACCCATAGACTCACCCATAGACTCAAACAGAGACCCATAGACTCACACAGAGACCCGTAGACTCACACGTGATAACCGCTGCACCACCGCTCCCCCCCCCCCCCCCCCCCCACTGCACACGCGTGCACACACGCACATGCACTCACCATTTTCTCATCTCCTCCGCATCCTGCGAAGCAAAAAACGAAGCGTCGTTAGTCAACGTCGGTACGCGTGCACACGGCCTCCTCATGCCCCACGTGACGACCGCAATCGTTATCGGATTTTCGTGGCAACTGCGGTGATGATGATGCCCAATGAGGGTGAAGTTGGCGTGGGAGCAGACGCACGCTTTGAGAGCTGCGCGGTTTTTACTGGACCGCACGCTGACAACGCCGACGCTCAACCGAGTCTTGCGTTGCTCACGATTATTATAATGATTAAGCTTCGTCTTGCGTCGCTCGTTATTATTAAATTCGCTTATCCACCGATGAACATCTCACCGAGCCTCCAGGCTCCATATTCAGGAGGGCGTGAAGTGAGAGGGAGGTAGAGGTAGGAGAGTGCGTGGAGTGGAGCAGAGAGAGAGAGAGGAGAGTTCGTGGAGTGGAGTAGATGGAAGAGAGAGTGGAGCAGAGAGAAGTGGGAGAGAGAAGAGAGAGGAGAGTGCTTGGAAGTGGAGCAGAGGGAAGAGAGAGAGAGAAGAGAGAGAGAGAGGAGAGTTCGTGGAGTGGAGCCCAGAGCAGAGAGAGAGGAGAGTGCGTGGAAGGGGATCACAGAAAAGAGAGAGTGGAGCAGAGAGAAGTGGGAGAGAGAAGTGAGAGAGAGGAGAGTGCTTGGAAGTGGAGCAGAGAGAATTGAGAGTGAGGAGAGGGGGGAGCGCGTGGAGTCTGCCCGGCCACCCACCCCCCCCCCCGTCTCACCTCGTGGGACGCCCCCTGCTCCACGCTTGTCCAACGCTGCTGCGCCTCGATGATTCCCGTCTCCTGCGCCAGCAGCTCCAGCTGCTGCAGCTCGATCCGCTGCAGGGCCTGCTGCATCTCCGCGTGCGCCAGCTCAAGAGCGGCCGCGCGGTCCTGCGACAGGAGCTGCTCCATTTCGTTGTAGCCGTTGTTGAGCTCTTCGCAGAGCCGCTCCGTAAAGTTCTGCGCGGTCGTCGTCACAATTGTCACCGTCATCGTCGATCGGCGTCACCATCATCAATGCGATCATCGTCGCCATCATTGCCGCCATCATCATCATCATCAATACAATTATCAGCACCACCGTCGTTATCATTACCACCACCACCATCATCATCATCATCACCATCATCATCACCATTATTATCAACATCATCATCACCATTATCAACACGATTATCATCACCTTCATCATTATCATCATCAGCATCATCTCCACCATCACCATCATGATCACCACCACCATCATCACCATCTGTGTTAGCCTATGGGTCTCTGGGTGAGTCTATGGGTCTCTGTGTGGGTCTATGGGCCTCTGTTTGAGTCTATGGGCCTCTGTGTGAGTCTTTGGGTGTCTGTGTGAGTCTATGGGCCTCTGTGTGAGTCTATGGGTCTCTGTGTGAGTCTGTTGGTGTGTTGTACTAGTACAGCAGTACTAGTAACGAATTGGCATTGTTCGGTATACGTGACAAACCTTACTAATTGGTTGTGTCGGGTGGTGGCGGATTTAACGACACATTTATATTTACGCGATCTAACTCAAAACACCTCTGTTGTGTGGCTCCTATGCCCATCGTCTCTTTCAAAGCCTCTCGTCAAAACACCCTCTCAAATGTGCTCTTTGTCTCGGGCACATTGTTGTTGCTGTTGCTGCTTCTGCCAGAAGTGGCACGAGAAATACATTTGCGGGGGGCTGCGCGTCTGCCGTGAGCCCCGGCGATGAGTCACTCGCGGTGTGTTCACCGGCCAAGAATTCTAGCGGAATACTAATTCATTTGTGGGCAAAGCTCGTCCTGAGAGGCGGCGTGCACTGAAATTAATGATAATTTTGAATCAAAGTGTGTAAAATTACGCGTGGTTGAACTGACAGTTTTAATGTATCCGTTAATACATGTGTACCACCCACGCATGATGGTTGTGTAAAAATTTTTCTTTTTAAATGAATACTGCAGTTGCAGCTGAGCTTACACATTTCACTCGCACGAAGGGCCTTATCTCCGCAGCGGTGCGAGAGTCACGTTTTCAGTCATTGCGTAGTCGACGGCGATGACACACGGACCATAACATGGAACGAGTTCTGCAAATGTTCCCATTGAATCGCGTTGAGATGCATTACACTGGTCAACAAAAAACAAATTCTGGCCTGGACTTTTAATTTCAGGATGCTGATTCCAAATCTGATCTCAGATTTGCTCTATCACATCATTTTTATGCTATCAGCATACCCCATTTTCATTGATTTTACCCGAAATTAACTCTGTCACTTATGATTGCAAGTTGTTGCGAGTCAGTGGCTGCTTAGTGTAAAATATGGTGCTGTATTTTTAGGATAGTGTGTTTATAATATAATTTTATGTAGATATCCACATTTATTTAATATTTTTCTTCTGCAGTTTTTATTGAAAATGCAATATTTGATATCTCAAAAACCTGATGTGATAGACAAAAACTGATGCCAGATTTGGAATCAGCACCCCAAAATTACCTTGAAACCGTTGGAATACCTTATGCCAGAAAAAGTGTGTTGACCAGTGTTATCAGAATTAGCTGGGGAGACCGCCAGAGCCGTGGCAGGGAAATACATGCAATTTTCGGACGTAGCGATTCATCACAAATGTTTGGGCCATACTGCCTCGTGTGTACCAAGGCAGTGGTGTGTCATAGAGCCTCCTCCGTCCGGCACACACAAATCAATACGGTCGTCACGTGAACGAACGCGCCCAATCTTTAATGATTCAGCACCCCCAGTGCGCTGGACAGCGATCCACTCACATTTAACAAGCGGGTTACGACGTTTCGCTGCTGGTTGCCAGCATTGTGGCTATCTCATCCGGTCCATAATAGAGGTTTTGGGGGTAAATCGCGTGCGTATAAATGTGTCGTTGAAACCGCCACCACCCGACACAGCCAATTAGTCAGGTTTGTCACGCAAACAATGTGTTGCAGTCGAAACGTCGTGAGAATTTTTATTGTTTTATATTCATATTATTTTATTATTTCCCTTCTACGTGACTTTACCGAAAGAACCAAGAATATGAATCCCTGCAGTCACGAAAGCTTTAAATCAAAATTTACGTGCCAATTCGTTACGAGTTCAGCACTAACCGGTGTGTTGCAGAGTGAACCACAACATTTACAATTCGAGTACGACGTTTCGCCGGTAATTACAACCAGCATCATCAGGCGACAGCCAGATAATGTTGGTCGCGACAGCCTCCGTGTTAAAGCTCCTCCAGTTTTGGGGGCTTTTAACAATTCTGCCAATCACCTGATGAAACTGTAGGCACGTCCGTTGAACTCCTTTCGCACCGCACGTACGTAGCGAACCGTGCCAATCGGAGGTTCTGGTTGCAACTGCCAGTGACACGTCCGTGGTGCCCTTAATTGTTCCATGCGTGTGTCGATTAATCTCCATCACAGTGGCGTGCTGGAGCAATAATAATAATTCTAATACATCGGTGTGTTTGTTTCACGTGACCACTTTGCATATTTGGCCGTGTCAAGCAGGTGGATGAGGGTCTACGACACACACACACACATCGGCCTTCATCACCCAGCAGTGGATAGACCACGGCCGATGTCATGACCGTCGGACTGGCCACGGCGATGAGGATGCAGTGCGGGTTTGTTGTGTGCACACTCACCACGATGATTCGCTTCCTCGCCTCGGAGTCCTTCTGGTGGTCATCGATGGATTTTGTTCTCTCCTGCAATCCTTCCAAACTCTTGGCAATATGCCCCTGCACACAACCGTCACCGCCACCGCCATCGTCAATATCTGCAACGTCCCATACGTCGTCACCATTGCAGCCGTCTCAAATGCTCGCGTACTCATCGCCGCTGTCATCGTCATCATCATCATCGTCGTTTGCTCTTCTCCAGCACGATCATCGCTGTGAGCTGTCCTCGTAGGTAGGAAATGGAACTTAGAGAGAGAGAGAAAGAGAGAAAACCCTCCACTTTATACGAGGGGGGGACACTCAAAAACTCCGTCAGATGGATTCAATCCACGTGCCATACTGCCAGTCATTTCCGGCAGTACGGCAAGATGGGATGATGAGAGGGGAGAGATATAAGGGTTGCGTGGAGGGGAGCAAAGTGGGATGAGAGGGGAGAGGTAGGAGAGTGCGTGGTTGGGAGCAAAGTGGAATGAAAGGGGAGAGGTAGGAGAGTGCGTGGAGGGGAGTAGAGTGAGATGAGAGGGGAGAGGTAGGAGAGTGCGTGGAGGGGAGTAGAGTGAGATGAGAGGGGAGAGGTAGGAGAGTGCGTGGAGGGGAGTAGAGTGAGATGAGAGGGGAGAGGTAGGAGAGTGCGTGGAGGGGAGTAGAGTGAGATGAGAGGGGAGAGGTAGGAGAGTGCGTGGGAGGGAGCAAAGTGGGATGAGAGGGACGAGGTAGGAGAGTGCGTGGGGGGGGGGGAGAGTTCCAGACTGCGGTGGGCACAGGAGGAGGAGATTGAGCGACCTCCACACACAAATCTGTATCAAGTTTGCTGTGACAGTTTCACCTGAAGACGGAAGCTTGTGTTGCCTCCGAAACGTCGTGATTTTATTGTTTTTTTTTAAATTAATTTTAATTTCATTTTTTACCTACGTGACTTTACCGAAAGAAACTAAGAGTATGAATCCTTGCAGTCACGAAAGCTTCAAATCTAGAAAAAAAATAAAAATCACGACGTTTTTGCGTTCGCATCTCGACGTCTACCGCCGCGTTATAGGAGAAAGGCCACCCGCACGCACATCCCACGTGGGGGGGGGGGGGGGGGTGGGCGCGTGTCTGCAATCATCGGCACGCGAAGCGAGCGCAACGTGCCTTGCGCTGCTGCAGGAGCTGCGTGGCGCTGATGTAGCTGTGCTTGGCGTGTGACGCGGAGGTGGTGCACGAGGGGCAGACGAACTCGCGGTCCTCCTGGCAGAAGAGCAGCAGCTCCTCGTTGTGCACCTCGCACAGAGGCATGGCCGGGTCCAGACGGCTGCCGCGACTCACGCGCCTAATGCGGGGCGGAGACAGTCGTTGTTGTTGTTGGCGTGGTCTTTCGTCGTCGTCGTTGTCATCGTTCTCGTCGTCATCATCGTCGTAATCGTTATCATCGTCGTCATCATCATCATCGTTCTCATCATCGTCGTCATCGTCATCGTTATCATCGTCGTCGTCGTCATCATCGTCATCGTCGTCATCATCGTCGTTCTCGTCGTCGTCATCATCGTCGTCATCGTTATAATCGTCGTCGTCATCATCGTTCTCACCATCGTCATCATTGTCATTATCATTATGATCATCGTCATCATCGTCATCATCATTATCATCATCATTGTCAGCATCGTCATCGTAATCATTATTATCGTGAGCATCAACATGTCATCATCGTCATCTTCACCGTGATCATCGTCATCATTATCATCAACATGTCATTCTCATCATCTTCATCAGGATCATCGTCATCATTATCATCATCATCGCCGCCACGATGAAGACGAAGTCCGCCCCAAGCTAACTCGCGAACGTTCACCTTGAAAAGCCCCACATGGCCACGTTAGCGAGAATCATAAAACCCACAAAATCCACCCCAACAAAAATCAACCTCACCACCTCATCAACACTGCCTCGATCAGCTACCACCATCAAGCAGCAGCAGAAGCCGCAGCTGCAGCAGCAGCAGCCGCGATCTCTCCGAAGCTGGATGAACGCCTCCCCCCCGAGCCGTCGACAACTCTCACAAAACCTCGCTCCCTGCCGGCATCCCCGCAACGCGCGAGCCGATCCCCCACCGCTCCATCTCCACGATGGACGTCGCTCCCCTCGAGCCCTCGTGCGATTACCTCTACCCCACCCCCACCGCCGCCCCCCTTTTGGGCCGCCGATGGTTCGTGAGCGTCGATCGCACGGACGTCGATCGACCCTCGGAGGCGACGACGTCTCCTGCGCCGTCGGAAAGGTTGCGAGTTCAAATCCGAATTCAGCCCATCATTTATCCGGGGGAGGGGGTGGTCGATAAAATAAGTACTGTTTTGTTTTCCGTTGTAACTTTCTGATCCCAGTGCCCCCGACTGTTCATCTGTGAAAAATAGAGACTCACAGCTGACCGGACTTGGTCCAGTCTAAATTAAAAAGATTCGGTAAAGTCACGTGACTTTACCGAAAGAACCAAAGAGTATGGAATCCCTGCAAGTCACGAAAACTTCAAATCAAGATCGCGTCCACGATCTTTCGCCGTCGCGTTCTCGAGCCCAGTGCGGGTTTTCAGCCCCGGTCGGGCCTATAACGCGTACGCCCTGGGGGTGCCGCGTGGCAGGCTAGCGGCGAGGTGATTTATGAACGTAGGCGACATTATAATCGGGCGTGAGAGTCGCCGGTTGAATTGATGAATCGTAACCGCGTACGAATCTGCCGTTGTAAAATAACCGCGATAATAATAAAAAAAAACATTCCGTGTCGAAGCCAACATTACGAACTACTTCAAATCTAGATTGAAAACATTAAATCCATTCGGTAACGTAGAAAGATGTACCGATACCTTTCTAAACTCGTTGATTTTAAACTAGGTGGTTTGCAAAGAGTAAGCAGTGAGCGCAAACAAATTACGCCACGCACGGCAAAGAGTCCATTGAATTTGTTTTTTGTATTCGCTTGCACTTACGAGCAGGCAGTTGGGATATACCTCGCGAAATGGACAATTGGTTAAAATATTGCTGTTAATTGTTCGTAACACGTACTGCTCAGGGTCACGTTGGGTCAAGCTAGGCGGGTACACTCGGTGGAAAATCAAATTCAACAACGCGCACCAGAAGCCCAAAACAAATAATGTTGAGAACCACTCATGATACAGGTTTTTTTCGGGTTCGATCGCGTAAATATTTAAATGTGTCGTTAAACCAGCCACCACCCGACACAGCCAACTAGTACGGTTTGTCACGTAAACAGAACGTGGCCAATTCGTCACTAGTACAGCAACACCGGTGTGTTGGAGAGCCAAGCCACAACATGTACACTCTGAGTACGACGTTTCGCCAGCAATTACAATGAGCTTCATCAGGCGACAGACATATTGTTTTGGAGAAGTCCACCTGTTTCATTCCTGAAACCACTGCTCATATTCATGCGATCCGCTCCCTCCTTTCGCCCGGTGTCATTCCAAGCACCTCACCTCGCCGTCGCTTGCCCGCGGAATATCGGCGTAAGGCACTACCACTAGAGCCGTCGATCCGTAAACAATCCTTATCGATGATTATCGCTGTAAGCCGCCAGGTGGCTCATTTGTGGAGGGAGCGGCTCGCAGTCGGGAAAGGTTGCGAGTTAAAATCCTGATTCAGCCCATCATTTATCCGGCGGGGGGTGGTCGATAAAATTGGTACTGTATTGTTTTCCGCTGTAACTTTCTGACCCCTGTGCCCCCGACTGTACATCTGTGAAAAATAGAGACTCACAGGTGATCGGACTTCGTCCAGTCTAAATAAAAGATTCTGATTCTGATAGAGGAGACGGAGGAACTGTAAAGCTCTCTGGAAAGGGCGCTTGATAAACCCTAAAAAAGAGTAGAATACAGAAATAGATACGGAGACTACGCGATAAATCGAGGTAAGTGTCAGACGGCAAGAGCGAGGCGTGAGAAAGACAGAGCTCGATCTAAGAAGAAACAAAACAACTTTTTTCTTGCTGGCTGGTACAGACAGACGCACAGTCACTTTTAGGTAACGTCCAAGTTGCTTATATATATTATTAGGTTTTTTCGGTAAAGTCACGTAGGTAAAAATGTTAAATTAATAAAAGTAAAATAAAAATAAAATAAAAATCTATAAATTTTATTTTTTACGTGACTTTACCGAAAAAAACTAAGAATATGAATCATTGCAGTCACGAAAGCTTCAAATCTAGAATTGCTTATATATATACACACACGCACATATATAGATAGATATAGAATAATAAAATACACTTACCGCTGTCGGGCAAAAAAAAAAAAATCTTCGATTGCGGACCGCTCTGGCAGGAATGAAGCAGCGCACGCTCGGAATGCCACGAGAGTAATGGCCACGTGTGATCACAGAGCGACAGAGAGTGTCACCCTCTTAAGGGCGCTTTGTGTGTAGGTGTGTTGGGCGTGAGGGATGGTGTGGGAGGGGTGGGTACACGGACCTCCCCCCCCCTACACACACGCACACACGCACGCTCCTCCCACGTGACAATCATGGCGGACGGCTCACGGCCACTGCCAAAATCCAGCAAATGTCAGAAACGTCCTGCAGCTAAACAAAATTGTTTTAAAATTAAAACCCACCTAGGGCAGGGTGTTTAAGAAGGGCGCGTAGGTGGAAAAGAGCAGCGAAGTTCTGGGTGGAGGCGACACCTCCAAGTTTAACGACAGAACCCTAATAGAGGGGGCGGGGTGGGGGGGGTGTTAGCGCTATTAACTCAAACAAGTTTTATTATACCAGGTAAGAATGGCCACTGAGCTGTATAGCTATATTTTTTGAAACGACCTCGCTATCACAAATGATAGCTCAACAAAGTGGCTTATTTCTAGATTTGAAGTTTTCGTGACTGCAAGGATCCATTATCTTTGGTTCTTTCGGTAAAATCACGTAGAAGGGAAAAAAAAAATATAAAATACAATTCTCACGACGTATCGGCCACAACGCAAGCAGCCGTCCTCGGGTGAAGAACAGGTCTGTCGGAAAGACAGCGTCCGAATGAACACCACCAAGCTTGGCAGCGTATATTTAAGCTGGGTTAGTGGAGGAAATATACGTTGCCAAGCTTGGTGGTTTTCATTCGGACGCTGTCTTTCCGACAGACCTGTTCTTCACCTGAGGACGGCTGCTTGCGTTGTGGCCGAAACGTCGTGAGAATTATTTTATTATGTTTTATTTGTATTATTTTATTATTTCCCTTCTACGTGACTTTACCGA
Organism: Lampetra planeri; assembly: GCF_965212315.1. Taxonomy (NCBI): domain Eukaryota; kingdom Metazoa; phylum Chordata; class Hyperoartia; order Petromyzontiformes; family Petromyzontidae; genus Lampetra; species Lampetra planeri. The sequence goes on along the minus strand of NC_136133.1, from coordinate 4,367,656 downwards.
AAGAACCAAGAAAATAACTAAATTAAATCACGACGTTTCGGAAGCAACACAAGCCTCCGTCATCGGGTAAGACAGCCACAGCAAGAAATAACTTTACCCAAAGAACCAAAGAGTAAAGTGTCTTATCATCACGTGGACATTCATTGCGGCCAAATATTCTGAACGCGTGATGTCCATCCTAAATGTAGAGGGGGGAAACCCGGAGGACCAGGAGACAAAATCCATGCAACCGCGGTGAGAGAGAGACACCGCAAATTCCACATATACACCAGGCGTCAGGGTCGGGATCGAACTCCATGACTGTCCTGTATAACCAGGCGATATATTTAACTTCTAACCACCGTGGCGCCCTTACAAGCCGCTGTCCGGAATCAAACTCAAGTTTCTAAGTTCGCGGGGCAGTGCTGTATAACCACCGTACTCACCGAGAGCGGGGGAACGACAGTCACAGCGGGCGAGCGTGTTCACACAAGCCTACGTGAAAAAAAAAATATTTAAAATGTCATTTATTTATACTTAATCTAGATTGGAAGTTTTCGTAACCGCAGCTATCCATACTCTTTAATTCTTTCGGTAACGTGACGTAGGTAGACATTTATTTTATTTGATACCTACGTGACTTTACCGAAATAACCAAAGAGTAATTATGTATATATATACTACTGCGTTACTCAAGTCCGGATACGCTTTTCGTCGGCAGCGTCTCTTGCGTTAAGAGAGTTGGCAGGCTCACGAGTGTTGGGGCTTCGTGCGGGATGGAAACCGGGAGAAGCGCTACAAAATCGCAGCATAACCGCATCGCGCATTGCCACGGGATGACACTCACAGGCGCACACGGACGAGTTTACAAAGCCACCCGCTGTTTCTGCCGTCTCCGAGAACAATCGCAGCCACGGCCTGGGATGCGAGCCACGAAGGCGAGGGGTAACTACGTTGTAAAACATTCGCGTCGGTCGTGACGTGAATGAGAAGGGGCATGCCATGAGAATGTTGAATGTCCACCAAATGGCTCACGGCACACGAATATAAATCAATAGTCCCCCAATGTCTTCTTGGTTCTTTCGGTAAAGTCACGTAGAAGGGAAATAATAAAAAGAAAACATAATAAAATAATTAAATATTATTATAAACCAAAATACTAAATTAACATATTTTTTTATTTTTTTATTTTATAATGTCCCTTCTACGTGACTTTACCGAAAGAACCAAGAAGATGAATCCCTTCAGTCACGAAAGCTTTAAATCGAAATTCCCCAATGCTTGTACGAATGGCAGAGAGCCGCTTAGACTTGGTTTTTGGATGAAATAACAAACAAAACATCGACGTTAAACTTGCATTTAAAAAACTCCGACGCTTTTAACCAAATCACCTACAATATCCTCAGCGCTCAGAAGCTAAGCAAGCATTGAGCCTGGTTAGTACTTGGATGGGTTGCGACTGCTCTGTGGGCGTTGGGCTTGCCGAAGACCGGTACCAGCGGTGGCGAGATCGACCTCTATGGAGGAGGTTCGTGAAAGATGCCCTCCAACAACAACTGAGGGCAGAAGAGCGACGCTCACAACAACCACAACGAGCTGAGCGCCGGGCGGATAAAACGCGGTTGGCACAGCAGAGGGTACAGCCGGTTGGTGCATCTGCCAGTCATCTCAAGTCAGCCAACCCATGGCACCTGGGTCTGTCCCGTGACCTCCTGTCAGCGAGCCTCAAAGTGCACCTGGCCTGGCACAGGCGCCGTGGTGACTTCGCCGCGCTGGTATTGGTTGGTGCTGCTAAGTGTGTCCTACGAGATGACTTTGATGACTTTGCTGAGTGTCATCTCCCACCCCCGCTTCGTAGGGTGCAGAATTTTTCTAAGTGGGTCTCGGGCATCCTCCCGTACGAAGCCAGACACATTGGCAATGCCATTCATGGCCAACATCCCAATGTAATGAGGACCCTTCTGCAAAAAAAATAATAATAAAAAAGCTGCTTCTGATTCAGTGACACCTTACCCGTGCCACTGAAAAAATCATTTACAATACGCGTGACCTTATGACTAATAAATTTAACATTTTAATGTTGGTTAAGGTGAACTTTTCAAAGTCCTTATGAAGGCACGCTAAATGCTTGCATTTTAATACATTATCGAGATTAATCTCGCCAGAGCACCCTTTGAAAAATCACGTGTAATTGTTCACGGTAATTTTGTTTTGCTCCATTAGTTTCAACGTCGTGTAAATGCAAATCGTGTTTATTGGCCGTGTCCTCATTTTCGATTTAAAGCTTTCGTGACTGCAGAGATTAATCTTCTTGGTTCTTTCGGTAAAGTCACGTAGAATGGAAATAATAAAGTAATAAAAATTCAACATAATAAAATAAAATAAAAAAATAAAATAATATTTTATTATTTCTTATATTTTTAATTTTATTATTATTTCCATTCTACGTGACTTTACCGAAAGAACCAAGAAGACGTGTCCTCATTGTTGACATAGAATGACACTCAGCGTCCATTTGGGTCTCTGCCAGAGGAGCGCCTCGCCGCTCGTCTTACAGCACGGCACGTGGAAGCGGAGATCTCCGAGCTACTCCTGAGATATCTTCAAATGGCCCTCTCTCAGCCGCACGCTACTGGCCGCTCTCCGCACTGTGCCCACACTCCGTGCCACAGACAATCATGTGCCAAACATCAGCATTGGGGAGACAAAGGCGGCCGGGCGGTGATTCTGTCCGCGCAGTCCCCTCGTGTCCCGTGCCGGCAGGACTTAATCGGTGCTTGCTAATAGCAACATGCCCCAACATGTCTGTTAAGGCTATACGGGGCATATTTGCATTGCATTTATATCTGCGAATTTGTTGCATAGAATGGGTATGCGAGTTCAGGGCCAACGCCGGTGACGATTATCTGAACCGATCGTGGGCCTCCCCCTAGGTAGACTCAGCCTCAAATGAGCAGCTTGTGCGGTGTGCAGACATCGCCACTGGAGAGACAAAGGCGGCCGGGCGCGGTGCTGGCCCGTCCACCACCTCGTGTGCCGTTCCGGCCTTCACAGACGCTGCTCGCTGATAGCACTTGCCCCAACAGTCTATTGAAGGCTATACGAGAGATCTTTGTCTGTGTCGTGACTTCTGTAATCTGGCTTCCGGGTGACTGCAAGGTGAGTTATGTGCGGTGCTTAAAATAGGACGCGGGACACATTTGCATATATCATTATATCCTGCTTTGCATATTGAAAAAATTTGTTTCGTATTTTGTTTATGAACTCACGTGTTAGCAGAAATGTACAAATTCCACATTCCTATGGTAGAGGGCAAACATATTCTAGATTTGAAGCTTTCGTGACTGCAAGGATTCATATTCTTAGGTTTTTTCGGTAAAGTCACGTAGGTAAAAAATTAAAATTAATAAAAGTAAAATAAAAATAAAATAAAAATCACGACGTTTCGGAAGCAACACAAGCTTCCGTCTTCAGGTGGAACAGTCACACGATATAGCTATCGTGGTGGAACAGTCACACGATACAGCTATCGTGCTGTGACTGTTCCACCTGAAGACGGAAGCTTGTGTTGCTTCCGAAACGTGATTTTTATTTTATTTTAATTTTACTTTTATTAATTTAAAAATTTTACCTACGTGACTTTACCGAAAAAACCTAAGAATATGGCAAACATATTCTTCGGAACGCTGCCGACTCGAAGCAAAATAGTAACAATAATTGTGTTCACCGTGCGTGAATGATTGATGATGATGGGCGAAGTTGCATCATAACTTAACTTTAACTTTGAGTGGTCAGAGACGTTGAGCCTGACACCGCTGAGTGCCTTGGGTTCGAATCCAATTTCAGCCGCGAGTGATGAATCTTTATTTATTTTAAAGTGTAGCGAGTTAGTGGTCTCAGCCCGATCTTCAATGACTATTTTCACACCAAAAAACACGTAATATTAGATTTCGATTTAAAGCTTTCGTGACTGCAGGGATTCATCTTCTTGGTTCTTTCGGTTCTTCTACGTGACTTTACCGAAAGAACCAAGAAGACGTAATATTAGGTTGAGTTTAACACGTAATTTGGTAAAATTCCAACTTTGAGGACAAAAAAAAATGCATCTTGATCACCATCCCTTCGAAGTTATATTTGTAGCAGGGCACGTGGAACAATGCAACTCCGCCGAAATTGCGGTGGCTAACGAAGGCAACTTGATGAAGGCACGTAAAGAGTAGTAGTTCTGTGATGTCTACGTCCACGGGGCCCAATCACTGAACGCGCGGGGTTGATTCAAGGCACGGCACGGGCTCCAGAATTACACATGCCATGCCACTGACAGTTCATCGAGGATAAACAATAAAATACCCTTAGGCTTCGTTGAATCCATCATCATCATTACCATCACTCGTAGAAGGTCAGTGACGCTGAGGTCCCCTGAATAACCGTAACAAAATGTCAGTATTATTATTATTTTTTTAGAAAATTGCTTCTTCTTTTTTTGCAACATAAAAAAGTAATGAGTTCGATGACACATTCAAACCCACATTAGCCACGCCTCACGTAAGCAGGCGCGCACAACAATAATAATTTTCATAACCTAAATTCATATGTTTTACATTTTCTGTGGTTTTGGTCTCGAACGGGCCGCTCCTTCAACCACTTACCATGCATTACTGACGGCTGACTTCGTGACCATGAATGCAAATTTCAACCGCGGGGGGGGGGTGAAATTGGCATCGCATTGGGTTTTTTGCACGCAGCGTTGATATACGGTGCTTTATTTTTCTGGCAGATTTTGCTGGTTTTTCCTGTTACGCGTCGTCACATTAAGATGTTTGCTTTGTTCATGTTTCTGTTTGTTGCGGTTGCACCCGCGTCAAGAGCCGCGTGGCTCGCAGGGTTACAGCTAATTAATTTAACTGAAACTGCAACCTGCGGGGTGACCTGGCGTTGTGACCACCTTGAGGCTGAACGTAGTTCGAGGGGTTTGAGATGGGCGGTGGGGAAGGGGGTAATGGGGGGGGGGGTTGGTGGGGGAGGTAGTGGGGGGGGGGGGTAGTGGGGGCGGTGGTGGGGTTCACGACACGACCAAGGAAGGGCGGTTGACGATTCCCACCAGGCTGAGCGGAGGGGTCGGATGAGTTTTCCTTCTAAAACGAACGCAAATTTTGTTGTTGTTTTTAACCAGGCAAGTCCCGCCGAGCTATATAGTAGCTCGCCACAAATGAGCAGGTCGACAAAGTGGCTCGCTAATTGTCGCGTAAGCCGGACACTTTGCGGCGCGCGACGTCGATTCCAAATGCGGATGGGGGAAAAAGCGGAGGAGCCGGAGAAAAATCCACGCGACCACGGGGAGGGAGACACGCAAACTCCAAATATACAGCAGCAGGCATCGTCAGGGTCGGGGTCGAACCCACGACCTCCTGTACACCAGGCGAGGTAGTTGACATCTCCTAGCCAGTGATGATGATGATGATGTGAGAGAGACACGCAAACTCCAAATATACAGCAGCAGGCATCGTCATGGTCGGGATCGAACCCACGACCTCCTGCATACCAGGCGAGGTTGTTAACATCTCCTAGCCACCATGATGATGAGAGAGACGCAAACTCCAAATATACAGCAGCAGGCATCGTCAGGGTCGGGATCGAACCCACGACCTCCTGCATACCAGGCGAGGTTGTTAACATCTAGCCACCGGGATGATGAGAGAGACGCAAACTCCAAATATACAGCAGCAGGCATCGTCAGGGTCGGGATCGAACCCACGACCTCCTGCATACCAGGCGAGGTTGTTAACATCTCCTAGCCACCATGATGATGAGAGAGACGCAAACTCCAAATATACAGCTGCAGGCATCGTCAGGGTCGGGATCAAACCCACGACCTCCTGCATACCAGGCGAGGTTGTTAACATCTCCTAGCCACCGTGATGATGAGAGAGACGCAAACTCCAAATATACAGCAGCAGGCATCGTCAGGGTCGGGATCGAACCCACGACCTCCTGCATACCAGGCGAGGTTGTTCACATCTCCTAGCCACCATGATGATGAGAGAGACGCAAACTCCAAATATACAGCAGCAGGCATCGTCAGGGTTGGGATCGAACCCACGACCTCCTGCACACCAGGCGAGGTTGTTAACATCTCCTAGCCACCGTGGTATCCTTAATGTACCGCTCCCCTTCACTGGAACCATCTACCACTGCACCACACAGAGCAAACATTTTTACTATAAAAAAGTCCACAGCTTCCATTCCTCCCTTAAAACAACCGCCATCTCTTCTCCCCGAGTACAGCATCAGCCTGCTGTTGATACTGCTAGATCCTTTCCCAGCCACCCAGCTACGACCAGGCCTACCCGATCACTACCCCTACCCACATCAGTACCCCTACTACTATCAGTACCACTAGCCCCATCACCACCCCTACCCCCATCACGACCCCTATCACTACCTCAACCCCTATCACCACCCCTACCCCTATCACCACCCCAACCACCATCACCACCCCAACCACCATCACCACCGCTACCACCATCACCACCCCTACCACCATCACCACCCCTACCACCATCACCACCCCTACCACCATCACCACCCCTACCACCATCACCACCCCTACCACCATCACCACCCATACCACCATCACCACCCCTACCACCATCACCACCCCTACCCCCATCACCACCCCTACCACCATCACCACCCCTACCCCCATCACCACCCCTACCACCATCACCACCTCTACCCCCATCACTACCCCTACCCCCATCACCACCCCTACCACCATCACAACCCCTACCACCATCACTACCCCTACCCCCATCACTACCCCTACCCCCATCACCACCCCTACCACCATCACCACCCCTACCCCCATCACCACCCTTACCACCATCACCACCACTACCCCCATCACTACCCCTACCCCCATCACCACCCCTACTACCATCATCACCCCTACCACCATCACCACCCCTACCACCATCACCACCCCTACCACCATCACCACCCCTACCACCATCACCACCCCTACCACCATCACCACCCCTACCACCATCACCACCCCTACCCCCATCACTACCCCTACCCCCATCACCACCCCTACCACCATCACCACCCCTACCACCATCACCACCCCTACCACCATCACCACCCCTACCACCATCACCACCCATACCACCATCACCACCCCTACCACCATCACCACCCCTACCCCCATCATCACCCCTACCACCATCACCACCCCTACCCCCATCACGACCCCTATCACTACCTCAACCCCTATCACCACCCCTACCCCTATCACCACCCCAACCACCATCACCACCCCAACCACCATCACCACCGCTACCACCATCACCACCCCTACCACCATCACCACCCCTACCACCATCACCACCCCTACCACCATCACCACCCCTACCCCCATCACTACCCCTACCCCCATCACCACCCCTACCACCATCACCACCCCTACCACCATCACCACCCCTACCACCATCACCACCCCTACCACCATCACCACCCATACCACCATCACCACCCCTACCACCATCACCACCCCTACCCCCATCACCACCCCTACCACCATCACCACCCCTACCCCCATCACCACCCCTACCACCATCACCACCCCTACCCCCATCACTACCCCTACCCCCATCACCACCCCTACCACCATCACAACCCCTACCACCATCACCACCCCTACCCCCATCACTACCCCTACCCCCATCACCACCCCTACCACCATCACCACCCCTACCCCCATCACCACCCTTACCACCATCACCACCACTACCCCCATCACTACCCCTACCCCCATCACCACCCCTACTACCATCATCACCCCTACCACCATCACCACCCCTACCACCATCACCACCCCTACCACCATCACCACCCCTACCACCATCACCACCCCTACCACCATCACCACCCCTACCACCATCACCACCCCTACCCCCATCACTACCCCTACCCCCATCACCACCCCTACCACCATCACCACCCCTACCACCATCACCACCCCTACTACCATCACCACCCCTACCACCATCACCACCCATACCACCATCACCACCCCTACCACCATCACCACCCCTACCCCCATCATCACCCCTACCACCATCACCACCCCTACCCCCATCACCACCCCTACCACCATCACCACCCCTACCCCCATCACTACCCCTACCCCCATCACCACCCCTACCACCATCACAACCCCTACCACCATCACCACCCCTACCCCCATCACTACCCCTACCCCCATCACCACCCCTACCACCATCACCACCCCTACCCCCATCACCACCCTTACCACCATCACCACCCCTACCACCATCACCACCCATACCACCATCACCACCCCTACCACCATCACCACCCCTACCCCCATCACCACCCCTACCACCATCACCACCCCTACCCCCATCACCACCCCTACCACCATCACCACCCCTACCCCCATCACTACCCCTACCCCCATGACCACCCCTACCACCATCACAACCCCTACCACCATCACCACCCCTACCCCCATCACTACCCCTACCCCCATCACCACCCCTACCACCATCAGCACCCCTACCCCCATCACCACCCTTACCACCATCACCACCACTACCCCCATCACTACCCCTACCCCCATCACCACCCCTACTACCATCATCACCCCTACCACCATCACCACCCCTACCACCATCACCACCCCTACCATCCTCACCATCCCTACCACCATCACTACCCCTACCCCCATGACCACCCCTACCACCATCACCACCCCTACCCCCATGACCACCACTACCACCATCACCACCCCTACCACCATCACCATCCCTACCCCTATCACAACCCCTACTACCATCACCACCCCTACCACCATCACCACCCCTACCCCCATCACCACCCCTTCCACCATCACCACCCCTACCACCATCACCATCCCTACCCCTATCACAACCCCTACCACCATCACCACCCCTACCACCATCACCATCCCTACCCCTATCACAACCCCTACTACCATCACCACCCCTACCACCATCACCACCCCTACCCCCATCACCACCCCTACCACCATCACCACCCCTACCACCATCACCATCCCTACCCCTATCACATCCCCTACCACCATCACCACCCCTACCACCATCACCATCCCTACCCCTATCACAACCCTACCACCATTACCATCCCTACCCCTATCACAACCCCTACAACCATGACCACCCCTACCACCATCACCACCCCTACCACCATCACCATCCCTACCCCTATCACAACCCTACCACCATTACCATCCCTACCCCTATCACAACCCCTACCACCATGACCACCCCTACCACCATCACCACCCCTACTACCATCACCATCCCTACCCCTATCACAACCCCTACCACCATCACCACCCCTACCACCATCACCATCCCTACCCCTATCACAACCCCTACCACCATGACCACCCCTACCACCATCACCACCCCTACCCCTATCACAACCCCTACCCCCATCACCACCCCTATCCCCCATCACCACCCCTACCCCTAACACAACCCCTATCCCCATCACCACCCCTACCCCCATCACCACCCCTACCACCATCACCACCCCTACCCCTATCACAACCCCTACCACCATCACTACCCCTATCACAACCCCTACCCCCATCACCACCCCTACCCCTAACACAACCCCTATCCCCATCACCACCCCTACCCCCATCACCACCCCTACCACCATCACCACCCCTACCCCTATCAGAACCCCTACCCCCATCACCACCCCTACCCCTAACACAACCCCTATCCCCATCACCACCCCTACCCCCATCACCACCCCTACCACCATCACCACCCCTACCCCTATCACAACCCCTACCCCCATCACCACCCCTACCCCTAACACAACCCCTATCCCCATCACCACCCCTACCACCATCCCCACCCCTACCCCTATCACAACCCCTACCACCATCACCACCCCTACCCCTATCACAACCCCTACCACCATCACCACCCCTACCCCCATCACCACCCCTACCACCATCACTACCCCTACCACCATCACCACCCCTACCCCCATCATCACCCCTACCACCATCACCACCCCTACCCCTATCACAACCCCTACCACCATCACCACCCCTACCCCTATCACAACCCCTACCACCATCACCACCATCACCACCCCTACCACCATCACCACCCCTACCCCCATCACCACCCCTACCACCATCACCACCCCTACCATCATCACCATCCCTACCACCATCACTACCCTTACCACCATCACCACCCCTATCACCACCCCTACCACCATCACTACCCCTACCCCCATCACCACCCCTACCCCTATCACAACCCCTACTACCATCACCACCCCTACCCCCATCAATTACTCATTCTCCACTCTGGGTGACCCCAGTGGCACAATGCCGAAGAGTGTTTACGTGTTTCCACTTGCGCATCAACCACCCACATCTGTCACAGTTTGTGCGGAATGATTGATGGCGATGACAGCCGATCGGTGTGATTTGCATCGTGGGCTTTTTTGGTGATAATGCGATCATCATCTGCAACTTGATCATTTAAATGCAGCTTCAATGAACGTTTGATGTAATAATAGGGGTTTCCCCCTTTTTTCTGGCAACAAAACTGAAACCTTTTTACAAGGATTCATGTGTCTGCATTAACCACAATGCTTGTGGCCAAAATGCAAACAAAAAACACACTCTGATAATAGATATATTTTTTCTTGTAAAAAGCATGACGTGTTGAGTTTAGTTTGTTGGGCGGTGCGAAATAAGTTCAACACCATAGAACGACGTCACCGCATTGACGTCCATGTCAAGATCTTCTATCGTACATTTTATTTAATTTGCTGGTCAGTTTCGTTTTTAATCGTCGAGTTTTCCAGGCAACTTCGTCAATCGACGTGTCCAATTTTCTCTTGGGCGGGGGCCCTAATGGCGACGCAACTTTGCACGAAAGTTACATTCATATCGGATCATCCTATTCTTGACAGTCATGGTGTCTACCCCACCTCCTCCCCGCTCTCCCCCCCCCCCCCCTCCTCTTGCCCAGCCCCCCCCCCCCTCCTTCCGCCTGGCGATCCCATGAAAGATGCATCGACGCTGTCAACCTTGAGTTGGAAATCGTAAAGATGCGCGCTGCTCATTTGCCAGTAAAAAATATGATTATTGGTTTTTACCCTTCTAAAAATCCAATTATCATATGTTTTACTGGCAAATGAGGTTCCAATGGTGTAAATGCTTCACCTCGAGCTCTCATACTCTGATGGTGCATTGTCTTTGAGTTGTGTGCCTTTTGGCGTCATCTGGTCCAACACCATGTGAGACTAGGCTCTAAGGAAAGCTGTCTCGGGTGTGGACCAATCAACTTCAAAGACAGTGCACATACATTATCAGAGTTATGTTGTTTTTTTGCATTATGACTGCAGGTATTGTGGTCTACGCAAATATGACTCCTTGTAAAAAAGGTGTCAGTTTTGTTGCCAGATAGAAGGGTAAAAAAACAATTATCATGCGTGCTGCTGCCGTTAAATTCCACAGAGCGAGTGACCTGAGCAAAGACGGATAATGACGTGTGTGGGGAATTGTACCCCGGAGGGGTTGAAAGAGGATAGGGAGGGGACACACACACACACGACACGACGTGGTGGTGATGCAAACTCAAAGTTGTTGGGATATCACCGCAGCCGTTGTAGTTGATTGCGGGGATAGTCCTCGACACGTGTGGCGGTGATGTTGGAACGCGCGCACACCAAACCCGGGTGAATTACAGTACTTACCGGTGCGGGATGATTGCGTCATCCCTGACCAGGGACCCTCCTGGGGGGGGTGGGGGCTGGGGGGGTGCGTGTGATCCCACAGAAACCCGCCCCTCGGTGGGGAATTGTATAAAAGGTGGGACCCTGAGAGCAGAGAGGCAGTTCGAGCAAGTGAAGACGAAGAACCAGCTGAAGACTGAAGTCCAGCTAGATAGACCCTGGGCCTCCTCTGACCCTCTGCCCTTCTAAGGGCCGGGCAGAGCAAGCCGGCGGTAAGGCCCCAGAGCCGCGAAGGCCGATGTCTTTTTCGGGCCGTATTCGTGTGGCTGGTGTGCCGAAGTTGGGCCAGGTCAGTTAGTCTCCTTGAGAGGAGGATTGTAGAATAGAGGGGTTTAGAGGAGTTAACTTGGAGTGTTAGCTTGGGGAATACTTCCCTCGGTAGAACGGGTGAAGAGGCCTGTTCAAGTGTCAGGTTCGCTACGTGTGCATCGTAGCGATTGTTAATGAATGCGTGTTGCCTCAAGTCAACCGTCTCTGTCGTCAACCAAGGCCACGACACATGTAAAGAATGCGGTTTGGGAGTTGTCCAAGAACTTTAACAATGCGGCAAAAGATTTGATGGAGCTGCCAAGAACCGTGCCTCAAAATGTATAATTTGCATTGCATAATTTGCATTGCATGTATTTTGTGGTTTGGCATAATTAGGTCTTTCGGGTGGGACATTTGTTTTTTTACCATGACGTTTCAAATTTTGGCTGTCGCTTGATGAAGCTAGTTGTAATTACGGGCGAAACGTCGCACTCAGATTGTAAATGTTGTGGCTTTTCTCTCCAACACACCGGTGTCGCTGTACTAGTGACGAATTGGCCACGTTCTGTTTACGTGACAACCCTTACTAGTTGGCTGTGTCGGCAAATTAATATCTTCTTGGTTCTTTCGGTAAAGTCACGTAGAAGGGAAATACTAAAATAATAAAAATTATTCTCACGACGTTTCGGCCACAACGCAAGCAGCCGTCCTCAGGTGAAGAACAGGTCTGTCGGAAAGACAGCATCTGAATGGGCACCACCAGGCTTGGCAGCGTATATTTAAGCTGGGTTTGAGTGGGAAGAGCGCCTTGACAGCTTAAATATACGCTGCCAAGCCTGGTGGTGTTCATTCAGATGCTGTCTTTCCGACAGACCTGTTCTTCACCTGAGGACGGCTGCTTGCGTTGTGGCCGAAACGTCGTGAGAATTATTTTATTATGTTTTATTTTTTATTTATTTTATTATTTCCCTTATACGTGACTTTTACCGAAAGAACCAAAAAGATGAATCCCTGCAGTCACGAAAGCTTTAAATCGAGACAAATTAATATGTACGTGACCTAACCCCAAAAAACCTCCGTTATGGACCAAAAGACCTATTTCCAACAACACTTTAACAGAACAGCCACATTTATTTCGCCAAGACGGAGTGCCCCCTACAGCGTTATATGTTCGAGACCGTGAGCCTAACGAAGATGTGACAGGAGCTGTGGATACAGAATAGCCTGGGTGCGACTTTGTGAGACAAATCAAAATTGGGGACCCCCACCTGAACGATTGCCGCAACCCTCTGAGCTGATAATGTCGTTACTAAGTCGCTGATAATGTAGTTACTACGCCACTGATGATGTAGTTACTACGTCACTGATAATGTAGTCACTACACCACTGATAATGTCGTTACTACGTCACTGATAATGTAGTTTACTACGCCACTGATAATGTAGTTACTACGTCACTGATAATGTAGTTACTACGTCACTGATGATGTAGTTACTACGTCACTGATGATGTAGTTACTACGTCACTGATAATGTAGTCACTACGCCACTGATAATGTCGTTACTACACGACAATTTGCTGGGAGCTTTAGGTGTAATCCCAATTGGTGTCAATTTGCCAAAATTTTGACTTTCACATTTGCGGAGGTTTGGCCAACTCCTGTTCTTACTTTGCCCGCGGTTCTTATCATCATTTGTTTCCTTTCAATCGCACATTTACAAACTATCTGGTTAAAACAGTTGAGTAATTCCCTGGTAAAATAAGAAAATAAAAAAATTTGCAAGTATTTTATTATTTATTTGTGGCCATCTGCTTGCGTTTCCTATATTCACCACCCCCACCCACCGCTTACCGGACATCTGTGAGAAAAAAAAGCTTCATAGCTCATCGGATTTGTCCAGGATAAATACAGATTCTGTTTCTGATTCAGCGAAGCGTCTGTTGAATTAGTGCTCTTTGGTTTTTTCGGTAAAGTCACGTAGGTAAAAAGTTTAAATGAATTAAATGACGACGAAATTTCGATTTAAAGCTTTCGTGACTGCAGGGATTCATCTTCTTGGTTCTTTCGGTAAAGTCACGTGACTTTACCGAAAGAACCAAGAAGATAAATCACGACGTTTCGGGCGCAACACAAGCGTCCTTTTCAGGTGGGGGACAACGTAGCGAAAGCACAACCGCTTAAGTGTGTCTCAGAGATGTATGAATCCTTGCAGTCACGAAAACTTGTTGAATTTGTGTGAGCGGGCAGTGCAGCTGTCAGCACGCTGCGCTACGAACCCGGCGACCCGAGTTCGATTCCCGCTCACGGCCGAATACCGCTGACGATTATCTGCAGCTGGTGCTTGGCCTCCCCCTAGGTCGACTCAGCCTCGAATGAGCACCCGGTGCGGTGTGTAGTAAACATCGCCACTCGGGAGACAAAGGCGGCCGGGTGTGGTAGGCTGGCCACCCACCCTCTCGTGTGCCACAGTGCCGACATTGCATAGGCGCTTGCTACTCGCTACGAACAGCACTTGCCCCGACAGTCTGTTGTTACAGGCTACACGATTGGGTATCTTTTATCGGCTATGGAAGGGTGTGGAGGGGAACCGGGCGGGGAGAGGGGGAAGTGGGCGAAGACGAGTAGGAGAACAAGAAGGCCCGTCGGGCCGGTTCTAAAGAGGAGGTTTGAGCGATGCCGCGAGACGTCGTCAAATGACCTCATGGGTCACCCTTGGCCCAGGGGCCCCTAATTTTGGCAGAACTAAAGCTCCACACACACAGGGCTCTGCCGTGCGTGGCAGGGTGCCTACTTTCAACTCAAGAGGGGCGCAGCCACCAGCGGTTCACGGCGGTCTATTGGTGTCCTCCCACACGTGAGCGCTGTTTAATTGGCCGATCGCGCCTAAAGATATACCGAGGAACGCAGAGCTTGGGCAATCGTTTGGAAGCGTCGGATCTTTGCCGCGTGGTTGCTGCTGCTGCTGATGCTGCTACTGGTGCTGCTGATGCTGCTGCTGATGCTGCTACTGGTGCTGCTGATGCTGCTGCTGATTCTGCTAATGCTGCTGCTGCTGCTGATGCTGCTGCTGATGCTGCTGCTGCTGCTGCTGATGCTGCTGCTGATGCTGCTGCTGATGCTGCTGCTGCTGATGCTGCTGCTGATGCCGCTGCTGCTGATGCTGCTGATGCTGCTGCTGCTGATGCTGCTGCTGATGCTGCTGCTGCCTTTCTCGCTCGTCTGTGGTTCCTCCTCCTGGCGCCTCTGAGTCGTCGTCCCTGTCTCTCTCTGAGTCGTCCTCTCTCCGTCTCTGGGTCGTTCTGTCTCTCTCTGAGTCGTTCTGTCTCTCTCTGAGTCGTGTATCTCTCTCTGAGTCGTCCTCTCTCTCTCTGAGTCGTTTATCTCTCTCTGAGTCGTCCTCTCTCTCTGAGTCGTTTATCTCTCTCTCTCTGAGTCGTTCTGTCTCTCTCTGAGTCGTGTATCTCTCTCTGAGTCGTCCTCTCTCTCTCTTCGAGTCGTCCTCTCTCTCTCTCTGAGTCGTCCTCTCTCTCTCTGAGTCGTCCTCTCTCTCTGAGTCGTCCTCTATCTCTGAGTCGTCCTCTCTCTCTCTGAGTCGTTTATCTCTCTCTGAGTCGTCCTCTCTCTCTCTTCGAGTCGTCCTCTCTCTCTCTCTGAGTCATCTTCTCTCTCTGAGTCGTCCTCTCTCTCTCTCTGAGTCGTCCTCTCTCTCTGAGTCGTCCTCTCTCTCTGAGTCGTCCTCTCTCTCTCTGAGTCATCCTCTCTCTCTGAGTCGTCCTCTCTCTCTCTGAGTCGTCCTCTCTCTCTGAGTCGTCCTCTCTCTCTCTGAGTCATCTCTCTCTCTTAGTCGTCCTCTGTCTCTCTCTGAATCGTCCTCTCTCTTCAATTCGTCCCCTCTATCTCTCCCCGAGTCGTTCTGTCTCTCTGTCTCTCTCTGAGTCGTCCTCTCTCTACGGAGAGCGAGCGAATTCCTTGCGGCGGCAACGACGTTTCAAGTGCAAATGATGACCGATAGGATCTGTGATATTCACCCGGCCCCACACACACACACCCACCTACCCCCTCCGCTTCGTGGCAGATAGAAGGAGTCCTACCGCACTAGAATAACGTTACATCTACACAAGCACACTCACTGCCTTATGCGACCGCACGCCTGGCTACCGCTGTGTGAGAAGAGGCATCAGTGACAAATTCCGTGATTTTTTTTCTTCCAAAAATCATTGTGGGTGTCTCTCAACCACGTGGACTGAGCACCGACGTCGCACACGATTAAAAAACAAACAAAGACAAAGATCCCCCGTGCAGCCTGTAACAGACTGTTGGGGCAAGTGCTCTTAGCGAGCACTTATGAAGGCCGGCACGGCACACGAGGGGGTGGGTGATCAACGCCACGCTCGGTCGCCTTTGTCTCCCACCAGTGGCGATGTTCAACTACACACCGCACCGGGTACTCATTTGAGGCTGAGTCGACCTAGGGGAGGGCCCAGGACCGGTTCAGATAATCGGCACTGGCGGTTGGCCGTGAGCGGGAATCGAACTCGGGGTCGCCGGGTTCGTAGCGCAGCGTAGCGCTAACCGCTGCACCTTCGCTCCGCACATTAAAACAAACAGACACACACACACACGCACGCGCGCGCGCAGCCCCTCTCTCTATTGAGATGCAAAAACTAAAATCCATCAGAAAATCCTGCCCAAGTGTCTCCTGGCGATCACAATAAACGTGAGTCAACGGCACCAGCAGCAGGGCCACGACAATTCACGTCCACTTCCCCACGACAATTCACGGTCACACCCCACGACAATTCACGTTCTCACCCCATGACAATTCACGTTCTCACCCCATGACAATTCACGTTCTCACCCCACGACAATTCACGTTCACACCCCATGACAATTCACGTCCTCACCCCACGACAATTCACGTTCTCACCCCATGACAATTCACGTTCTCACCCCACGACAATTCACGCTCACATCCCACGACAATTCACGTCCTCACCCCACGACAATTCACGTCCTCACCCCACGACAATTCACGGTCACACCCCACGACAATTCACGGTCACACCCCATGACAATTCACGTTCTCACCCCATGACAATTCACGTTCTCACCCCACGACAATTCACGTTCACACCCCATGACAATTCACGTTCTCACCCCACGACAATTCACGTTCTCACCCCACGACAATTCACGTTCTCACCCCACGACAATTCACGCTCACATCCCACGACAATTCACGTCCTCACCCCACGACAATTCACGTTCTCACCCCACGACAATTCACGTTCTCACCCCACGACAATTCACGCTCACATCCCACGACAATTCACGTCCTCACCCCACGACAATTCACGTTCTCACCCCACGACAATTCACGGTCACACCCCACGACAATTCACGTCCTCACCTCACGACAATTCACGTCCTCACCCCACGACAATTCACGTTCTCACCCCACGACAATTCACGTTCACACCCCACGACAATTCACGTCCTCACCTCACGACAATTCACGTCCTCACCCCACGACAATTCACGTCCTCACCCCACGACAATTCACGTTCACACCCCACGACAATTCACGTCCTCACCTCACGACAATTCACGTCCTCACCCCACGACAATTCACGTTCTCACCCCACGACAATTCACGTTCTCACCCCACGACAATTCACGTTCTCACACCACGACAATTCACGTCCTCACCCCACGACAATTCACGTTCTCCCCCACGACAATTCACGGTCACACCCCACGACAATTCACCTCCACACCCCACAACAATTCACGTTCTCACCCCACGACAATTCACGTTCTCACCCCATGACAATTCACGTTCACACCCCACGACAATTCACGTCCTCACCCCACGACAATTCACGTTCTCACCCCACGACAATTCACGTTCACACCCCACGACAATTCACCTCCACACCCCACGACAATTCACGTCCTCACCCCACGACAATTCACGTCCTCACTTCACGACAATTCACGTCCTCACCTCACGAAAATTCAAGTCCGCACCCCACGACAATTCACGTCTTCACCTCACGACAATTCAAGTCCTCACCCACAACAATTCACGTTCTCCCCCACGACAATTCACGGTTACACCCCACGACAATTCACGTCCTCACCTCACGACAATTCACGTCCTCACCCCACGACAATTCACGTCCTCACCCCACGACAATTCACGTTCACACCCCACGACAATTCACGTCCTCACCTCACGACAATTCACGTCCTCACCCCACGACAATTCACATTCTCACCCCACGACAATTCACGTTCTCACCCCACGACAATTCACGTTCTCACACCACGACAATTCACGTCCTCACCCCACGACAATTCACGTTCTCCCCCACGACAATTCACGGTCACACCCCACGACAATTCACCTCCACACCCCACAACAATTCACGTTCTCACCCCACGACAATTCACGTTCTCACCCCATGACAATTCACGTTCACACCCCACGACAATTCACGTCCTCACCCCACGACAATTCACGTTCTCACCTCACGACAATTCACGTTCACACCCCACGACAATTCACCTCCACACCCCACGACAATTCACGTCCTCACCCCACGACAATTCACGTCCTCACTTCACGACAATTCACGTCCTCACCTCACGACAATTCAAGTCCTCACCCCACGACAATTCACGTCTTCACCTCACGACAATTCAAGTCCTCACCCACAACAATTCACGTCCACTTCCTTACAACAATTCACGTCCTCACCCACAAAAATTCACGTCCTCACCTCATGACAATTCAAGTCCTCACCCACAACAATTCACGTCCTCACCTCACGACAATTCAAGTCCTCACCCACAACAATTCACGTCCACTTCCTTACAACAATTCACGTCCTCACCTCACGACAATTCACCTCCTCACCTCACGACAATTCAGGTCCTCACCCCACGACAATTCACGTCCACTTCCTTACAACAATTCACGTCCTCACCTCACGACAATTCACGTCCTCACCTAACGACAATTCACACCCCACGACAATTCACGTCCACACCCCACGACAATTGAATTCGTTCTCTCGTCTTCTCGCCAGTAAACGTGGAATGTTGGGCCAATGTTAGCCCAACGGTTCCAACCATATTCTGACGTTAGTCCAACGTTGAGCTAACATTGGCCCAACGGTACCAACCATATGTCGACTTTAGTCCCGTTTCTCTGCACCTGACCTCCTCTGCTCGCATTCCTCTGCTTCCTTTCCCATCATTTTCCTCTCATTTCCCATTTTGTTTGTTTGTTATTTTCTCTCTTCTCCGTTCGCTTTAGTTGCTGTATCCATCACATTCTTGACCCAGCTCCTCTTCCCGTGGTGGTTGTGGCCACGGGTACAACAGTTCGCAGTGCGATCAGTTTCAGAAAAAAGTTAAATGCAAAGAAATTAGGAAACTGATTAAGTCATTTCACTGCAACACCATTAATTACTCGAAAAAACATTAAAAGCACTAACGGATAATAGTTATGTGCAAATATCTTCTCAGTTCAATGATTGAGGTCGTGGTTTCACAAATATTTGCCAGAAAGCGGAAAGTATTTAAGAAAAATTAACGTCCAACGGTAAGCGCTATGTAATGATACTTATCTAAAATAAATGATACGATTATCGTGGGTTTGTGCCGTGTGGCACATCGCAATATATCTTCGTATGGTGGCGAGCCGACGTATGACAAGACTGCACAGATGACTGAAGTCATCCATAATAATGATCATCATCGTAAATTTCATTCCAACGTACGTTGAACTTCTTCTTGGTTCTTTCGGTAAAGTCACGTAGAAGGGAAGTAATAAAATAAAAAAAAACATAATAAAATAATTCTCACGACGTTTCGGCCACAACGCAAGCGGCCGTCCCCCGACAGACCTGGTCTTCACCTGAGGACGGCTGCTTGCGTTGAGGCCGAAACGTCGTGAGAATTATTTTATTATGTTTTATTTTTATTATTTTATTACTTCCCTTCTACGTGACTTTAACGAAAGAACCAAGAAGATGAATCCCTGCAGTCACGAAAGCTTTACATCGAAATTTGTACGTTGAACTTCTTTCGCAGAGTTCAAATCAATTAATTCAGCAATTAATTAACTATTGAACCTTGGCCAAACGGTAGCGCTTTCCTTGCCTGTTTGCAGAGGGTCCAGTGGCCACCCTGATTAATAGCGCGCTGCGTGCCTGTGTGTGTGTGTGTTGATCGTAAAACAAATTACTCAGTGGACGTTAAAAACCACGAATGACGTCATTCGAAAAGAAAATTAGAGCACTTGCGTGTCTGCGTCACGGTCCAAATTTTGCCACGAAAATAATTACCCGCAAATTACTCTGTTGGAATCTAGACCGCCGTTCATCACATTCTACGGGTGAAAACTGGGCAGGACCCTCCTGAAAAAGAGTCATGAGACTCGGTGAGGTTTTCCTGGCCACAACAAGCATCACATTAATAAACTAAAAATTATTTAAAACTGAAGATATGTTTTCCTTTTACCTGCAGGCAAGGCCCACTGAGCTATGTAACTCTTATTCTTAGGTTTTTTCGGGAAAGTCACGTAGGTAAAAAATTAAAATGTAAATTAATAAAAGTAAAATAAGAATAAAAATCACGACGTTTCGGAGGCAACACAAGCTTCCGTCTTCAGGTGGAACCGTCACAGCACGCTTGCTGTATCAAGTAAAAAAAAAAAGTCGTGATTTTTATTTTTATTTTACTTCAATTTAAATTTTTTACCTACGTGACTTTACTGAAAAAAACCTAAGAATATGAATACTTGCATTCACGAAAGCTTCAAATCTAGAACTATGTAACTCTCTTTCAGAAGCGACCTGGCCACACGAATGATAGCTCAACGAAGTGGGCTCATCACGTGGACATTTACAGCAGCCAAATACTCTAAACGCGTGGTGATGTCCATTCTAAATGTGGAGGGAAAAACTGGAGGATCCGGAGAAAAATCCACGCGACCACGTGGAGAGAGAGAGAGAGAGACACGCAAACTCCAATAATACACTAATATGGGGTTTCCCCTTTTTTCTGGCAACAAAACTGACACCTTTTGCAAGGAATCATGTTAACATTAACCACAATACTTGCAGTCAAATGCAAACAAAAAACAATACTCTGGTATTATACAGCAGGCGTCAGGGTCGGGATCGAGCCCACGATCTCCTGTATACCAGGCGAGGTAGCTAACATCTCCTAGCCACCGTGATGATGATAGGGAGAGAGATGCAGACTTCAAATATACAGCAGCAGGTATCGTCAGGGTCGGGATCGAACCCACGATCTCCTGTATACCAGGCGAGGTAGCTAACATCTCCTAGCCACCGTGATGATGATAGGGGGAGAGATGCAGACTTCAAATATACAGCAGCAGGTATCGTCAGGGTCGGGATCGAACCCACGATCTCCTGTATACCAGGCGAGGTAGTTAACATCTCCTAGCCACCGTGATGGTGATAGGGAGAGAGATGCTGACTTCAAATATACAGCAGCAGGTATCGTCAGGGTCGGGATCGAGCCCACGATCTCCTGTATACCAGGCGAGGTAGATAACATTTCCTAGCCACCGTGGCGTCCCAATAATAACAGTGTAGCACATGGACAGTGGCAATTCGCTGCTGGGTGAGGATCTGCGTTGTGATTAACAGAAGGCTGTGCGGCAAAAGCCATCTATGCACCTCTGCTTCGATGCTTCCACGCCTAAGAAACGACGACTTCATTAACCTGCACGCGCCAACGTGGCGAAGTATGGTTGCAAGAAAACCCCCCAAGAGCCTAACTTAAGAATCATTAACTCCCTTTATAACCGTGTCCCTGTGTCAAATACGCCGTGACAGCTGACTCGTTTGTGTCACCGTGTGTCAAATACAGTGACAGCTGACCCGTTTGTGTCGTCGTGTGTCAAATACAGTGACAGCTGACCCGTGTGGTCGATGTGAGTCACGTGATTTGCCGTCCCTCTGACAGTAAGCCGCGCACATCACTCAAGGAGATGTGAAAATTGCACGCACATCAACACGTCGGGCCGGGCATCCACAAAGAGGTTGTGCTGTGTGCGACAAGAGTCAACGTGAAATACGATCGTCGCCAGCGGGTTTCAAACGAGGAGCTACTTTAAACGGCAGTTTGGGGTGACGGCAGGCACACAACTGTTTACATAAATCGATGTCACACTGGAATGTTTGTAATTCACAAAGCATTTGCGCGTGCCATTTGAAAACTCTGGACAGCCTTGGAATCTCGAGGGATTATCCCAGGTAAACTGGTTGAAGAAATGCAAGCAGGTATCAATCATATCGCTGTAATGCTCTACGCAGAATGTTTATTAATTAGTGCGTCATTAAATATAACAACGGCGAACGTGTCTTTAGGTGCCACAAGTGCAAACGGTTACCGTAACCGCAATCGTCAAATATCCGTAAGATCGAACAGCTTCTCGTGATAAACATCGATTGCAACGGCGTTAAACAGCACAGTAGTAGCAGCAGCAGCAGCAGAAACTTCTCGGAGTGCAGCGATTTGGAACGGTCAAACGTTGCGCTGAAGGTTCGAGAGAGATACACGTGGAACGGAGTTTGAATGACAAATCAGCAGAAGGTTCGAGAGAGATGCACGTGGAACGGAGTTTTAATGACACATCAGCAGAAGGTTCGAGAGAGGTACACGTGGAACGGAGTTGAATGACACATCAGCAGAAGGTTCGAGAGAGGTACACGTGGAACGGAGTTTTAATGACACATCAGCTGAAGGTTCGAGAGAGATACACGTGGAACGGAGTTTTAATGACACATCAGCAGAAGGTTCGAGAGAGATACACGTGGAACGGAGTTTGAATGACACATCAGCAGAAGGTTCGAGAGAGATACACGTGGAACGGAGTTTCAATGACACATCAGCAGAAGGTTCGAGAGAGATACACGTGGAACGGAGTTTGAATGACACATCAGCAGAAGGTTCGAGAGAGATACACGTGGAACGGAGTTTGAATGACACATCAGCAGAAGGTTCGAGAGAGATACACGTGGAACGGAGTTTTAATGACACATCAGCTGAAGGTTCGAGAGAGATACACGTGAAACGGAGTTTGAATGGCACATCAACAGAAGGTTCGAGAGAGATACACGTGGAACGGAGTTTTAATGACACATCAGCAGAAGGTTCGAGAGAGATACACGAGGAACGGAGTTTTAATGACACATCAACAGAAGGTTCGAGAGAGATACACGTGGAACGGAGTTTTAATGACACATCAGCAGAAGGTTCGAGAGAGGTACACGTGGAACGGAGTTTGAAAGGGCGAAACGTGGCAGCTCATGGCTATCGAGCAATGGACGCGTCAACAAAGTGACACAACACATCAGCAGGGGGTTTTCGAGCAAAACGAACCGAAGCAGTTAAACGTAACAGCTGAAAGAGTGATACACATCGATGCAAAAAAACGTGTCAGCAACGCGTTCTCGAGTCAAACGCATTGAAACGCAGCTCGGCTGCAAAAAAAAAAAATCTGAATTCAGACTTGACACGCCTCGCATGTCTCTCTCTGCTCTCTGCTCTTACCTGTGCTCGCAGCGTTTTCTTTAACCCGTGCTCTGGGCAGAACAAGGTCTGAACTGTGTGTGTATATATATATCGAAGGGAGGGGTGCAAATTAGGATGTTGCATTGAACAATCAAGGACGGCTGGTGGCAAAGCGTCTCGGATCGACAGGGCTTCCCCGCGGGCACGAGTGACAACCTTCGATTTAAAGCTTTCGTGACTGCAGGGATTCATCTTCTTGGTTCTTTCGGTAAAGTCACGTAGAAGGGAAATAATAAAATAATAAAAATAAAACATAATAAAATAATTCTCACGACGTTCCGGCCACAACGCAAGCAGCCGTCCTCAGGTGAAGAACAGGTCTGTCGGAAAGACAGATGCTGTCTGGTGAAGAACAGGTCTGTCGGAAAGACAGACGCTGTCTTTCCGACAGACCTGTTCTTCACCTGAAGACGGCTGCTTGCGTTGTGGCCGAAACGTCGTGAGAATTATTTTATTATGCCTTATTTGTATTATTTTATTATTTTATTATTTCCCTTCTACGTGACTTTACCGAAAGAACCAGGAAGAGTGACAACCTCTTTGGCGCTACGTGACGCCGTTCGCGTCTCGGCGTTGAATTTCACGGCGGGCGTGCGCGCGATTGTGCGCGCGTGCAACTCGAAATTCGAAAGGGACTTCTTTCTCCGGCGTGTGCGCGTCTGTGTGCGCGTGCAACTCGAAATTCGAAAGGGACTTCTTTCTCCGGCGTGTGCGCGTCTGTGTGCGCGTGCAACTCGAAATTCGAAAGGGACTTCTTTCTCCGGCGTGTGCGCGTCTGTGTGCGCGTGCAACTCGAAATTCGAAAGGGACTTCTTTCTCCGGCGTGTGCGCGTCTGTGTGCGCGTGCAACTCGAAATTCGAAAGGGACTTCTTTCTCCGGCGTGTGCGCGTCTGTGTGCGCGTGCAACTCGAAATTCGAAAGGGACTTCTTTCTCCGGCGTGTGCGCGTCTGTGTGCGCGTGCAACTCGAAATTCGAAAGGGACTTCTTTCTCCGGCGTGTGCGCGTCTGTGTGCGCGTGCAACTCGAAATTCGAAAGGGACTTCTTTCTCCGGCGTGTGCGCGTCTGTGTGCGCGTGCAACTCGAAATTCGAAAGGGACTTCTTTCTCCGGCGTGTGCGCGTCTGTGCGCGCGTGCAACTCGAAATTCGAAAGGGACTTCTTTCTCCGGCGTGTGCGCGTCTGTGCGCGCGTGCAACTCGAAATTCGAAAGGGACTTCTTTCTCCGGCGTGTGCGCGTCTGTGCGCGCGCGCAACTCGAAATTCGAAAGGGACTTCTTTCTCCGGCGTGTGCGCGTCTGTGTGCGCGTGCAACTCGAAATTCGAAAGGGACTTCTTTCTCCGGCGTGTGCGCGTCTGTGCGCGCGTGCAACTCGAAATTCGAAAGGGACTTCTTTCTCCGGCGTGTGCGCGATTGTGCGCGCGTGCAACTCGAAATTCGAAAGGGACTTCTTTCTCCGGCGTGTGCGCGTCTGTGTGCGCGTGCAACTCGAAATTCGAAAGGGACTTCTTTCTCCGGCGTGTGCGCGTCTGTGTGCGCGTGCGTGGGATTCGGAGACGCAAGCGGTGCTTGCACGTTACGGACGGGCAAGCCGAGCACTGGACTGTGTGGCAGAGGGCACAGACTGGCACACACACAGCGCTGAGTGGCAGAGTGCACAGACTGGCACACACACAGCGCTGTGTGACAGAGGGCACAGACTGGCACACACACAGCGCTGAGTGGCAGAGTGCACAGACTGGCACACACACAGCTCTGAGTGGCAGAGTGCACAGACTGGCACACACACAGCACTGAGTGGCAGAGTGCACAGACTGGCACACACACAGCGCTGAGTGGCAGAGTGCACAGACTGGCACACACACAGCGCTGAGTGGCAGAGTGCACAGACTGGCACACACACAGCTCTGAGTGGCAGAGTGCACAGACTGGCACACACACAGCACTGAGTGGCAGAGTGCACAGACTGGCACACACAGCTCTGAGTGGCAGAGGGCACAGACTGGCACACACACAGCTCTGAGTGGTAGAGGGCACAGACTGGCACACACACAGCGCTGAGTGACAGAGTGCACAGACTGGCACACACACAGCTCTGAGTGGCAGAGTGCACAGACTGGCACACACACAGCTCTGAGTGGCAGAGTGCACAGACTGGCACACACACAGCGCCGAGTGGCAGAGTGCAGCGACGGAGATATTGAGGCAGACCAGTCCCAAGATGGTCTGCATCAAACTTGGTGACCGACGGAGAGGACTTCATCTGGCTGACAAGGGGAACGGAATTGGCTGATTAAACCGTATTGCTACATTCTAGATTTGAAGCTTTCGTGACTGCAAGGATTCATACTCTTAGGTTTTTTCGGTAAAGTCACGTAGGTAAAAAATTTAATTAATAAAAGTAAAAGAAAAGAAATTAAAAAATTCCCGACGTTTCGGAAGCAACACAAGCTTCCGTCTTCAGGTTTTATTTTACTTTCATTAATTTAATTTTTTACCTACGTGACTTTACCGAATTAACCTAAGAGTACGTATTGCTACACTCGGGAGAGCAGCGTCGTCGTGATGTGCACACGATGGTAAGGGCCGCGCTGCGCTCAGTTTGCGTGCCATCGCAGCACCGCCACCAGTGACGATTGTCTGAACCGGTCCTGGGCCTCTCCGTCGGTCGACTCAGCCTGAAATGAATACCTCGTGCTCGCCACGAATTCACCGAAATGTTCTTTGCTGATCCCGTCAATGTGCGTCAATCATCACGCGAACTCCGATCGTCCTCGCAGCATCACCGGCTTTGGGCTGCTAAGCCATCGAACAAAGACAGTGGCGGTCACCGCATCGCGCGGCGCTTTCAGATGCGCTTCTGCGGCCGTCTGGAACGCTCTTCCTTCCGATATAAAGAAGCAACTGGAGCGATGCGCCTTTTCAATAAAAACGTAAAACTTATTTCTTCAGAACTGATTTTTGGCGTTAAGTTTTTTTTCCTTCGCTCGCACCTCCAATTAGCAAGGGTTGACTACGTACGGTGCGAAAGAAGTTCAACATACATACACATGGTGCGGTGTGTAAACATCGCCACTAGAGAGACAAAGGCGGCCGGTCGTGGTGCTGGCCACCCACCACCTCGTGTGCCGAGCCGGCCTTCATAGCTGCTCGCTAACAGCACTTGCCCCAACAGTCCGTTAAGGCTACACGGGGGATCTTCGTCTTTCTGACGAAGTTGCAGGCACCACACTGTGTTGGGGCTTGTGTGTGGGTGTGTACGTTGATGCGAGCATTTATTAATGTCTTCGTTTGTGACAGATTGAACGACGCCAGTATCCACGGAGACTTTGATCCAGCGGCAGATAAATCATTGCTGCTGCTGCTGATATATGTATGCTGAACTTCTTTCGCGCCTTACGTAACCAACCGTGCTAATCGGAGGTGCCGGGCGTGGGGGGAGTGTGTAGAGAACACGCGACGCACATCGATTGGTTTGGAGCAACATTCTCTCCGGTTCAACGTTGATTGCAAATCAGACGTCGCCAGAAGGAGTAGGAGGAGGAGGAGAGGTGATTGCCACAGACCCTGGCCTCTGCACGTCTACACACATTCGCAGAGGCGAATGGGCGGAGCGGTGGCGCAGTGGTGAGCGCACTGCCGTACGTGTGTGCACGTTGAACTTCTTTCGCAAGGTGCTGCATCATTGAGCCCCCCGGTGAATCGACTTTGATTGACGCTCGCATCCGCAACGTCGGTGACGAATATCCGAACCGCTCCTGAGCCGTCCCCTAGGTCGACTCAGCCTTCAGTGAGTACATGGTGCTGTGCGTGAACGTTCATGCCAGCCCTAATAGGTGCTCGCTAACAACACTTGTTCCGACAGGTTCTTGAAGGGGGCGGGGGGGGGGTGAGAGTTGGGGGAGGGGTGGGGGGGGGCTTCATCCAGCAGTGGATTGACAAACGGACTCAAATTCTGAATTTAGTTTTAGTATGAATCTGATCTGCATTATTATTACTACGATTTTTGTTAACGCGCAGATGTCCTTCCCCCACACCTCCGATGGTCACGGTTGGCTACGTACGGTGCGAAAGAAGTTCAGCATACATACGTGCATGCAGTACTTTATTGGTGATGTGACTGAACCCATCAGCTCACTGCTCTTAAGATGCATTTTTATTCATCAAAGGCGACTGCAGACCCGGATTCGGACCCAGGTTCTCATCTCAACGGTGCCAGCCCAACGCTGTAACCTCCGTGTCACCCTTCCACCTCAATGTATGCCTCCCAACCGTACATGGGGAGCCACAGTGGCGAGATGTTAACTACCTCGCCTGGTGTACAGGAGGTCGTGGGTTCGATCCAGACCCTGACGCCTGCTGCTGTATATTTGGAGTTTTCGTGTCTCTCTATCATCACGGTGGCTAGGAGATGTTAACTACCTCGCCTGGTATACAGGAGGTCGTGGGTTCGATCCAGACCCTGACGTCTGCTGTATATTTGGAGTTTGAGTGTCTCTCTATCATCATCACAGTGGCTAGGAGATGTTAACTACCTCGCCTGGTGTACAGGAGGTCGTGGGTTCGATCCAGACCCTGACGCCTTCTGTATATTTGGAGCTTGCGTGTCTCTCTTCCCGTGGTCGTGTGGATTTTTCTCTGGGTCTTCCGGTTTATCCCTTCACATTTAGCATCAACAACGTCACGCGTTTAGAGCATTTGGCTGCAATTAAATGTCCACACGATGATAAGCCACTTCGTTGAGCAATCATTTTAACAGCCAAGTCGCTTCTGAAGATGAGCTATGATGTAAAAAATAAAACAGCTGAGTGTACATCTGCCCGTATTCCTCGTCGCACCAGGTCTGTTTTCCTTTGCTAAGTGATCATCAACCGAATTAACATACATTTTAAATCGCCGGGTAAAAACGCCAGTTTCAGCGAAATATACCCAGTTCTTTTTTTAAAGCCACTCGGAGGAAATAGCTTGAAGAAATTGTGAAACTGACTTCAAAAGTAGGTAATTGCGACATGCCGTGCCGGGGCATACATTTTTTGTGTTTAGCATTATGTCAAAATTATTTTGTCCTTTAAAGGTGGTTTTTTTTGGGCGGTGGGGGACGGTGCTGATGGCGGTAGAAATTACTCAAAGTCAACCCGAGCAAAGTTATAGGACCTGCAGTCTCGTCGAACTGGTTCGCCAGCCCTGTATTTAGCTCTGACTTTTTTGCGTACGAGCCCCCGGTGAATAGGTGACAGGCAATTGTCGTGGCAGATATCCCGTAAGCGATCGGTGTCGAATTGTTTTTTTTTTTAAACAGAGCTAAATCTATTTAAAGAGATCATAGACTGCTTAGAGCCGCGAGGCCGAAGAGTTGCGTGATAAATATTACACTTAATGGTTTGTTTCACGTCAACAGACGGATACGTGACCGAAACTGCCCCCGATATGACATTGTGCACTATGTCCTCCACAACGACGGTGACGATTTTTTTTTTGCAATTTCGCAAATTAATTGGAATAGGAAGGCCGTATTTAGACCGCAGGAATCCCATGAGCTATGAATCTCTGTCACCCCCCCCCACCCCCCCCGGAGGCACACACTTTGGGATACAAGGGCGGCAGTACGTGGTGCCCCAACAGTCTTTTCAGGCTCTACGGGGGATCTTTGTACGTATGTAAGATGTATGTATGTAAGCATTGATACGTACGTGTGTTGAACTTCTTTCGCACCGTACGTAGCCAACCGTGCTAATCGGAGGCGCGGGGGAAGGACAACAAACGAAAGACAAAAAGCAGTTCTAAAGAAATCAGTTTGTCAATCTAATTCTAGATTTGAAGCTTTCGTGACTGCCAGGATTCATACTCTTAGGTTTTTTTCGGTAAAGTCACGTAGGTAAAATCTGAATAATAAAAGATAAATAATTAAATATAATAGAAGAAGAAATAATAATTTGTCAATCCAGATGATTTAAAAGTGCACATCTCCGAGTGCGCTTCCTAATATCGGAAGGAAGGAACGTTCCAGACGGCCGCAGAAGACGCATCTGATGCGGTGACCGCCGCCTTTGTTCGACGGTTACCCAAAGAGCCGCTGTTGTTGCGAGGATGACCCGGAGTGTCGCGTGATGATGGTTTATACTCCTTGACGAGGTCACCGAGGTGTCGCGGTTCACTTGTGGCGAGCCCCTTTTGGGGGCCGTCCATAAATGACGTCACGCGATTTTGGACGAATTTTGACCCCCCCCCCCCCCTCCGCTCGTCGCACGGCGTCACAAGAAGTCAGACCCCTCCTCAAATATGACGTCACAAAGCTCTGCCCCCCCCCCCCCAAAAAAAATAGGCTTCAAATCGCTTTAAACTATTGTCATTGAAGTGCGTATTTAATGTGGCGCTGCACTCTGATGTTGTAGGAGAAAACATTTATTGAAAAAGTCTATTTCGTCACAAATGTCTGACCTCCCCCCCCTAGGTGCGTGACGTCATTTATGGACGGCCCCTTTGGGAGTGGATGGTGACGTCTTGGCTAAGGCCCTTCATCCAGCAGTGGATCTTACTCACCGCTGGCTGGTCTGGGTTAATGCCGCTAACTAATTCAATTGACGGGGGGGGGGTGGTGGCGGTTGAGAGCGAGCGCTGTGTGCGTCAATACAAATGACTCTCGTCCGTGGTGGGGTGGGTGAACTTGGATGTGATATAAATAAAAAAATAAAATTATTAAAACAAAATTTAATCAAGTCATTTGCTTGACATTTGCACGGGGCAATCACCCTCCGTGGCTGTAGGCGACTGAATCCTCCTCGCAACGATTTGCTCTCGTCCACAGATGGTCACACAGTGTTCTCGACACCACGTGTTGACAAATGCAATGATCCCTCCGCTTGTTACCGTGCCAACGCGAGGTGCTCACGGCCCCCACGGGCATCGCTTCCTTCCTTCTGCTAGACCAGGGGGGGGGGGGGGGGCAGGGGGGGGGCAACCTGCAACTCCGAAGCAGCAAGTTTTTCAGAAGCGAACCTGGCTATGACAGATGATAGCTCAAGGAAGTGGCTTACCGTCGTGTGGAAATATATTGCAGCAGCCAAATGCTCTGAACGCACGTTGATTGTGGCGGGATAAACCAGAGGACCCGGAGAAAAATCTTCGCGACCACGGGCAGAGAGAGAGAGAGAGACACGCACACATTCCAAATATACAGCAGCAGGTGTCAGGGTCGGGATGGAACCCGCATCCTCCTGCATACCGGGAGAGGTGGTTAACATACATTTACATTATTTAGATGTTGGGCTGCTATACATTAGCACGTGATAAGCCACTTCGTTGAGCTATCATTTGTAGGCAGGTCGCTTCTGAAAGAGTGCTGCATAGCTCAGAGGGCCTTACCTGGTAAAATACAAAATATTAGCACTGTCGTAATAGGCAACGTTTGGGCAATGGTCCTTCTTCATAGCAGAGATATGAATACGTAGGCAGCGTGGTGAAGTATGGTCAAACAATCGCCACAACCTTCATACAGCAGTCGATTGACAAAGCGCAGACTGCGAATTGTTGCAATCTCAGCAAACCCATATACTCACACGGAGACCCATAAACTCGCACAGAAACCCATAGACTCACACAGAGACTCATAGACTCACAGAGAGACCCATAGACTCACACGGAGACCCATAAACTCGCACAGAAACCCATAGACTCACACAGAGACTCATAGACTCACAGAGAGACCCATAGACTCACACGGAGACCCATAAACTCGCACAGAAACCCATAGACTCACACAGAGACTCATAGACTCACAGAGAGACCCATATACTCACACGGAGACCCATAAACTCGCACAGAAACCCATAGACTCACACAGAGACTCATAGACTCACAGAGAGACCCATATACTCACAGAGATACCCATATACTCACACAGAGAGACCCATAGACCTGCACAGAGACCCATAGACTCACCCATAGACCCACACATAGACCCATATACTCACGCGGAAATCCGAGAGCTCACACAGAGAACCATAGACTCACATAGAGACCCATAGACTCACACAGAGACCCATAGACTCACATAGAGACCCATAGACTCACACAGAGACCCATACTCACACAGAGACCCATATACTCACGCGGAAATCCGAAAGCTCACACAGAGAACCATAGACTCACATAGAGACCCATAGACTCACACAGAGACCCATAGACTCACATAAGGACCCATAGACTCACACAGAGACCCATACTCACACAGAGACCCATAGACTCACGCGGAAATCCAAAAGCTCACACAGAGACCCATAGACTCACACAGAGACCCATATACTCACACAGAGACCCATAGACTCACACAGAGACCCATAGACTCACACAGAGACCCATAGACTCACACAGAGACCCATAGACTCACACAGAGACCCATAGACTCACACAGAGACCCATAGACTCACACAGAGACCCATAGACTCACGCGGAAATCCAAAAGCTCACACAAAGAACCATAGACTCACACAGAGACCCATATACTCACACAGAAACCCATAGACTCACACAGAGACCCATAGACTCACACAGAGACCCATAGACGCACACAGAGACCCATAGACTCACACAGAGACCCATAGACTCACACAGAGACCCATAGACTCACATAGAGACCAATGCCAACATTTGACCAACGTCACCCCGACGTTCTACGTTTTACTGCTATTGCCTGTCTGCTGCCAGAAAATATTTTTTTTAATGGCAGAACATCCCAGAAACATTTTACTTTGCAGTGCCTGCACGCATGCGCTTCATTGTTATTGTTGCTACGAAGAAGGACCATTGCCCGAAACGTCGCCTGTTAAAATTGTTCGTACAGCGCCACAGTGTTTGTGGACGAACAAAGCGAGGCTTACGCTACCGATGCAATACAGAATATAGATAGTTTTTTCGTGAGTTAGATCGCGTAAATATATATTTACATATTCGTAGATTTATATTTTAACATGTATTTATCGTCGGCTTCACTCACACTGGGCGTATTTATATATTTAAACAGTCACACAAAAAAACTCTATTATGGACGTGTTAAGTTGTTGGTCGTTTGATACTAAATTGGCTCAATTCCGCCCTCTGGCGGCTCGTCGTGGAAATTAAGAAATTCCCAAATCGGAATTAAAAAAAAAATTACCCGTAAAAACAAAGTTTTTCACTCTAAATCCTTTATATGCGTGGCGGCTAGAGTCCTCTCGTCCTCTGGCTTGAGATGGCTGCCACCTATGGGTCAGATGATTGTCTGCCAGCATTAAGCAATTGGTAATTAAATATTTTAAAAAAATTCCCTAAACAGTGTCAAATTTTGGAAAAAATTAATTGTCACGCACAACGAGTCTGTGTGCAAAATGTCAGCTCGATTGGATCACGGGAAGTGGGTTAAAAAACGACCGAAAAATTTGCACGGTCGTAAGCAAGCAAGCAAGCACGCAAGCACGCAAGCAAGCAAGCAAGTGAACTTAATATAAAGGATTTAAAAAGTCCCCGCATTCGGCATTATACCGCTGGCCGTTTATGAGCCGTGAAGATGGCCCATTGCTCGAAACGTCGTCTGCTATACATATGTTTCGGTCATTCCAAGGCCAACGGTGTTACTGACGAATTGTGTTGAGCGATTTGCTGTGTTAGCAGTGGTGCACAAGCAACATCCGACGAAATTCAATCGCAGCGTCATGGTGAGAGTGCGTACATTAAAAAAAATGTGTCGTTAAACACGCCACGTGCCCGAAACGTCGTACTCGAATTGTGAACGTTGTAGTGTGTTTACTCTCCGACACTGAAATCGTAACGTAGTCTACTAGTGGTTCTTTCGGTAAAGTCATGTAGGTAAAGAAAGTAAAATATAAAAAAATAATTAATTAAATCACGACGTTTCGATTGCAACACAAGCAATCGTCATCAGGTGTGACAACCACAGCAAGAACATTTTACTGATTGCTTGTGTTGCAATCGAAACGTCGTGATTGAATTAATAAAAATTTTCATCTTTTATTTTATTTTCTTTACCCACGTGACTTTACCGAAAGAACCAAGAGTATAGATCCTTGCAGTCACGAAAACTTCAAATCTAGAATCGTGGCG
Source organism: Lampetra planeri (assembly GCF_965212315.1). Lineage (NCBI taxonomy): Eukaryota > Metazoa > Chordata > Hyperoartia > Petromyzontiformes > Petromyzontidae > Lampetra > Lampetra planeri. The sequence continues at coordinate 4,333,866 of NC_136133.1, read as the reverse complement.
TAGTGCCACGTTTTGTTCACGCGACAAACCTCACAAATTGGCCGTTGTGTCGGGTGGTGGCGGGTTCAACGACGCATTATATCCACGCGATCTAACCCAACAACAACCTCTATTATGGATAATATTTGCTAGTAAAAGCCCTACTACTTGTTAACCTTGCACAGATATTATTACCGTAACCTCCTGATTACACTGGTCAGCACACTTTTTGTGGCATAGGGTATTCCAACGGTTTTAATGTAATTTTGAGATATCAAATATTGCATTTTCAATAAAAACTGCAGAAGAAAAAAATTCAATAAATGTGGATATCTACATAAAATGATATTATAAACACACTATCCTAAAAAATACAGCACCATATTTTAACACTAAAGCAGTCACTGACTCGCAACAACTTGCAATCATAAGTGACAGAGTTAATTTCGGGTAAAATGAATGAAAATGGGGTATGCCGATAGCATCAAAATGATGTGATAGAACAAATCTGAGATCAGATTTGGAATCAGCACCCTGAAATTAGTCTAAAACAGCTGCAAAAGTCCAGGCCAGAATTTTTTTTTTTGTTGACCAGTGTTATAGGACACTCCGTAAAGTGAGACGCATCCCAAACTTGTGCCTGCTGTCAATAAGGCGATCTGCTCGCACGCGCGCACACAGCTACACGGGGTTATGGGGGCGCATGCCCAACGTTTTATTTATTTAAAAAATATGCAGGGGCAAAAAGGGCGACTTGTTAACTGGGGCAGCGTTATCTCTCAAATGAATGCCACGTGGCACGGCAACATGATCATAATCGACAACATCTCAACAAACGTGCAAAATAAGCGGGGTTGGGGCAAACGTATGAATGGAAAACATTGTTACAGTCTTGACTTAGAGCTGTCGAGACTGAACCTATTACCGAAAGACCCAAAGAATATTGTTACAGTTCTCAAATTGGATGAAATATATACCAACATTGCACCCTATGGCAAAAAAAAAACTTGGCAGGACCCTCCTGAAAATAAATATTTTTAAAAACCCTTAAACTACCCCGCGAGCCTTTCCTAGTGAACACTTGTAAACACTTTGCTTGTTTTAAAGTGAACGTATAATTTGCATATCAAGAGGATTTTTTTCCTCTCTTGATGAATTCCTCTTGATATGCAAATTCTTTTGTCAAGGCGCTCTTCCCCCCTCCATCCCAGCTTAAATAGACGCTCCAAGCCTGGGGTGTGTCATTCAGACTCTGTCTTCTCGACAGACCTGTTCTCCACCTGAGGACGGCTGCTTGCGTTGTGGCCGAAACGTCGTGAGAATTATTTTATTATGTTTTTATTTTTATTATTTTATTATTTCCATTCTACGTGACTTTACCGAAAGAACCAAGAAGATGAACGTATGTTCTCTCCGCTGCTGGATGAACGCCTCCCCCTATCGGTCTCCACCCTCTCCGTAGCCTCGTCGCGCAAGCGTCGAATGGTCTCTCGCACCCGGGGCCGTTCGCACCACGGCTCGGCAATTGTCCCCAAACGAACTCTCCGTCTCGTGACAACGAGGCCGACGAGAGGGCACTTTTGAGGGGGGGGGAGGGGGCAGACAACACGAATAGAGAGAGAGAGAAAAAAAAACAACCCCACATTTGAATAATAACACGAAAATGTAGATACAAACATTCACAGTTACGCAGTTTTGTGCGTAAAGGCAAAGGTCAAAGGTCAACCCGTATAGCCTGTAACCGACGGGTTTGGGCAAGTGCTGCTGTTAGAAAGTAGCCACCTACTATGTAGTTTATACTTTAGTTTTTTACGTGGTGGTTTAGTAACTGCAGCTACATACTATTAACATTCCTTCCCTTTGTTAATGCTACCCCTATCCATTCCCTTTGATGCTGCTAATCCTGCATAATGCACGGGCATAATATGACTTTGAAACCCCCCGCCCACCTCCTACGCATTTACCATAAATATGCTAAATTCCTCTTGATATGCAAATTCTTTTGTCAAGGCGCTCTTCTTCCCCCCTCCAACCCAGCTTAAATATACGCTCCAAGCGTGGTGGTGTTTCATTCTTCACCTGAGGACGGCTGCTTGCGTTGTGGCCGAAACGTCGTGAGAATTATTTTTATTATGTTTTATTTTTATTATTTCCCTTCTACATGACTTTACCGAAAGAACCAAGAAGATGAGTAGCCACCTATGAAGGCCGGAACGGCACACGAGGAGGTGGGTGTCCAACACCACGCCCGGCCGCCTTTGTCTCACAAGTGGCAATGTTTACACACCGTGCCAGGTACTACTTTGAGGCTGAGTCGACCTAGGAAAAACCCAGGACCGGTTAAACTAATCGTCACTGGTGTTGGCTGTGAGCGGGAATCGAACTCGGGTGACCGGGATTCCGTAGCACAGCGTAGCGCTAACCGCCTGCACCGCACCCTTTACCGAAAGAACCAAAGAGTAGATTTGAAGCTTTCGTGACTGCAAGGATTCATATTCTTAGGTTTTTTCGGTAAAGTCACGTAGGTAAAACATTAAAATTAATTTTAATGTTTTACCTACGTGACTTTACCTACGTGACTTTACCGAAAAAACCTAAGAATATGAACCAAAGAGTAATTCCTGCCATCACAAAAGCCTCAAATCTGCTGCATTAGATTCAACTGCTGTTGATTAATTGCAAAAAAGAGTGCTGAGGTTGAGTTATGGATTTTTTTTTGTTATGCCGCTTAAAACCCCAGAACCAACACTATCACATTTATCAGAGCCAGCCCAGCCACTAAGCGACCCTTGCAATTGCAAAGGGCCCCGTGGCCAGCAGAGGGCCCCCCTAGAGTCACTGCTAGCTAGTGGGTGAAAAAAATCATACATCAAAGGGGCCTCCAACCAAATTTTGCTTAGGGCCCCCAAAGGTCTAGGGCCGGTTCTGACATCTATAAACAGTTAATCAAACATTTGAACACATGTTGCTTTAAATAAAGGCACAAGCCCTCACTTGATACAGTAATTTTGCTGTGACGGTTCCACCTGATGACGGAAGTTTGTGTTGCCTTCGAAACGTCGTGATTAAATTTATTTTTAAAAATTACCTGCGTGACTTTACCGGGAAAAGAAAAGACGCAAGCCCGCGTGTGCGTTCTTTTCTGAGTTACAAGTTGCGTGATCTGATCGAAGAGAGCCCAAACCACTCGGTTTAATGGACGGAATAATCAGCTCTGCGAGCTGCACCGCCTCACTGCCGTCTGCGAGTCGCAGTGCTCCTCCGCGTTGAGTGTTTGGACAGGGCGAGGACAGACGGAGGGAGACAGATTGAGAGAGAATTGGGGGATCGCACTCCGTGGCATTTGCGGGAACGTAGCGAGATGTCGCCGCAGTGGTGGTGGTGGTCAAATAAAGTAGCGTTCGGGCTGAGCATGGTCAACCATGATCATTTGCCATGAGATCGATCCACTGCTGGGCGAAGGCTTCCCATATGAAGCCGTCATCATCTCTTACGATCCTGCGGTGTAATATATGCCGAACAACCAACACAGCAAGCAATAATGACAGATGCTTTGAACCATTTATTGTTAATCAGTTGACAGGTACAAGCCGTACATTTCAATTCACAATTGCATTCAATACCTGGTCAACACACTTTTTGTGGCATAAGGTATTCCAACGGTTATAAGGTCATTTTGGGGTGCTGATTCCAAATCTGGCATCAGTTTTCTGTCTATCACATCAGGTTTTTGAGATATCAAATATTGCATTTTCAATAAAAACTGCAGAAGAAAAATATTAAATAAATGTGGATATCTACATAAAATGATATTATAAACACACTATCCTAAAAATACAGCACCATATTTTAACACTAAAGCAGTCACTGACTCGCAACAACTTGCAATCATAAGTGACAGAGTTAATTTCGGGTAAAATCAATGAAAATGGGGTATGCCGATAGCATAAAAAATTATGTGATAGAGAAAATCTGAGATCAGATTTGGAATCAGCACCCTGAAATTTGTCTAATACAGCTGCAAAAGTCCAGGCCAGAAAAAAAAAAAAATTTTGTTGACCAGTGTAATTATACACGGCAGAAGGTGCAGCCCTGCAATTGATTGCTCATGCCACTGCTGGCAGAAAGGCCTCCACGACTTTTCCACGCCGATGAATAAATGTTGCTGAGATCCTGCGCCGATTCTCCGCCAGCCGTGCCTCAGTCCGTCAACCAATGGCACCTGCTGGGGCTGTCCCGTCACCTCCGGCAGGCGGGCGTTCGACACTTCACGTGCCCTTAAAGTCAACACGGCCTACATTTTTACTTTAAAACGTCGTGACTGCACGAATTCATATTCGTTGGTTCTTTCGGTAAAGTCAGGTAGATAGAAAATAAAAATATAAATAAATTGAAAATAATAAAAGCACAAAACCCACGACGTTTCGATCGCAAGTCGCAACACAAGCGGTCTTCATCAGGCGCTTATGTAAAAACAATTAAATTAAAATGAAAAATTATAATAAATTGAAAATAATAAAAGCAAAAAACCCACGACGTTTCGATCGCAACACAAGCGGTCTTCATCAGGCGCTGGTGTTGCGATCGAAACGTCGTGGGTTTTTTGCTTTTATTAATTTCAATTAATTTTAATGTTTTATTTTATTGTTTATTTCTAACTACGTAACTTTACCGAAAGAACCAAGAATATCAACACGGCCTGGCACAAGCGCCGCGGTGACGTCACCGCCACTTAGTGGCGAATAGCGGTTGTTGTTGTTGTTGTTGTTTCTCTGTGGCGCTTCAGGCCGATGTTGCTGTCCTTGAGGATCGCTGTTCCTTCTGCTGGATGCTGAGCCACGTGTGCTTGGACAGTTATTCCTGGAATCCCGGGAAAAGGGCACAGGGATTCCTGGGAAAACTGGACCATGCCCACGCAGGTTATTTTGAGATTCTATTGGTATATATAATTGTTCAGTATACAGATGTTGGGGTTTTCTCGTAATGAAATGTTGTGACTTGTGCTGTAGAGATTTTTTTTCTGGGAGTATTGTGCCGTGGCCTGTTGAGAATTTCCGGGAATGTTGTACTCAGTTCGATTGGGAATGACATGCCGTTTGTTGTTGGGATATGCGGGAATTTTCCCCACTTGTTTTGTGTGGGATTTATTTAGGAATGTTGTGCTGTGCGTCCTATACATTTATCTTTTGTGGATTTCAAGCTGCTTGAACTTTTTAACACGTAGGCTTTCGCGACCAATATTATTCATAATATAGGTTTTTTGGTCAGATCGCGTTATTTATAAATGTGTCGTAACCCTCCACCACCCGACACGGCCAAACAGTAAAAAATGTGTCACGTTTTTCAAAGGACAAAATAATGCACTTCTTTAGCCCAACAGTGTGCTGTAGAGAGAATCAACAGCATTTTGAAATTTGAGGCTGATTGTAATTATCAGCGAAACGTCGTACTACTCAAATTTTAAAATGCTGTTGATTCTCTCTACAGCACACTGTTGGGCTAAAGAAGTGAATTATTTTGTCCTTTGAAAACATGACTCATTTTTTTACTGTTTGGCCGTGTCGGGTGGTGGAGGGCTACGACACATTTATAAATAACGAGATCTGACCCAAAAACCTTTATTATGCTTGAACCTTTCTTGAGGAATTTTGTTCCGTGCGCCGTTGTGATTTTCGTGGAATTCCCAGCCACGTAGCGTCGGGAATGTCAGCGGGACCCCACTAAGTTCTTTATTAGCGGCGAGTTGCTACGACGACGTGCCTCGAGCTACGTGACCCACGGTCAGGAGGTGATGAGTTCAAGTCCAGTTCGCGGGTGGTCTCATCATCACAAGTCGCTATCTCTCCGAGACCAATGAAACGAGTGCCACGCTGTGGGAAGTCAACAATAGATGATACAGAAGCGGGTGATGGTGATGATTATGATCTTGCAGAAGGCAGTGATGAGATGATGAATGTAAGGTGGTAGTTGTGCATAAGCGGGCGATGATAATGATATTGCAAAGCAAATTATGATAATGATTCCATTATGATGATGTGATTATGAAGATGATGATGATAGTGATGAAGGTGTAAGTGATAATGACATGCTGATCAAGATGATGGTGATACAGAAGTATGTGATGATGTTGTGATGATGATGATGTGTTTACACTGTGTAACAAAACAAAAATTCCTGGGTAGTAAGTGTAATTTCCTAATGGATTATGCCTAAAAAGTACAGAAAACGGCTATTATTCCCCACAAACTTTGCTTTTGTGACCAGGACAGTGATATTTTGAAATTGATCTATTTTGAATGAAAAAACCTGTGCATTTGTGTCTTTCGTTCACATAACGTCCTGGTCACAAAAGCAAAGTTTGTGGGTAATAATAGTCATCTTCTATACTTTTTAGGCATAAGCAATAAAAAAATAACACTTACTACCCAGGAACAAGAATTGTGTTACATAGAGTTATGGAGATGATGATGGTGGTGATGCAGAAGTAAATGATGATGACGTGATGATAAATATGATGGCAATGCAGAAGTAGGTGATGATCACACTGTCACAGAAGGCAATGATGAAGATTATACTATTGGTACCTCATTTGCCAGTAAAAAATATGATAATTGTTTTTTTACCCTTTTAGCTGGCAACAAAACTGACACCTTTTTTTAACGGGGAGTCATGTTTGCATAGACCACAATACCTGCAGTCATAATGCAGACAAAAAATATAATGTGCACACATTATCAGAGTTATATTTTTTGTTTGCATTATGACTGCAGGTATTGTGGTCTATGCAAACATGACTCCTCGTAAAAAAAGGTGTCAGTTTTGTTGCCAGATAAAAGGGTAAAAAAACAATTATCATGATGAAGATTATGTTAATGTGGTGATGATGATGATGGGGGGGGGAGGTTGCAGAAGTAGGTGATGATGACAATGTCACAGAAGGCAATGATGAAGATTATGTTAATGTGGTGATGATGCTGATGGGGGGATGGGGGGGGGGGTGCAGAAGTCGGTGATGATAACAATGTCACAGAAGGCAATGATGAAAATTATGTTAATGTGGTGATGATGCTGATGGGGGGATGGGGGGGGGGGTTGCAGAAGTCGGTGATGATAACAATGTCACAGAAGGCAATGATGAAAATTATGTTAATGTGGTGATGATGATGATGGGGGAGAGGCGGGGGAGGTTGCAGAAGTCGGTGATGATCACACTGTCACAGAAGGCAATTATGAAGATTATGTTAATGTGGTGATGATGATGATGGGGGGATGGGGGGGGGTGCAGAAGTCGCTAATCACGATGACCACGACGAAGACGACAAACGCCACGACGACCCTGGGCCGAACCAACCCGCGCCCCGCGTCGGAACTCGCAACCTTCTTATCGACTGCAAGCTGCGTTCGCCTCCGGCCCTCGAGAGAGAGGGCTTTTAGCGAGAGCTGCCACGAGGTGGAGCAGGCCAGGAAGCGGCATCCAGAGTTACAGTGCTTCATCTCAGACTCTCAACCCAACCAGAGGTAAAGCACTGCACCCCCGGCTACGCTCACGTCCGCATTGGAGTCAGGCGCGGGGTGGTGGTGGGGGGGGTGCCCTTCCACTTTTCACGGTGGCTAGGAGATGTTAGCTACCTCGCCTGGTGTACAGGAGGTCGTGCGTTCGATCCCGACCCTGACGCCTGCTGTGTATTTGGAGTTTGCGTGTCTCTTTCTTTCTCTAATTGTCATCATCACGGTGGTGAGATGTTAACTACCTCGCCTGGTGTACAGGAGGCCGTGCGTTCGATCCCGACCCTGACGCCTGCTGTGTATTTGGAGTTTGCGTGTCTCTTTCTTTCTCTAATTGTCATCATCACGGTGGTGAGATGTTAACTACCTCGCCTGGTGTACAGGAGGCCGTGCGTTCGATCCCGACACTGACACCTGCTGTGTATTTGGAGTCCGCATGTATTTTTCTCTCTCCCCGTGTTCGCGTGAAATTTTCTCTGGGTCCTCCGGGTTTTCCCTCCGTATTTAAGAGTATTTGGCTACTTTAAAGTTCAACAAAATAAGAATCCACTTCGATGAGAAGGCATTTGTGGCCAGGTCGCTACTGAAAAAGAGCTATACAGCTCAGTGGTCCTTAGCTGTTAAAATAAAAATTGTATAAATAGTTTCAACTTCTCAGGCCACGTCTTTCTTGACTGACCTGGCTTTTCTGCTCTATGTACATTATGTTGGTTGAAATTGTTTCGAACCGTAAATAATCAACCCCGATAATCGGATGAGTTTTGGATGAATACATTTTTTTGCCGATTTCTGTTTGTTTCTTTTTGACTCACAATTTCGGATCTCTTTTTGGATATTAAAAGATTGTTTATATTCCGAGATACTAATCTTTATTTTATGAAGCGCCCTTTATATCGAACTATCTCTAAACACTACGCAATAAAAAAAATCACGTGAAAAAATAGACAATGTTGTGTTGTTGCCTTTCATGATAATTTAACGCGCCGAACAAAAGCGACATCACCCGATGCCACGCGGCGTCACTTTTGGAGTGACGTCACATCGGCGTGACGTCACACCACAATGGCGTCCCTTTTTTATATATCGATCGAAACTGATGATGCTGCTGACGATCTCTTGACTGCGTGAGCGGCAGTCTGGATTTCTCAAAATAGTTACACTTGTACCTTGACATTTGTAGAAAGGTTGCCTGTATGGGATTGTACGCATGCATGTAGATATCTCGTTTGTTCTTGGTTCGTGACCTTTATTTATTTTTTCTCAGAGATCACTTGAAGGCATCTTGGAAGTAGTTCGATGGTATCCGCTTCCAGGGCCCCGTTGACGTGACACCTATAACACAGTAGGGATACAATTGGGGAGCGGGGGAAAGAGAAACACAAATGAAGGAAAATTAAACATGAAAACATGTATTACAAGAATAGATTTTTTCTTTTTTTTTAAATACCACAATTCTGACGTTGGCGTCATTAGATGAAGCGTCCGTTCGGAACTCGCAATGCACCAGCCCGTGTGTTGGAGAACAAACCACGGAAGCGGACATCAGAGAGCTACCTCTGAGAACCCTTGAAGTGACCGCTGTTGTGCACAGCAGAGGGCAAGAACGTGCCCACGCACACCTCTGACGGAGAAGCGTTCACCGCACGGTAAGGCAGAGCTGACGCTTTTCATTCTCAGAGTTGGCTTTTTTTTAAAACCAAATTAATCGGCAAAAGCAGATTAATTTTGGCGGTTTTATTTGGTTACCGGTGCTGAAACCATCGATTCACGACACTGGAGAAACTGGCTTGATCATGGGCGCCCGAAACCCTCGACATGAACTCGGGCTATCAGCAGTGCGAGCTCGATCTCTCTGACCCATGGACCAGCCAGCCCACTCCTTCATCACCTTGAAAGTCCCTTTTTTCAAGGCTGACCTTGCTTGGTCTGCGAGCGACAACAAAGGGTTTCATAGGCGAAAAAAAAATTGCCCAACATTCCAAAGATACTCTGGTTCTTTCGGTAAAGTCACGTAGGTAGACATTTTTTTTTTAAAAATCACGACGTTTCGAACGCAACACAAGCGCCCGTCTTCAGGTGAAAATCGCGACAGCTGCGATGTCTGAAGAAGGGGCGCTTGTGTTGCGTTCGAAACGTCGTGATTTTTTTTAATACCTACGTGACTTTACCGAAAGAACCAAAAAGTCTGGATTCCTGCAGTCACGAAAGCTTCAAATCAAGATTAAAATGTAATTAATTGTTTTCACTTAATTAGCCTAAATTCGAGCTTGTGAGAAATAAACAGATCAGTTTGACCATCATGTGTACGAATGTTTGTTTTAGCTGTCAGTGGTCGGGACGGTGGAAAAATTAGCTAACCGCTACTGCGTCTGGTGCCGGAGGGGCCGGGCCGACTTGAAGGGCTCTCAGGAGTGGTTCTGTGGCATCCGCTTCAGCGGGGTCCGTTCCCGACCACGAAAGGCGGTTGCGCTGCCCCGTCTCGCGGCGTGGCGCCGATAGGACTCGGGATAAACTTGGGCGGGCGGGCGGGCTGGGGGGTTGTAAAGATACTTAAATTTCGTGCTAAAGCACGCCATGATGTAGTGCCTATAAACACTGCGGTTCGTGCAAATACGGAGAAATGTGTTCGTAAGCGGCGTGTAAACACACACACACTCGCGCGCGCTGACATTTGTTTACACGAATTTGCTCCCACACACGCACTCAGACACACGTCCCCAGAGCCGGAACAAAATGGTTTAATTACATATACTGTACACGAAATGGCTTAATTACGATAACTACGATAATTAGAGAGATAATGCTGCGACTGTTTTTATTTTCCCTTTCTTCCGCTGTGCTTCATTCTCAGCCACACACAGACACGCAGACAAAGGCAAATATCCCCCGCGTAGCCTTTAACAGACTGTCGGGGCAAGTGCTGCTAGCGAACGGGCACACGAGGGAGTGGGCGGTCAGCACCACGCCCGACCCGCCTTTGTCTCCCCAGCGGCGATGTTTTACACACCGCACCAGGCACTCATTCGAGGCTGAGTCGACCTAGGGGAAGCCCAGGACCGGTTCAAATAATCGTCGCTGGTGTTGGCCGTGAGCGGGAATCGAACTCGAGTCGCCGGGTTCGTAGCGCAGCGCGCTAACCGCAAAACTACGGCTACCCACGGTTGTGGCAAGACACATACGCACACACACACTCGACATGAACGTGATCACTGAGTGCTTAAAACATCCCCAGGCTGGTCTGCCTACAATTCATTCCGTGTTAACGAGGCTGAATTGTGTGGGGTTTCAACTCACAGTCCATTGAAACGCAAGGACACAGTCCGATCAGAGAGCCCCTTCCGGCAGCTGAGGTTGAGTCGTGTAGCCTGCGTTCCCAACCTCACCGCATGTCCAAGCAACTTCTCATTTGGCCAGAGAGTGCGGGCTTAACGGGTTCCGGCACGAGCTATAGAAGAGATGGGCTGATGTGCTACTTGCAGCTAATTATTGGACTTGCGAATGGCTGGTAACCAGCGGCGTCAAGATCGAGCTCTGCGTGGAGAAGGCTCGTGTCGGACGAATAACCGGGCAGTGCCAGGCTAGGTGCGCTTTGATGCTACTGGGCAGGTGGAGTCAGTCGCCCTCCACAACGACGGAAGGCGGAGGAGCGATGCTCACAACAACGAGCGGAGCGCCGTGCGGATAAAACGCAGCAAAATCTGTGGGCAGCGCCGGCGTGTGCATCTGCCAGTGATCTCGTCTAATAGCCTATGACACCTGGGTCCAAGGCCCAATATTCAAATATGCTCAGATTTCTGTTTATATGATTGTGGTTATGGTTGTACTTGATTAATCCCTAATCTCTGCCATTACATACAATGAAACAAGAAAAGGTAAAAAAGAAAAACAGAGCAATGTAATACAATACACTATTAGGCATTATTGTAAAAAAAAAAGTCCATCCTTATGTGTTAGTGATTTTCTAAAATATTTACCGCATGAAATGGCAGGAAATGAGTTTTTAAATTTAGATTTTTTTTCTTGGGGGGGGGGGACCCCCACACCCCCTGGAAGATTTGGTCCCCCCCAATGTTGACTCCATGGCTACGGCCTTGCCTGGGTCAAAGCCATAACGTGCCAGAGATCCTTTGCCTTGTCACAAAGCGTGGCCGGGTAAGGCCGAGGTGGCCGGGCGTGGTGCTGGCCACCCCGTCCCCTCGCGGTGTGCCGGCCTTCATAGGTGCTGCTACTCGCTCACGGCACTTAACCCAACAGTCCGATTCACGTGCACACGCATGTAACGCAGCAACATACAGCTACATTTGCTGCTAAATTTAATGTTGCTTAAAAAAAAGGGCACAAGCCTCTCACTTGATACAGTAAATTTAGCTGTGACGGTCCCACCTGAAGACGGAGACTTGTGTTGCCTCCGAAACGTCGTGATGTATTATTATTTTACTGTATTATTTTTTACCTACGTGACTTTACCGAAAAAAACCTAACGAAGTGGAGAGGCGATTAAGCCGAACCCCCCCCCCCTACCCCTCCCCCCCTGCGTCTAGACTCCAGCTTGGAACCCCCCTCCACCCCACCCCACCACTCCTCACTTACACCATAACCACATCATCATCTTCATACGATCATCGTCGTTATCGTTTCAATCATTCGCATTGCAAACTCATTACCGTCGCCCCCACCTATGCACGACTTCCGATCCTGGCGTCATTCATCTCAAGATCGTTGCCAACCGGCGAATGGCCCACTCTGAACGCCGCTATCAAGGTTGGCCTGTTGTTGTTACTCGCGGGGAGCGAGGGGGCGAGGTGGAAGACACCGCCACTGGACTATGGTACAAAGAACAACCAATCCATGATCACCAGCATGTGTTATTGTGGCCTTTATTCCTACAATCCTACGAGCGGGCTTGAATCATGGATGGACGCTAAAATCGAGGCGAGACGGATGGTGAGGCGCTAATATAATTCCCGTAACGGCGATCTGGGCAGGGAGACGAGATCGCTGATCACGGCAGGGCTGCCTTGTCACGCGTTCCACTCTCGCCCGGCTCCCAACTCAAGCCCCGATCAACTCCACGAATCCCATCCGTGGACTCGTCCCTGCCTACCTCTCCCCTCTCATCTGACTCCACTCCCCTAACTCTCATCTCACTCCACTCCCCTCCACACACTCTCCTGCCTCTTCCCTCTCATCTCACTCTACTCCCCTCCACGCACTCTCCCACCTCTCCTCTCTCATCTCACTCCACCCCCTCCACGTACTCTCCTACCTCTCCCCTCTCATCTCACTCCACTCCCCTCCACGCACTCTCCTACCTCTCCCCTCTCATCTCACTCCACTCCCCTCCACGCACTCTCCTACCTCTCCCCTCTCATCCCACCCCACTCCCCTCCACGAAATCTCCTACCTCTCAACCTCACTCCACTCCACGTTCTCTCCTGCCTATCCTCATCTTATCTCACTCCACTCCACGCACTCTCCTACCTCTCATCTAACTCCACTCCCCTCCACGCACCCCCTACTCCCCTCCACGCACCAGGTACTCATTTAAGGCTGAGTCAACCTAGAGGAGACCCAGGACCGGTGCAAATAATCGCCACCGCTGTCGGCCGCGAGCGGGAGTCGAACTCGGGTTGTCTCGGATTCGGTGCCGCGTGGGGGCGCGACGCTAACCGTTCCGCCACCGCTCCTCCTCCACCGCGCGCACACGCGCTATGCTATTTAGCGTGCACACGGGCGCGTACTCGGCTCGTGTAAACACACGTGGGGGGGGGGGGGGGTGGACACGCCACTACTTTATTTGGGCAAAGTCAGCTTGAGCACGGAGCAGCAGCAGAGGCGGCGTGCAGCGGAAATTCCCCGAATTTCTGCGCCGAGAAATAACGACGCCAATTATGCGAACGCCACCAAATATGGGCATGGCAATAGCACACTCATATACACTCATCATATACACTCACTCATCATACACACTCACTCATCATACACTCACTCATACACGCACTCATCATATACACTCACTCATACACTCACTCATCATACACACTCACTCATATACACACTCACTCATACACACTCACTCATATACACTCACTCATATACACTCACTCATATACACTCACTCATACACTCACTCATCATACACACTCACTCATATACACTCACTCATACACACTCATACACACTCACTCATCATACACACTCACTCATATACACTCACTCATACACACTCATCATACACACTCACTCATCATACACACTCACTCATCATATACACTCATCATCATACACACTCATATACACTCACTCATCATACACACTCACTCATATACACTCACTCATCATACACACACTCATACACTCACTCATCATACACACTCACTCATCATACACTCACTCATACACTCACTCATCATACACACTCACTCATATACACTCACTCATCATACACACACTCATACACTCACTCATCATACACACTCACTCATCATCATACACACTCATCATACACTCACTCATACACTCACTCATCATACACACTCTCTCATCATACACTCACTCATATACACACTCATCATACACACTCATACACACTCACTCATCATACACACACACTCATCATACACACTTATCATCCACACTCACTCATACACACTCACTCATACACACTCACTCATCATAACACTCACTCATCTACACTCACTCATCATAACACTCACTCATATACACACTCACTCATCATATACACTCATCATCATACACACTCACTCATCATATACACTCACTCATACACACTCACTCATCATTTACACTCACTCATATACACTCACTCATATACAGACAAAGCTCCCCTGTATAGCCTTAACAAACTTTTGGGGCAAGTGCTGTTAGCGAGCCCCTGTGAAGGCCGGAACGGTGCACAAGGGGGTGGGTGGCCAGCACCACGCCCGACCGCCTTTGTCTCCCCAGTGGCGATGTTGACACATCGCACCAGGTACTCATTTTAGGCTGAGTAGACGTATTGGAGGCCCAGGACCGGTTCTGATAATCGCCACCGGTGTTGGCCGTGAGCGGGAATCGAACTCGGGTGGCCGGGTTCGTAGCGCAAAGTAGCGCTAACCGCTGCGCCACCACTCCCATTGAAGCACGCGAACAACAGCCGCATCATATTCGTCACTGAGTGGCAGTGACGCCACCACTTCCGCTCTCGTGCCAGGCTAGGTGCATGCTCACGCTCACATACACACGCAGGAATTTGCTCGCACGCAGCGATGCTGGCAGAAGGCTACGCGTTCACAAACCTAGGCGCATCTGTGTTCAATTAATCACACGGGCAAGAAAAGCCACTTCGCAAAACGAAAAACTTTCCACCTTCATCATCAACGCTGCCTTCATAAGTTATCATTATCATTTTTCGATTTAAAGCTTTCGTGACTGCAGGGATTCATCTTCTTGGTTCTTTCGGTAAAGTCACGTAGAAGGGAAACAATAAAATAATAAAAATAAAACATAATAAAATAATTCTCACGACGTTTCGGCCACAACGCGAGCAGCCGTCCTCAGGTGAAGAACAGGTCTGTCGGAAAGACAGCGTCCTCAGGTGAAGAACAGGTCTGTCGGAAAGACAGCGTCTGAATTATCATTATCAGCCGTGACCGATCCACTGCTGGATGAAGGCCTGCCCCAGTGGCCATCATCTCCCACGGTCACGCGATGCGCTGCAGCGGCCGTCTGGAACGTTCTTCCAGGAAGTCACTGGACAGAGTAATGTTATTTTAAATCGAGATTGGACGCTAATTTCTTTCTAGATCATTGACATGGATGGCAGGGGGCGCTTAAACAAATTCCCAGAGCAGCGTTCCAGACCGTGCGACGAAAACACAGATCACAGATCATTTCATTGCTCCATCACCCGCAGTGGAGTTCCTTCCAGATCTCGCCTGATTTCTCCCTCATTTCCCTGCGACTCCTCCATTAGTCTCGACCACGGGCCAGCATCCATTCTTAGCCACGTGGTCCTGCCCAGCCAAGACCACTCGACGCTACATCGCCTTAACTCGTCGCTGTGACGCCTCACACGTGCGCGTGCGTGTCTCCTCCAAATCCACGTGCTCCTCCCTCACCGTGCCTCTCTGTGCAACTTCAATCAGGCGTCCCTCTCGGCGTGCATTTGCGCACCTTTAAGACGTCGTTCCATCGTCTCCTTTGACAACGTTTGTATGCACGTACTTGTACGCTGGCCGTCTGTCGCACCCTGTACGTTGCCAATCGTGCTAAGAGGAGGTTCGGAGAAAGGACGACAATGCCAAGGTTTTCTAACGCCCAGATGTTTAAATGTGGCCCTGCATTTATGGCAATACAAATAATATAGATGAAAGAAAAAACAACACGTCAACGTACAATCTCTGTTCAAAATCAATAAAGCGCCACATTTTCTGAACTCACAATTGGGAATTGGATTGCGTTTTCATCAATTGCTCCACTGTGGGTCCCCCACTGTTTCTGAGCCACATATCTTAGCCGGTAAAAATATACCAACTAACCGAATGTAGACGCTATCAGTCTGTGCGTAACTATTGGATAAGTTATACCAGCAAGATATCAAAAAATGGTGAAGCGATATATTTTTGGGGGGCAGCTACTACACACCGTGACCCAGTGCAGTGTGTAGTAAACTTGGCCACTGGAGAGACAAAGGCGGCCGGGCGTGGTGCTGTTGGTCCACCCACCCGCCTTCGTGTGCCGTGCCGACCTTAATAGGTGCTCGCTGACAGCACTTGCCCCAGCCGTCTGTTCAAGACTACACGGGGTATCTTTGCCTTTGTTTGTGCAATGTGGGTACCATAGAGGTCCGGGAGAGGTGCAAAGCCTGAAATTGCTCGCATTGCACAACATATGCCGCAGCATTGCACATCGAATGCATCATTACCACGCGCTTGCAAATAAGATACAATTCATGAATATTAAATGTATATATATATATTTAATGTGTCTTACGTTATTTATCATAACGGCTTGATCGCAAACACGCCCGCGTGGTATGAATGTAACTTTTTTTTTTAAATGTAAAGTGAAATATCATCAACCACCATGGACTCCGGGGACTGTCAGCAAATAAAAAATAACAATTCAATAAAAATGAATTCTCGATATTTTCAGGGTTCCGCAAGGCAACCTCGTGGGTGAACAAGAGAGTGCGGTGGTGGGTCCTGACAAGTGACGGTCACAGTCAGTCCGTGAACAGAGCCGACACGTGTGTGTGGCCATGCCCACTGAACAAAGACAAAGATCCCCCGTATAGCCTGCAGCAGACTGTTGGGGCAAGTGCTGTTAGCGAGTAGCACCTATACGAAGGCCAGAACGGCACATGAGGGGTTGGGTGATCAGCACCACGCTCGGCCGCCTTTGTCTCCCCGGTGGCGATGTTTTTACGCACCGCACCAGGTACTCATTTCAGGCGGAGTCGACCCAGGAGAGGCCCAGGACCGGTTCAGATAATCGTCACTGGGTGTTGGCCGCGAACGGGAATCGAACCCGGGTTGTCAAGTTCATAGCGCAGCGCGCTAACCGCTACACTACCGCTCCCCACCGCACATTGAAGACACACACACGCACACACGGAGATCGTCTATGTGGTATCGTTTACGGCAAACTCGAATATGAAGATGACAACACGGCGGTCTGTCCGCCCAATTCCAGCGACGGCGAGTCGCGACGTGGGAGGGCCCCTGTTGATTGGCGACTCGACTAATGAAAGCAAAGCAGAACTCTTTCTAGATGTGAAGCTTTCGTGACCGCGAGGATGCATACTCTTACGTTCTTTTCGGTAAAGTCACGTAGGTAAAAAAATTAAAAATTACTGAAAGTAATAATAGAAATAAAATAATAAAAATCACGACGTTTCGGAGGCAACGCAAGTCTCCGTCATCAGGTGGGAACCGTCACGGCTAGATTTGGCTGTATCAAGTGAGGGAAAGATTCCAAGATACAAAGCAGAACTCACCGTGAAGAGCGCATCTGACCTCGCCCGTGGCCTCCACAGCGGCATCGCCGTTGTCGCCTCTCTCGATCTGCCTGCGAATCTGCTTCACGCGTGAATGCGTAGCGCTGACATTGTGTGTGTAAGTTCATATGTTATTACTATGATGCGTTCGTCTTATATGCACGTTGTGGATGAACTGTGTTTCTATATAGCGCGCGATGTGGAACTGCGCGTGTGTGTGTTGTGTGTGCGTGTTGTGTGTGTTTGTGTGTGTGTGGTTGTGTGTGTGTGGTTGTGTGTGGTTGTGTGTGTGGTTGTGTGTGTGTGGTTGTGTGTGTGGTTGTGTGTGTGGTTGTGTGTGTGGTTGTGTGTGTGTGTGGTTGTGTGTGTGGTTGTGTGTGTGTGGTTGTGTGTGTGGTTGTGTGTGTGTGTGGTTGTGTGTGGTTGTGTGTGTGTGTTGTGTGGTTGTGTGTGTGTGTGGTTGTGTGTGTGTGTGTGGTTGTGTGTGTGTGTGGTTGTGTGTGTGTGTGGTTGTGTGTGTGTGTTGTGTGTGTGGTTGTGTGTGTGTGGTTGTGTGTGTGTGTGGTTGTGTGTGTGTGTGGTTGTGTGTGTGTGTGGTTGTGTGTGTGGTTGTGTGTGTGTGGTTGTGTGTGTGGTTGTGTGTAGTTGTGTGTGTGGTTGTGTGTGTGTGTTGTGTGGTTGTGTGTGTGTGTGGTTGTGTGTGTGGTTGTGTGTGTGGTTGTGTGTGTGTGGTTGTGTGTGGTTGTGTGTGTGGTTGTGTGTGTGTGTGGTTGTATGTGTGTATGGTTGTGTGTGTTGTGTGGTTGTGTGTGTGGTTGTGTGTGTGTGTGGTTGTGTGTGTGTGGTTGTATGTGTATGGTTGTGTGTGTGTGGTTGTGTGTGCAGCGTGGCGGCGCGTGAGAGAGGAAAGTTTTGCTGAAGTGAGTCAGGAGGTCTTCCACTCAGCCCGTTATGAGTCTGCTCCTGCTGCTGATGATGATGATGATGCGTGTGGGTGGGTGGGTGTAGGGGAGTGGTTAGTGGTGTGATTGTGGTGGGTGGATGGCGGCCAGCGCTCACAGCACTTGCTCCAACAGCCTGTCAAGGCTACACGGGGGATCTTTGTGGGTGGATAGGTGGAGGAGAGTGGTGTGAGTGAGAGAGTAAGAGAGAGAGAGAGTGGGTGAGGGAGTGTCTTCACGTGCGTGGTGCAGAGCGATAGTGCAGTGGTTAACGCACTGCTGTAACCAACCGGACGACCCGAGTTCGATTCCCCCTAGGTAGACTCAGCCTTAAAAAAATGATTACCCGGTGCTGCGTGTAAACACCAGCACTGGGGATACAAAGGCGGCCTAGCGTGGTGGTGACGACCACCACTACTTGTATCGTGCCCTTTACCTGCTCCCCCATAGGTACTTGCTAAGAGCACTTGCCTCCACAGTTCTGTAGAGGCTACACTGGGGATCTTTGTCATTTGTGTGTGTGTGTACAAAGACAAAGAACCCCCTTCCCCCGTATAGCCTGTAACATGCGATTGGGGCAAGTGCCGTTAGCGAGTAGCAGCACCTAATGAAGGCAGGCACTGTGGCACACGAGGGGGTGGGTGGGCTACACACACATAGACACACACAGACACACACAGACAAAGATCCTCCGTATAGCCTGTAGCATACGATTGGGGCAAGTGCCGTTAGCGAGTAGCAGCACCTACGAAGGCCGGCACCGTGGCACGCGAGGGGGTGGATTTCCACGCACACAGACACACGGATACAAAGACAAAGATCCCCCGTATAGCCTGTAACGTACTATTGGGGCAAGTGGGTGGGTGGCACCACGCCACACTCACAAACGCACGCACGTACACGCACACGAACGCGTGTCTGTGTGTGTGCGTAAGAGATGTGCACATCTTCCACCCTCCCCCACCACCGGTTACTAAAAGGCATCGAATATTAAAGTGCGTGCCGTGTGTTTGTTCTAGGAAGGATGGGGGGGGGGAGACTGAGAGGGGAAAAGCGTTTCTGGGTGGAGTGAGAGTTGTGGCTGCGAGACTTTGCGGCAAGATAATCCTGGCCTGCTGGGGAGAAAAAGCGTAACGGCAGGAAGTGCGTGTGTGTCTGTGTGTGTCTGTATGTGTGTGTCTGTGTCTGTGTGTGTCTGTATGTGTGTGTGTGTCTGTATGTGTGTGTGTCTGTGTGTGTGTGTCTGTGTGTGTCTGTATGTGTGTCTGTGTATTTGTGTGTCTGTATGTGTGTGTGTGTCTGTGTGTGTGTCTTTGTGTGTGTCTGTATGTGTGTGTGTCTGTGTGCGTGTGTGCCTGTCTGTGTGTCTGTGTGTGTGTGTGTCTTTGTCTGTGTGTGTGTGTCTGTGTGCGTGGCCCACCCACCCTCTCGTGTACCACAGTGCCTGCCTTCATCAGGTGCTGCTACTCGCTAACAGCCCTTGCCCCAACAGTCTGTCGAAGGCTATACGGTGGATCTTTATCTTTGTGCGTGTGAAGAGCAAGCGCAGCGTTTAGATAGATAGATAGATCGTTTATTGTCATTGTCACCAGTACAACGAAATTTAAAATGCTCACCAGTCAGGGCATCATTCATAAATTTAAATTAAATAAAACAAGAAAATAAAAATAAAATTAAATGAAAGATAATCAATTTATACTATATATAAAAACAGCCCAAGTATACCCACATACCCACATAAGGTTGCATTTTGTCATTGCACATCTCTATTTCACAGTCAATTGTAAACACTATTACTTAATAATTAATTAGCATTATTGAGTGTGGTGATCACTGTAGGATAAAAGCTCTGTTTGAATCTGTTTGTCCTTGTTTTGACTGATCTGAATCGTCTGCCTGATGGCAACAGCTCAAACAGTGAGTGTCCAGGGTGTGAAGAGTCCTTTAGAATGATCTGTGCTTTTTTGATGCAACGTGAACTGTGTAGTTCTTCCAGTGTGGGGAGATGGCAGCCGGCGATCTTTTGGGCTGTGTTGATGACCCTCTGGAGCGCTTTCCTCTGAGCCACTGTGCAGCTGGTGTACCATACGCACCGCACCAGGAAACGGCGCCGTGAACCCGAATTCGATTCCCGCTCAAGGATGTATCTGAACCGGTCCTGGGCCTCCCCTAGGTCGACTCAGCCTTAAATGAGTCCCTTGCGCGGTGTGTAGTAATCATCGCCAACCGGGGAGACAAAGGCGGCCCCGGGAGTGATGCTGCCCCCCCCCACCCCCTTGCTTGTGTACCACGGTGCCGGCCTTCATGGGTGCTGCTGCGACTCGTTATCGGCACTTGCCCCCCCCAAACAGGCCCGTAACCTTTGTCTGTGTGTGACAGACAAAGGTTACGGGCCGTGACCTCCTGCCAGCGGGCGTTTGACACTTCACGTGGCAGCCTCAAGGTGCACACGGCCTGGCACAAGGGTCGTGGTGACGTCACCGCCACTTAGTGTCGAATGGCGGCGGTTGTTGTTGTTGTTGTCTGTGTGTGTGTGTGTCTGTGTGTGTGTGTATGTGTGTCTGCCCCCCCGCTTTCGCGTACGAGGATCACACCGCCCCCTCCCCCTCCTCCTCCTGAACCTCAACAATAAACGACCCCCCCCAAGGAGCCCGCGTGAGTTCGATTCCAAGCCACGTTCATTCGCCTCGGCAACATTTCAACTCGTTTCTGGTCACGGGCAAATAATGTTCCGGTAAACATCGCTAGCACTGGGGAGACAAAGGCGGGCGGGCGGGCTGGATCGTTGGCCACCCAACCCCCTCGTGTGCCACAGTGCCGGCCTTCATAGGTGCTCGCTCGCTGAACAGCACTTGCCCCAACAGTCTGTACGGTGTGTCCGGGGGATCTTTGTCTTTGTTGGTGGATGGTTGGGGGGAGTGGGGTTAGAGTGGTGTGAGTGTGTGCGAGAGAGTAAGAGTGTGTGTGTGAGCGAGAGAGTGTGTGTGTGTGTCTTCACGTGTGTGGGGTTAGAGTGGTGTGTGTGTGTGTGCGAGAGAGTGTGTGTGTGTGTCTTCACGTGTGTGGGGTTAGAGTGGTGTGTGTGTGTGTGCGAGAGAGTGTGTGTGTGTCTTCACGTGTGTGGGGTTAGAGTGGTGTGAGTGTGTGTGTGCGAGAGAGTGTGTGTGTGTGTCTTCACGTGTGTGGGGTTAGAGTGGTGTGAGTGTGTGTGTGCGAGAGAGTGTGTGTGTGTGTCTTCACGTGTGTGGGGTTAGAGTGGTGTGTGTGTGTGCGAGAGAGTGTGTGTCTTCACGTGTGTGGGGTTAGAGTGGTGTGAGCGTGTGTGCGAGAGAGTGTGTGTGTGTGTCTTCACGTGTGTGGGGTTAGAGTGGTGTGAGTGTGTGTGTGCGAGAGAGTGTGTGTGTGTGTCTTCACGTGTGTGGGGTTAGAGTGGTGTGTGTGTGTGCGAGAGAGTGTGTGTGTGTGTCTTCACGTGTGTGGGGTTAGAGTGGTGTGAGTGTGTGTGTGCGAGAGAGTGTGTGTGTGTGTCTTCACGTGTGTGGGGTTAGAGTGGTGTGAGTGGTGTGTGTGTGTGCGAGGGAGTGTGTGTGTGTGTCTTCACGTGTGTGGGGTTAGAGTGGTGTGAGTGTGTGTGTGCGAGAGTGTGTGTGTGTGTGTCTTCACGTGTGTGGGGTTAGAGTGGTGTGAGTGGTGTGTGTGTGTGCGAGGGAGTGTGTGTGTGTGTCTTCACGTGTGTGGGGTTAGAGTGGTGTGTGTGTGTGTGTGCGAGAGAGTGTGTGTGTGTCTTCACGTGTGTGGGGTTAGAGTGGTGTGTGTGTGCGAGAGAGTGTGTGTGTGTGTCTTCACGTGTGTGGGGTTAGAGTGGTGTGTGTGTGTGTGCGAGAGAGTGTGTGTGTGTCTTCACGTGTGTGGGGTTAGAGTGGTGTGTGTGTGTGTGCGAGAGAGTGTGTGTGTGTGTCTTTCCGTGTGTGGGGTTGGAGTGGTATGTGTGTGTGTGTGCGAGAGAGTGTGTGTGTGTCTTCACGTGTGTGGGGTTAGAGTGGTGTGAGTGTGTGTGTGCGAGAGAGAGTGTGTGTGTGTCTTCACGTGTGTGGGGTTAGAGTGGTGTGTGTGTGTGTGCGAGAGAGTGCGTGTGTGTGTCTTCACGTGTGTGGGGTTAGAGTGGTGTGAGTGTGTGTGTGCGAGAGAGAGTGTGTGTGTGTCTTCACGTGTGTGGGGTTAGAGTGGTGTGTGTGTGTGTGCGAGAGAGTGTGTGTGTGTGTCTTCACGTGTGTGGGGTTAGAGTGGTGTGAGTGTGTGTGTGCGAGAGAGTGTGTGTGTGTGTCTTCACGTGTGTGGGGTTAGAGTGGTGTGTGTGTGTGCGAGAGAGTGTGTGTGTGTGTGTCTTCACGTGTGTGGGGTTAGAGTGGTGTGAGTGTGTGTGTGCGAGAGAGTGTGTGTGTGTGTCTTCACGTGTGTGGGGTTAGAGTGGTGTGTGTGTGTGCGAGAGAGTGTGTGTGTGTGTCTTCACGTGTGTGGGGTTAGAGTGGTGTGTGTGTGTGTGCGAGAGAGTGTGTGTGTGTGTCTTCACGTGTGTGGGGCTAGAGTGGTGTGTGTGTGTGTGCGAGAGAGTGTGTGTGTGTGTCTTCACGTGTGTGGGGTTAGAGTGGTGTGTATGTGTGCGAGAGAGTGTGTGTGTGTGTCTTCACGTGTGTGGGGTTAGAGTGGTGTGTGTGTGTGTGCGAGAGAGTGTGTGTGTGTCTTCACGTGTGTGGGGTTAGAGTGGTGTGAGTGTGTGTGTGCGAGAGAGTGTGTGTGTGTGTCTTCACGTGTGTGGGGTTAGAGTGGTGTGAGTGTGTGTGTGCGAGAGAGCGTGTGTGTGTGTCTTCACGTGTGTGGGGTTAGAGTGTGTATGTGCGAGAGAGTAAGAGAGAGTGTGTGTGTGTGTTCACGTGTGTGGGGTTAGAGTGTGTATGTGCGAGAGAGTAAGAGAGAGTGTGTGTGTGTGTGTTCACGTGTGTGGGGAGGAGCTATAGCACGCGTAGTGGCCAACTTACTGCTGCCACCAAGCGAACGAACCGAGTTCGATTTCGCCAAAGGTCAAATCCCCGAGGTCGCGAAATCAAACCCAGGCGATTAGCGGTGCGGGCGAGACGGAACAGCAGTCAGTCTGGCAGCCCGAGTCCTCCACAGTGAACACGGGTGGATGCAGAACCGGCCCAGCCACTAAGCGACCCTTGCAATTGCAAAGGGCCCCGTGGCCAGCAGAGGGCCCCTAGAGTCACTGCTAGCTAGTGGGTGAAAAAAATCATACATCAAAGGGGCCTCCAACCAAATTTTGCTTAGGGCCCCCAAAGGTCTAGGGCCGGTTCTGGGTGGATGAATCAGTGAGCGCAGTTCGTGGGAACAGTGACGACCACGGTAGCAGCAGCAGCAGCGATAACAGAGCGACACGGAGGGGACTGCCCGCCGGTGATGCGAGTGATTTGGAGCATGGGTGGAAAAAACCCGATGTTTCCAGCGGCAGGCATCGGGTTTTTTTCTTTAATACAATTAAACCCGATTTCGGGGAATTAAAAGCTGGTTTAATGAATACGAAACTCTGATCCAAGGCTTAGGCTGCTTTGTCGTCGGTGCTGCTATCGTACTCGGGGGGGGGCCGTCGGACACGGGGTAGTCGTAGAATGCGGTGGGCAGGTTGGTCGTGATGAACACGAGCTTCTCCTCCACAATCGTGGGCGCCAGTGAGTTCCTTCGCTTGGAATGGATGAAGCCCATCGTTGAGAAGTTGGCGAAGTGCGGTTCTGCAATTAGAACCAATTCAACCGGATTTCTCCCAATCTCAGATGATCGGGTTTCATATAAAAAGACAATCAAACCCGATTGTAAAAAAACCCGACTGTGCCACCCTTGATTTGGAGCGGTGAATCAGCGAGTGGTGGATCGAGTAACGTGGCTGGACCGCTTGATGCTGAATCACGTGGCCGGCAGCACCAGGGCAGCCTGGCGAGACGACATCGCTCGGCTTCACTGGGAACGCCCCCAGGGAGAGCCAGAGTCCATGTATAGTAGTGTATAGTGTAGTGTATAATAGTGTAGTAGTGTATAGTAGTGTATAGTGTAGTGTATAATAGTGTATAGCGTAGTGTATAGCAGAGGTGGGACAAAGTCATTGTTATGCAAGTCCAAGTCGAGTCGCAAGTCATCAAATTCATGACTCGAGTCTGACTCGAGTCCAAGTCACATGACTCGAGTCCACACCTCTGGTGTATAGTAGTGTATAGTAGTGTATAGTGTAGTAGTGTTTCGTAGTGTATAGTAGTGTATAGTGTAGTAGTGTATAGTAGTGTAGTTTATAGTAGTGTATAGTGTATAGTAGTATATAGTGTAGTGTATAGTGTAGTAGTGTATAGTAATGTATAGTGTAGTGTATAGTAGTGTATAGTGTAGTGTATAGTAGTGTATAATATTGTAGTAGTGTATAGTGTAGTAGTGTATAGTGTAGTGTATAATAGTGTAGTAGTGTATAGTGTAGTGTATAGTGTAGTGTATAGTAGTGTATAGTGTAGTGTATAGTAGTGTATAGTGTAGTGTATAGTGTTGTAGTGTATAGTAGTGTTTAGTGTAGTGTATAGTGTAGTGTATAGTGTAGTGTATATTAGTGTATAGTGTAGTATTGTATAGTAGTGTATAACGTAGTGTATAGTGTAGTAGTGTATAGTAGTGTATAGTATAGTAGTGTATAATGTAGTGTATAGTAGTGGATAATGTAGTGTATAGTAGTGTATAGTGTAGTGTATAATAGTGTATAGTGTAGTAGTGTTTCGTAGTGTAGTAGGAAAAGGGAGGTCTGGACCGCCCTACGACTTCACTGGGAACGCGTGGGAATTCCCCAGGGAGAGCCAGAGTCCATGTATAGTAGTGTATAGTGTAGTGTATAATAGTTGTATAGTGTAGTGTATAGTAGTGTATAGTGTAGTGTATAGTAGTGTATAGTGTAGTGTATAGTAGTGTAGTGTATAGTGTAGTGTATAATAGTGTATAGTGTAGTGTATAATAGTGTATAGTGTATAGTAGTGTTTCGTAGTGTAGTAGGAAAAGGGAGGTCTGGAGCGCCCTACTCAACACGCTGCCACCGCAACCCTCACCGGGACAAGCAGATTGAGAACCGGGCGACCGAAACGGACATATTCCTATGAATCTTCTTTGAAGAATTAAAAAACCAAAAAACAACCTCAAGATTCGGTCCCTCAGAGAGTAAGACAATTCCCTTCCCCTCCTCGTCACGGCACAGAGCTAATTGCGGGATCTTTGTCGGCGTTCTCGGGCAAGAAAGAGCGCGAGAGAGAGAGAACGGGAGCCGGATGCGACTCCCATCATCTCCCACGTCTCTCGCCGGGCCCTCTCTGTGTTTTCCTGCCAGCGTGTTGCCGCCAATGCAATTTTTTTTTAAATATATATATTTATCAGAGGATTCATACTGTTAGGTTTTTTCGGTAAAGTGACTAGGGAAAAAATTAAATTAAAAGTTAATAAAAGAAAAAATGGAAATAAAATTATACTGCATCAAGTGGTTGCAGTAATTTTTGTTGTGACGGTCCCACCTGATGACGGAGACTTGTGTTGCCTCCGAAACGTCGTGATTCATTATTCTATTTCCATTATTACTTTAAGTAACTTTTAATTTTATTTTTTACCTACGTGACTTTACCGACAAAACCTAACAATATGAATCCTTGCAGTCACGAAAGCTTCAAATCTAGAATGTATCAGAGGCTCTACGACACGTTCCACCGTCGCCGCTATCGATCCGTGACAATAGCTAACACGGTGGCGTGTCGCGTTGTATCGACAAGGCTCGATCATTGCAACTCGCGACTCTACGGGACGTCTGGCAAAACAAAAAAAAAACTTTAGCAAGCTTTAAGCGTGAAAAAAAAATCATTCGTTGCCACGTGTCGTGACGGGTACCTGCAAGATCTGACCGTGTCCGTCCGTTGCTCGCCGAGCTGCATTGCCTCCCGGTTGCCGAACGAACGCATTTCAAGGCCGCGCTCATTACGCACACGAAGTGCTCGGCACAAATGAACCACGATACCTTTCTGATCTCGTCAAGGAGGGTGAAGCTACACCACGTGCACTCCTCGCAGCAGCAGCAGCAGCGGCTTTTGGCGAACCGTCGAACAAAGACGGAGGTCACCGCATCGCGCGGCGCTTTCAGACGCGCTTCTGCGGCCGTCTGGAACGCTCTTCCTTCCGATGTTAGGAATTCAGAGGAACTATGCGCTTTTAAATAATCTAGGTTGAACACTCATTTCTTTAGAGCTGCTTTTTTGTGTTGAGTTTGTTGTCCTTTCCCCGCGCGCCTCCGATTAGCATGGGCGGCTACGTACGGTGCGAAAAAAGTCCATAATACGGTACATACATACGGGAGGCCCAGGACCGGTTCAGATCACCGTCACTGCTGTTGGCCAGCCGGGAATCGAACTTGGGTTCGGCAGGGTTCGAAGTTCAACGCGCTAACCACTGCGCCACCGCTCCCCCCCGCCCCTCCACCCGCACACGAAAAAACACACGCGGGCAATCGGACGCGTGGGAGACATCGACTCCAAAAAAATACTCCACGACCACGCGTGGCACAGACCCCGACATTTCCACACGAGAGAGAGCGAGCGAGGCAGAAGAGGAGAGTTCAACGCAGAGACTGTGGCTTTCTCGCGACCAAATATGGACGTTCGAATGGTGCACAGAGTGGGAACAGCAAGCACACGTAAACACACCATACGTAGGAAGGCAAATATATCCCCCGTTTAGCCTGAGCAGACTTGTGTGGGGCAAGCGCTAACCGCTGCGCCACCACTCATTGAGAAGCAAAGACAAAGATCCCCCCTATAGCCTCAACAGACTGTTTGGGGCAAGTGCTGTTAGCGAGTAGCACCTATGAAGGCCGGCACGGCACACGAGGGGGTGGGGTGGCAAGCATCACTTGCGACCGCCTTTGTCTCCCCAGTGGCGATGTTCTTACACGCCGCACCAGGTACTCATTTGAGGCTGAGTCGACCTAGAGGAGGCCCAGGACCTGTTCAGATAATCGTCACTGAACTCGGGTCGCCGGTTTCGTAGCGCAGGGCGCCACCACTCATTGAGAGACCATCATCACTGTCACCACCATCAACGCTATCACCACCACCAGCACCATCTATCAACCGAAGACCAAAGTGCAACTGCCTGTGACGTTACGAAATCAACAAGCACGCAGCGACTTCCATAAAACAAAATAATGTAAAGAAAGCAGTCCCTTGGTGTGGACCAATCAGTTTCAAGGACAATGCATATATTATCATAGTATGCTTTTTTATTTTGACTGCAAGTATTGTGTTTAATTCAGACATGAATCCTTGTTAAAAGGTTTTCAGTTTTGTTGCCAGAAAAAAAGGGGAAAAACCCTACTATTATATTCTTAGGTCTTTTCGGTAAAGTCACGTAGGTAAAAAAAATCAAAATTAATTAAAGTAAAATAAAAATAAAATAAAAATCACGACGTTTCGGAGGCAACACAAGCTTCCGTCTTCAGGTGGAACCGTCACAGCACGCTTGCTGTAATCAAGTAAAAAAAATCTAGAACCCTACTATTACTATTATTATAATATTAAAATCATGTTAACATCACTAATTCCAGAAAACTTACACGCCGAAAACCATTGCCTCGTGCCTCGGACAGCAAAACGGCGGTGCTTCGTGAAGGAGGTGCAACAGCCAAAAAAAACGTTTTCAGCATTCCACAACGGTGGCATCTTTTCTCCACAGAAGGAGACATGCGACACGGCCAGGATTCTGCAGGGCGTGTATAGAGAGAGAGAGCTGCGTGCTTGTGGTGTGTGTGCGTGTACCGTACCGTTCCAGCCTTAATAGGTGATCGCTAACGGCACTTGGGGAGCGGTAGTGTAGCGGTTAGCGCGCTGCGCTATGAACCTGGTGACCCGGGTTCGATTCCCGCTCACGGCTAACACCAGTGACGATTATCTGAACCGGTCCTGGGCCTCCCCTAGGTCGACTCAGCCTTAAATGAGTACCTGGTGCGGTGTGTAAACATCGCTACTGGGGAGACAAAGGCGGTCGGGCGTGGTGCTGGCCACCCACCCCCTCGTTCGTGTACCGTTCCGGCCTTCATAGGTGCTTGCTAACAGCACTTGCCCCTACAGTCTGTTAAGGCTATACGGGGGATCTTTGATCTTTGTACCGTACCGTTCCAGCCTTAATAGGTGATCGCTAACGGCACTTGCCCCAACAGTCTGTTAAAGGCTATTCGGGAGATATTTGTGTGTGTGTGTGTGCGCGTGTGTGGTCAACACGAGTGACGGTTATTTGAACCGGTCCTGGGCCTCCCCTAGGTCGACTCAGCCGGAAGCGAGGGCCTGGTGCCGTGTGTAAAAGTCGTCACTTGGGAGGCAAAGGTGGCTAGGTGTGGTGCTGGTCACCCACCCCGTCGTGTGTCGTGGCTGTCTTCATAGGTGCTGCTCGCTAACAGCACTTGCCCCAACAGTATGTTGGGGCTATAAGGGGGATATTGGTCTTTTTTGTGTGTGGCCAAAAAAGAGAGGTTAAAAAAATTATGTTCAACTTTTTACAACATTCCATTTCACTTTGTCTGTGCCCTATTTGAGTGAGATCCGGTTGCAGCTGTTGTTGTTGTGCTTGTGGTCTTGGATGATTGAGATGCGTGTAAGTTGTGTGCTTCTCTGTGTCTCTGCGGGAAATCCATAGACTCGCAGAAAAACCCATAGACTCACACAGAGATCTATAGATTCACACTGAGACCCATAGACTCACATATAGACCCATAGACTCACACAGAGATCTATAAATTCACACTGAGACCCATAGACTCACATAGACACCCATAGACTCACACAGAGATATACAAATTCACATTGAGACCCATAGACTCACATATACACCCATAGACTCACACAGAGATCTATACATTCACACTGAGACCCATAGACTCACTATACACCCATAGATTCACACTAGAGACCCATAGACTCACATATACACCCATAGACTCATATAGAGACTCATAGACTCACACAGAGATCTACATATTCACACTAGAGACCCATAGACTCATATAGAGACTCATAGACTCACACAGAGATTTCTACAAGAACGTCATTAGAGACCGCAGTGCACTGCGCAAGACCAAACATGGTCATTGACTGTACACATGCACGTTGTGTTTGTGTACAAACATTTAGTCAACTCACTGATTGGCTGACACGATCAGATCTGTGTGGTGTGCGCAAATTGAATGCCCCTCACATCAATATTTAATCACTATTACACTTCATAATCGAGGGATATTTTTTGGGGGGGATTAGATTTCGTAAATGTGTCATTAAACCCGCTACCACTCGAGACAGCCAATTAGTAAGGTTTGTCACGTGAACAAAACGTGCCAAATTCGTTGCTAGTACAGTACACCGGTGTGTTGGAGAGTAAACCCACAACAGCGTTTACACTTCGAGTACGACGTTTCGCCGGTAATTACAACCATCATCGTCAGGCGATGTGTAAAACCCACTCACAATGAGCACTGCCCTGGAGGGGTGAGCGGCCGAGGTCACTCACAGGGACTGGAAGCCGAGTGCTCGTTACAAACTCCTTAACCCTGACCTAGTGTGTGTGTGTGTGTATGCACGTTGAACTTCTTTCGCACCGTACGTGCCGGAAACCACGAGGTCAACCGGCCGTTATATTTATTTTCCATTTTTTTAAATCGCAAACAAAAAAAATCAGCGGCTGTCTGGCCCGCAAAGGAACAACACCGGGATGTGATTTGTTGA
Source organism: Lampetra planeri (assembly GCF_965212315.1). Lineage (NCBI taxonomy): Eukaryota > Metazoa > Chordata > Hyperoartia > Petromyzontiformes > Petromyzontidae > Lampetra > Lampetra planeri. The sequence continues at coordinate 4,303,615 of NC_136133.1, read as the reverse complement.
AGCGTGGGGTGGCTTTAGTGGCAAATTATGGCAGGAGACCAGTTATGTGGGAAGCTTTGGGCACGACGAAATCGTAGATCGCGTTTCGAGATTTTGAGTATCGGTCGTGGGTCGTTACGCATGACAGCCACCGTGAGAGATGGCGATGGCTCTGTGCCAGGAGGCCTTCATCCAGCTGTGGATTGATCTACGGCTACTTTATAATGATGATGATGATGATAAAGATTTAGGGCGGTTAAAGAGGCGCCCGTGGCTGTAATGAGACGATGTCACAACGCTGGGTCGCACTCTGCAACTATAGCAGCTGACGGCTTTTGGCAGCGTCAGAGGGGTCGCGTGGAGGTGGTGGGCTTGAGGGTCATGGGGACAGCATTTGAGTGCTTTGTTGTTGTGTTGTCGTATTGTTTGTGAATGCCTAGCGTCGGTAGATAACACAGTTATACTGGTAGGAACGAAGTGGACCAGACCACCAATAGATTATATCGTCCGTCCGTCCGTCCGTCCGTCCGTCCGTGTATCAACATCGACCCCTACTGCAAACACTTGGCAGGACCCTACAAAAACCTTTTGACTCAGTGGGGCTTTCCTGGCTTAACAAGTGTAATAATATATTATGTTTATATTCTTTGGTTATTCGTTCCTACCAGCCCACCCCGCAGGGTCCTGTTATCACTTTCACGGGGAGGTCAATCACACGACGAGGTTTTTCTTCATTAAAACACCTACACACTACACTATACACGACACGACACACTACACTTATACAGGTAGGAACAACAGGTTCCACACTGCCCACCAGGGATTATTTGTCTGTCGTGCACGAATGCGCTGTCCAACCAAGTTCCTACCTGCCCACTCTGAAGGAACGTGTTTCTTTAGCTTTTTTTTTTAAATAACGAAATACTATGCAGCAGTACCGTGAAGTCTCCGTCACACGGGGTGATCCACTACTCGCTCGTACGTACGCGTCCCCCACCTCGTGGGACATGTCACGAGCCGTCACCGTTTTCTGGCCGTAGGAAAAAATCACGACTAACGTCTCATCTTCTTGGTTCTTTCGGTAAAGTCATCACGTAGAAGGGAAATAATGAAATAATACAAATAAAACATGATAAAATAATTCTCACGACGTTTCGGCCACAACGCAAGCAGCCGTCCTCAGGTGAAGAACAGGTCTGTCGGAAAGAGAGCGTCTGACTTATTTTATTATGTTTTATTTTTATTATTTTATTATTTCCCTTCTACGTGACTTTACCGAAAGAACCAAGAAGATTAATAATAAAATAATTAAAATAAAACATAATAAAATAATTCTCACGACGTTTCGGCCAAGAAGATTCATAATAAAATAATAAAAATAAAACATAATAAAATAATTCTCACGACGTTTCGGCCACAACGCAAGCAGCCGTCCTCAGGTGAAGAACAGGTCTGTCGGAAAGACAGCGTCTGCAGTCACGAAAGCTTTAAATCGAAATTTAAACGTTTCATCTTGGACCCATTATTTTAACGACATGATTCCTTGCCTGCGACATGTTGGCAGCTCGCCCACCATTGATTGAAGGCAAAGCCTGACGCTACTGATGAAACGCTGAATGTTCCAAACGGGTCCCGTGGTTATACGCGTTGAAGCGATGCTTCTGAAAGTAAAGTATGCACTCCCAGGGGGGGCCTCGTGGTTCACATGAAGAGTATGAAAATACTTTTTTCTTCTATATATATGGAGGGACAGATATATTCACTGGTGTATTGACTGCTTCCTGTTGTGTTGCCAGAAAAAAAGTGGAAAACCTATTCTATGAGACCTCTTTTACCAGTGGCAAAATATAGTAGTAGGTTTTTACCCTTTTAAACTGGTACAAAACTGACACCTTTGATGCCTTGTATAAAGGTGTCAGTTTTGTACCAGTTTAAAAGGGTTAAAACCTACTACTATATTTTGCCACTGGTAAAAGAGGTCTCATAGTATACATGCTTACCCCGAGCTCTCAATACTCTGATATTGCACTGTGTTTGAGTTGTATGCCTTCTGGTGTCATCTGGTCCAACACCAATGGGGACTAGGCTCTAAAGAAAGCCGTCTCGGGTGTGGACCAATCAACTTCAAGGACAGTGCATATCATTATCATCATCAGAGTTGTTTCTTTTCGTTTGCATTTTTGACTACTTGTGTTGTGGTTATTGCAAACATGATGCCTTGTATAAAGGTGTCAGTTTTGTACCAGTTTAAAAGGGTTAAAACCTACTACTGGAAAACCTATTGTCATGTATTGACTTGCTTATTCATTGAAATTATTGGTGACCAGGCTGAGGTCATGAACCCACTGAACTTAACAAAGCGCCCTCTTTAACCACGGGCGGCCGGACTTGGTTCAGTGCCGTGACAAAGCCATTATGAAAATTCCTCTGAGACACAGAACCATATCGCATGCAATCTTAATTGGCTATGATAAGTTGCTGCTGCTGCTGCTGCTGCTGATGACGGGACAATGATAGTCCCGTAATTGGGTTTGACTCTCAGCCCATTGTCCATCTCGGTTGATATCCCTCCTTAGGAATCTTAATCGAGGCTGGCTGGATGGCTCAGGGGGGGGGGTATGAATGCCGAGACCTCGGTCTCGAATCTGGGGTTCAGCCACCAGCGATTAAACAACACGGCTCAATCTCCTTTTCACCCCGTTTGCACGACGTCCAGTCTGCTCTGCCATAACGCCGTGGGGTTTCCACAACGCGAATTGGATGCAACGCTGTCTTTCCGACAGACCTGTTCTTCACCTGAGGACGGCTGCTTGCGTTGTGGCCGAAACGTCGTGAGAATTGTATTTTATTATGTTTTATTTTTATTATTTCCCTTCTACGTGACTTTACCGAAAGAACCAAGAAGATGAAGCCTTTGCAAGAGTCAGAATGCGTCTCCCCCTCCTCCTCCCTCTCTTCCCTTACTCCGAGCAATCGTCCCGGGAGCAGCACACAGCTTGGAGAACGCAGTCCGCACCATTGCGTAAGCGTTGGTCACAGTGAGGGTTAGAGGCGGGCGTGGGGGGGGGTTCAGGGTGGTTTGACCGTACTTCACCGCGCTAGTCGTCCTGTCGGGTGGTGGAGGGTTTGCGACATATTTACACTTACGCGATCTAACCCAAAAGCCTTTATTATGAATAATACTGGTCGCGAAAGCCTCCTACGTGTTAGACGGATGTTAATAATGATGACGAGGTTTGCCCAGGGCTAATAGTTTCAGGGTCAAATTGGCACCGTTCTTCGAAAACGCAGCTTTGTTTCGCCGGATTTTCGGTGATCATTTACCGACGCGTTTATCGCTCACGTCAGGGTGATGTTTGCCGGGGCAGGACGGAGAAACCCGCAAAGATCGGTCACAGTGGGATGGTCAAACTGTCCAACGGCAGTGTTCCGAGGGCTTCTATTATTTTTCCCATTTTCGCCGCAACTTTCCCCGAGTACGCCGAACAAAGTACCGCAATCTTTGGTTCTTTCGGTAAAGTCACGTGGGTAGAAAAATAATAGATCACGACGTTTCGATCGCAACACAAGCAATCGTCATCAGGTGGGACAACCACAGCAAGAAAAAAAAACTTCCGAAGTAGGTGCCTTTATATTCTTGGTTTTTTCGGTAAAGTCACGTAGAAAGGAAATAATAAAATGATCAAAATAAAACATAATAAGATCAAATTCTCACGACGTTTCGGCCACAACGCAAGCAGCCGTCCTCAGGTGAAGAACAGGGCTGTCGGAAAGACAGCGTCCTAATGTACGTGACTTTCCCGAAAGAACCAAAGAGTAAAAGTCACGAAAGCTTCAAATCAAGAATGTACCATATTCTCCGGAATTAGAAGATGCTCGAAAAGATTTTCCCTTCGTAATTTAAATCAAACGTTGATGGGAGGGCGGTGGTGTTGGGGGCGGGGAGGTCTAAAAATCCGGTCAGTATGTATGTGCGTGTGCGACCAGATCTACACGAAGACATTGACATGGGTTCGGGGGTGCGTCTTACTTTCCAGAACATCCTATAATCCAGGAGAATACGGTAGTAGTAGTACAATACTGCCCTGCATTTCCCTGTGGAAGCCTCACTCAGTCCGTCAACTCTTATTAAGGAGGCTCGTCCTACATCGACCAGGGTGTCTCACGAACGAGCTGCTTAGCTCCGTGTGGTTTGCATCGGGAATCGGAATCTCCATTCATGCTGGAGGAATCCGACGAGCTATGAAGCTCTTTGTCACGAATGTCCGGAGAGTTTCACACACGTCCAGTGGAACCCGGGTGAATAGAAAAAAAGGTTCCATCTAGCTTGCGAGACGGATGACAATCGCTTCTCCGCAACGGATGTCTTCAAGAATCAAATGTCTCTACTGCCATCACTTTGGTGAGCTCGGGGATTTTTTGCAAGTGGAAATTCCCAATTACGATGGCAGGAACCTGCCCATTATCCGTAACGACCGGGGCACGTGATGATGACGCGACGGGACGATGGGCAGTGGTGGAGCCTCATGACGCAATGGCAGCACACGCCGGGAACGCGGCGATGAGGACGCCCACCGCGGAGACGGAGCGATGGAATCAGCTGGTGCGCAGGTGCTAGGTGGATCGTGGCATCCAGCAGTGGATGATGATGATGATGATTATGATGAGCCGTATTCATCCGTTGATAACCGCGCGGGTGTCAGAAGTTACGTTTGCGAATGAGAGGAGTCAAAGTGTCTCGCTGCTCAAACAACCGCAGTGAGCATTCCACGTTCCCATGACGGGTGCCGGTCCGTCCATCGCACGACCCTGGCCGGCCCACGCAGCGAGGGATCGAGGTGACGAACTGTACACTGCAGGGAAAGGGTTAACAGTTAAAATCTGGAAGCCATTAACTCGAACTCACATGTTTGGTGAATGCTAAAAAAGAAAAAACGTGTGTTTGTGTAAGTGCGCCTCTGTGTGTGCGTGCGTGCCTGGTGTGGGGAGCGGCGGCGCAGCAGTTAGCGCACCGCACTATGAACCCGGCAACTTCAGATTGGTAATAGGTTTTTACCCTTTTAACTGGTACAAAATCTGACACCTTTATACAAGACTAGGCTCTAAAGAAAGATGTCTCGGGTGTGGACCAATCAACTTCAAGGACAGTGCATATCATTATCATCATCAGAGTTGTTTCTTTTTGTTTGCATTTTGACTTATTGTGTTGAGGTTATTGCAAACATGATGCCTTGTATAAAGGTGTCAGATTTTGTACCAGTTAAAAGGGTAAAAACCTATTACTATATTTTGCCACTGGTAAAGGAGATCTCATAGTGTAAATTAACTTCAGATTGATTCGCGGCCACGGATAACATCGGTTCGATATAACAACAGAAAAGTGATGTCCTGCTCGAATAAACATTGCGACGGCGCTCCTATCCCGTTGACAGCCATGAGCCAGTGGTGACAATTCCACGTTCCTATGGCAGGGCCGAGTTTATCCACAGGGGCAACGTCTGTTGACGTTCCCCGCGCAAAAGCAGTGTTCATTGTACGAACCCCGGGTGGGCTACGATCGGTTGAGTGTCAACCCCCTGACCCCACCAAATCAGGAATTGAACTCTTCACCTTCCCACGTCTGAGGCCCTCTCGCTCCACTACCTGCGCCACGTGGCCGATCGCCACTGAGGGGGGCACCACCAATGAACAGGCCCCCTCAACAAGCACCAGCGCCTCTAACCAGCGTGGTGAAGTATGGTCAACAACAACACCCGCCCCCCCGCTCCCCGATAACGGCGTGGAGCCAGCCGTCGTAGGGCGGAGGATTGACCAAAAGGGACTCGCTTATACACCACCATCTAATGCATAGTACTCTATTGTTATCATCATTATTGTTGCCGTACTATATACTCCCGCTTTCGTAAAGCCCAGACGTAATGCGGAGCCGCGAAATGTGTCAGGAGCGTTCGGGTAATTGCAACGTTTTTTGCTTATAAAACGTTTTTAAAAATATATATATATGGTCTCGCTTTAACACACACCGCACACGCACACACAGGCTCCGCATTAGCGTGCACGCGACGCGCGCGCGCGTGTGTAGGGAGCGGTGGCGCAGCGGTTAGCGCCTTTTGCGCTCCGAATCCCGGCGCTGAGTCGAGTTCCATTCCCGCTCAAGGCCACCAACAGCAGTGACGCAGTTCTAAACCGGTCCTGGGGCATCCCCTAGGTCGGCTCAGTCTCGAATGAGTACCTGGTAGCGGTGTGTAAATATCGCCACTGGGGGAGACAAAGGCGGTCGGGCGTGGGTACGGCCCAGCCACCACCACCCCCCCCCCTCCCTCGTGTTCCGTGCCGACTGACCTTCATGGGCGGTGCTCGCCAACAGCACTTGCCCCCAAAAGTCCGCCAAGGCTAGACGGGGGATCTTTGTCTTTGCACAAAATAAGTAACGCCGTGTGACGTGAATTGAGAGGAATTTTTTGCTCAAAAATGGTCAGAGCGAGTTTGGCAGAGCAACTCTGCCCATGTACGTCCATGGCATCTTGACCCAGGTGAAGGCAGACGGATTTCTTTTAGCATCAGGATCGCTTTTAAAGAATATATTTATATATTTTTACAGCGTGCCATGCACGGTGCTAAGCTAAACTTTTCCAAACAACACAGAAGTGTTTAAGTAACGAACTGAAGGAAAGGTTAAACCCATTTAACACAAATAAATCCTGAGTTTTTTTTAAATGTAGAAGTAAATTGTTACGTTGTTAATGTACAGCCCTTGGTCAATCCACTGCTGGATGAAGTCCTCCGCAAGCAGAAACCACCACCTCTCACCAAATCTGCGATTTTTAAAATCCACCTCGGACCTACACTTGAACTTATTTCATCATCATCATCATTCCCTAGTCAGATATTAATCACCCACTTACCACACATCCCCTTTTCACGAGCCTCGGAACAAGCCTGCGATTCATGCTTCATCATTTTTCACCCATTTGTCGATCCACTGCCTGTATATGAAGGCCTACCCACACAGGATGAGAGTTTCAGAGTGACCTGGGGCATAAGCCTGCCAGTAGGGGGCCATGGTGGCTAGGAGATGTTAACTACCTCGCCGGGTATACAAGAGGGCGTGGGTTCGATCCCAACCCTGACGCCGACTGTATATATTTGGAGTTTGCATGCTCTCCACGTGGTCGCGTGGATTTTTGTCCAGGTCCTCCGGGTTTTCCCTCCGCGTTTAGAATTAACGTCACGCGTTTGAAGTATTTGGCTGCTATAAATGTCCACGTGATAAGCCACGTCGTTAAGCTATCATTTGTGATCGCCAGGTCTGAAGAAGAGTTATAAAGCTCGGTGGCCCTTAGCTGGTAAAATTAAAAATAGTTTACATTACCACGTAAATTCGAATATTCTTTTTTTTCGGGTAGCGTTCGAGTTTGGACCCTGACCGCGTCGGGTGCGAAGGGTTGTTTCGACCATACTTCACCACGCTGGCCAGTGTGGGTTGGTGGAGTGGGAGTCCCTCCGCACTGATGTTCGCAGTGGCCAGCAATTCGAATTTAGGAAGGCGGGTTTCATACAAGTAGTGCAGCGTGCTAACTGCTGCGCCACCACTCCCCACCTAACGATTCCACTTAAATACCCAGGAAAAGCCTCACTCGCTACATTTGCAATGTTTGGCCACGAATTCCTTTCACGAGGAGGTTGACCTCGCGTCGGTGGAAACCGAAGAGCCCGGAGAAAACCCGCCACGCGTTCGAGGGGAGAGGGTCACACTGAACCAGAGCCGCCCCGAGGGGTGACATGACGAATCGAGGCGACCGTCCCGGGCCCTGCGCTTTGGGGGGGGGGGGGCAATCATCGACGTCACGGTGTCTAATGTAATACTTACGGTGTAGTTTGAAGGCGTCGGGGGGGGCACAGTGGACATTTGCACCCCCCCCCTCTTTGGACGACCCAGCGCTGTCCATAATCTGACCTCCAAGCAGCACCACTCCTACACCACCTGGCAAGCCTTGGTGGCCACCACCCAGACAATTACTAACCAGGCTCACCCCTGCTTTGCTTCAGAGAGCTAGGCGAGATCTGCCGTGGTAGCCACACACCTTAATGCGGGTGTAGTACACTGATTTGAAGCTTTCGTGACTGCAGGAATCCATACTCTTTGGTTCTTTCGGTAAAGTCACGTCGGGATCTATTGTTTTTTCTACCCACGTGACTTTACCGAAAGAACTAAAGAGTATGTCGTACACTGGTTCAAAACATTGATTTTTTTGGGGATACATTGTTTTTTTTTATTTCGATTTAAAGCTTTCGTGACTGCAGGGATTCATCTTCTTGGTTCTTTCGGTAAAGTCACGTAGAATATTATTATATAATATTATTGTATTATTTTATCATGTTTTATTTTCATCATTATTTTTTATTCTTTACTTTTCATGATCAAGCACTGGAACCTTGTTTGAACGTTTGAAACTCTGGTCTGATTCGCTTCAACAGCTGCCCCCCCCAACTTGCGAGACTGAGTTACTAAATTAATGACCTTGGCCACTGAGAAACTGATGTGTGGACATGTCCAGAAATATCCCTCTAATTGAGTACGTGTGTGTGTGTTATTGTGTGGGAAAGCGGTAGCGTAGCGGTTAGCACGCTGCACTACGAACGCGACAACGCGAGGTCGATTACCGCTCACGGCCACCACCAGTGACGATTATCTGAACCGGTCCTGGTCCTCCCCTAGGTCCACTCAGCTTCAAATTAGTACATCGCCACTCAGGAGACAACGGCGGTCGGGTGTGGTGCTGGCCAGCCACCACCTCGTACCGTCCTTCATAGGTGCCACTCGATGACCGCCCTTACCCCAACAGCCTGTTAAGGCTATACGGGGGATCTTTGTCTGCGTGAGTTATTGCACATGTGTGAGCTGCCTGTTTACTTGGGAGTATATGTTTACGAGATGTGCTTTCCCCTAAACAGATTGGGGATTGTTATACGGAATTTAATCCACCCAACCACGTGCCCGGACACGCCCACATAATTACACACACATGGTCTCACACACACACACCCTGAACGCTTCATATATATGGTGACAAAGATAAAGATCCCCCGTATAGCCTTAACAGACTGTAGGGGCAAGTGCTGTTAGCGAGCACCTATGAAGGCCGGAACGGCACACGAGGGGGTGGGTGGCCAGCACCACGCCCGAGCGCCTTTGTCTCCCCAGTGGCGATGTTTACACACCGCACCGGGTACTCATTTCAGGCTGAGTCGACCTAGGGGATGCCCAAGACCGGTATCAGATAATCGTCACTGGCGGTGTTGGCCATGAGCGGGAATCGAACCCGGGTCGCCAGGTTCATAGTGCAGCGCGCTAACCGCTGCACTACCGCTCCCCACTCTCATCTCTCTTTATATATGGCGACACACACAAACACACACCATGGACGCACACACACGCGCAAACTCAAGTGCACAAAGACAAAGATACCCCGTATAGCCTCAACAGACTGTTGGGGCAAGTGCACGCTGCCGTCGGCCTGAACGGCACACGAAGGGGTGGGTTGCCGGCACCACGCCCGGCCAGCTTTGTCTCACCCTGTGTCGAAACTTACACACCACACCAGGCACTCATTTGAGGCTGAGTCGACCGAGGGGAGGCCCAGGACCGGCTCAGATAATCGTCACTGGTATTGGTGGCCGTGAGCGGGAGTCGAACTCGCGTCGCCGGCTTCGTAGCGTAGCGCGCTCAGGACTTTCGTAACCGCAACACACCACATATGCACCATGCACACGCACACGCACACCGTGGCATATTTTAGAATGTGATTGCTCAACATGTGTAACATTTAGCCGGGCGGTGCTGGCTCTGCAACGTGGTCTGCAATCCAGGACTGTGGAGCCGGCAGCTAGGGTCGGTGGGTCACGCACAGATGTTGTGAAACTCCCTTCCCCGTGAGCGTCGATGATGAGCCCATGACCCCTGGATCGCCAGGAGAAAGCGGCACAGCAAAACGTTGACCCCCCCCCATCCGTTCCCAACTCGTAGGCGTGGGTTTTCTGCGCGTGCTCCATTTTTCTCCCACGTATAAACACTCATTGATTGGCCGATAACACCTTAAATAATCTATACATTGTACGAATACAGATGATTTAGTGGTGGTGGTGGTGGTGATGCTATTGCTGCGTTGGCAGCGGTGCACAAGCACAACTACCATTACTCTTTGGTTTTTTCGGTAAAGTCACGTAGGTTAAAAGAAAACAAATACATTAAATCACGACGTTTTGGAGGCAACACAAGCTTCCGTCCTCAAGTGAAACCGTCACAGCAAAATTGTTGTATCAATAAAATTGCTGTATCAATAAAATTGCTGTATCGATCGTGATTTAATTTATTTATTTTATTTTAACCTACGCGACTTTACCGAAAAAAACAAAGAGTATGAATCCTTGCAGTCACGAAAGCTTCAAATCTAGAATTAAACAACTACCATTCATAGAGAGGTCAGAGAAGGCAGAGTAGAAATGAATACTTAAATTGTCATCAGGCCCCAAAGTGTAAAGAGCCGCTTCCAAACTCTCATCTCTCTTTATCTCTGGCCTCTCGATGTGCCATGAAGAAGGACCGTTTGCCGAAACGTCGCCTTGCGTATCGTTTTCCTTGTAAGGACACGGTGTTGTTTACGATCGTGTTGAGTTGCATTCTGTGTAGATATGTGCACTTGAACATTTCGCCGTGGGTGTTTTTTTTGCGACAGCAAATAACGTTAGTTCCACTAGGATGGTGGCTCCCTCTACTGTGAATGAGTTCGTTTTGCGCAGGGATTAATTTCTCACGAGATTATATCAATATTTACGTGTTTGGAATCGACGGGAGTAAAGTTGGACTTACGAACAACCCGACTTACGAACATTCCGCTGGAACCGAACTCGTTCGTAAGTAGAGGAGTCCCAGTAACACATTCCTCCTGCGGAGGGAGCTGGTAGGAACGTTGGGTTGCTCGGTCAATGGCCAGGGTCAACGGCGGCGTGGTGTATTCCGCAAATACTACGATATATCGTATACTCTACGATATATTGTATACTCTGCAATATCTATACATAGAAATACCTAGAATTGTATACTCTACTACGATATATCGTGTACTCTACGATATATCGTGTACTCTACAATATATCGTGTGCTCTACGATAAATCGTAATCTCTACTACGATATATCGTGTACTCCACGATATATCGTGACTCTACTACGATATATCGTGTGCTCTACGATATATCGTGTGCTACACGATATATCGTGACTCTACTACGATATATCGCGTACTCTACGATATATCGTAGTTTCGCGACAATCCTGGTGTGGGTAACCCTCCCCAGACTTACTGAACCAGATTGGAGGAGTAGGCCAAATACCCTCCTAGGCGGCCTCTAGTGAAGACCAACAGCAGATAGAATCGATTCATTGGTTTTGCCGGTGATTAGTGAATCGATTCCCTTCGTCGGTGAATTGATACCGTTGGAATCTAAGATGCATTAGAAAATCGATTCTAGTCGGATCGTTATCAGCCTTTTATGAATCGATTCCACTACTCGGGCAGTCACTCTTTGGAGTCAAGGTCCCTCTGATCTGTGTGAGCTGCTTTCTCGTCACGCGAGTAACGTTCACATCATTGCCGCGTGTTTATAATAGTCCGCCAATGTTATAAAACTCGCGCCGTCTCTACAATGTTTGAATGTCTGAATAAATCGCAATGCGTGCGGTATTCATCGGTCTCGCGCTCGTTTGCTTGGATTTCCTGCGGGAAGCCTGGCGCTAGGCCTCGGCTCGCGAATGGCCGCGTGATGGGGGTCGGGATTGTGGTTGTGTGTCAAAGTTCTCATACAAACTATTTGGTTCTTTCGGTAAAATCACGACACTGACGACGCCTGCTGTATATTTGGAGTTTGCGTCTCTCATCATCATCACGGTGGCTAGGAGATGTTAACTACCTCACCTGGTGTGCAGGAGGTCGTGGGTTGGATCCCGACCCTGACGCCTGCTGCTGTATATTTGGAGTTTGCGTGTCTCTCCCTCTCTCATCATCACGGTGGCTAGGAGATGTTAACTACCTCGCCTGGTGTGCAGGAGGTCGTGGGTTGGACCCCGACCCTGACGCCTGCTGCTGTATATTTGGAGTTTGCGTGTCTCTCTCTCTCTCTCATCATCATCACGGTGGCTAGGATATGTTAACTACCTCGCCTGGTGTGCAGGAGGGCGTGGGTTCGATCCCGACCCTGACGCCTGCTGCTGTATATTTCGAGTTTGCATGTCTCTCACTCCGTGGTCGCGTGGATTTTTCTCCAGTTCCCCCGGTTTTTTGCCCTCCACATTTAGAATCATGCGTTTAGAGTATTTGGCTGCAATACATATTCACATAATTAGCCACATCGTCAAGCTATACTTTGTGATAGCCAGATCGCTTCTGAAAAATAGGTATATAGCTCAGTGGCCTTGACCTGGTAAAATGTAAAAGCTTATTTTAGTTTAGTCGTCTGCCAACTTTTCTCAACAGTCAATATGATGTCTCAAACTTGTGCATATTCCCTCATTCATGTGTTCCTATTGCTGTCTCTCATTGCAAGCGTACACCTCCGCTTCTTTGAGCACTGTTCAGCTTGTGTTCCATTTGCTATGCCAACGGCCACGTTTCTGATCCATCTCATAGCAGTCGTGTATATACTGAAGTCCTGATTTGTCGCAGTAGACCCTTGGTATTGTAGGTTAAGCTTGTACTCATTGACCCAGGTCACTCTTCCATCAGAGTACCTGTTAACAACTCATTCCTGCGGAGGGAGCTGGTAGGAACGTTGGGTTGCTCGTTAAATGGCCAGGGTCAAAGGCGGCGTGGTGTATTCCGCAAATATGGCCGACTGTTAGGGTGGGCACAAGCCGGCGTGAGTAGGTTAAACGTTGAGTTTTATAAGGGCACCACGGGGTGACCAGCCCCTCCCCACCCAGCTCCACCCCTTCCACCAAAAACCCAGCCCCACCCTCCCCACCCAGCCCCTCCCCACCCTCCCCACCCAGCCCCTCTCCACCCTCCCCTCCCCACCCAGCCCCACCCTCCCCACTCAGCCCCTCTCCACCCTCCCCTCCCCACCCAGCCCCTCCCTCCCCACCCAACCCCTCCCTGCACGACAGACGGACACAATAATCCCCTGTGGGCTGGTGGAACCAGGAGGTTCCTACCAGTATAAAGTTATCTTTATTTGAACAAGGTACCAGCTCATTGAGATGAAACACCATCTTGTAATGAAGAGCAAGCTTGCATTCTCTCAGGAAGAAATAGCTGGCACGATGTTTTACAGTACCAACGGGCATATATATATTTTCAAAGAATACATTTCAATTTGCAGCCACTCTTAATCTACCAATGGATGAAGTCCTCATGCAATGTTAATTATGTGTTTTATTTACCATACTTCACCATGCTGGTCAGGGCAAGTCAGTAAGAGGGGGAAGCAGCAGGACCGGTTCTGACAAAAATTATTACTAATTTAAGCCAGGAATCAAACTTAGCTTGCCAGGTCCGTAGTGCCACGTGTTCACCACTGTGCCCACCGCTGCTCCACCAATGCCTCGTGTTTAACATTTTGCTCCGTGTTCCCACAGCTGAGACGATGTCTGCCACTCAGCCGCCCGGCAGCGACGCTCAAACCGGAAAGGCCGACAAAGCTGAACCCGAGGCAAAGACGAAAAGCGACAGGTTTTCGCGAGTGCCGGGTCTTCGCGGGGTGCAAACCACGACGCTCTTCCGAGCCATTAACCCAGAGCTCTTCATAAAGCCGGTAAGCGGGCTGTAATGCAGCCAGCCTCGTTCAGACGATGTTTTCCGTTTTGCTGTCAAACCTTTCCCCATCCACATTCAATGCACTTTTCAATGCATTAACCATTACCATGCGAGTTAATACATTCAACATAAGTCATGACATTAATTGAATCATTGCACTTTTTTGTGGAATGATTATGGTTAATGATGAAAATAATGTATGCAGCCGCCTATTAATAATGTACCAGCATGGCTTAATTTCAGCCGGAGTAGTCCGAAATGCTGTTCCGGGAATTATTTTGGCATGCCACAGCCATCTCTGATTATTTTGTCCTCTTGATACTGCTTCATTTGTATTAACCTATTCTTCGAGTTTATAGGAATATATGCTACAGCAATAGTTGTGTTATGGATATGTGCACCTTGTACTCCCATGCTAGTGCATTGCTCCAATAATCCCAACTCCAACCGAGGTCCGAGCAGTTTTCCGGATAATTTCGAGTGAGAAATGAATCCCACGTGTGCCTTGGTAGCGCAGCCATGTGCAGGCAGTCTGCGCAATCCACCTACCTCTCACCTCCAAAGCGCTCGATTTTGCACGTGTGCTGCACACCAAGCTCATCGTGTAACCTCTTACCTCTTTCCTCTTCTCCCCATCCCTCCACCCCATCGCCGGACAGAACCGCTACGTGATGGCGTTTGGGCTCGTCACGCTGTCCATGTGCGTCGCGTACCTGGCGTACATGCGCGCCGAGTACGCAAACTCGCAAGCGGAGGAGCAGCAGATCAACCCCGGGAGGAGAAGAACGCGATGGGACTGATGGATTCTTCCACAACAACGAGGAGATGTTTTGCCCCCACTGTTTGGAACTGTGCTTCCCACAGCCCTCTGTGCTGTTGACTCCCTGCCCCTGTTCAAATTACAGGCGCGCTAGACCTTTTTTTTTTCTTCTGCCTCTAAATTAATGTCTATTTAACCTGTATAAAATAACACATGCCCACTGTTAAATCTTGACTTAAAGCTTTAATGACTGCAGGGATTCATATTCTTTTGGGTCTATCGGTAAAGTCACGTAGATAGGTTCAAAGAAAATAACAAAAAACTACGACGTTCCGATGGCAACACAAGCGGTCTGCGTGACTTGACCGAAAGACCCAAAGAACATGCCCACCGTTGCTGTGCGCCGTTCCTTGTGATGCGATCGCAATTAGACACAATGTACGTGTACACGTCAGGCCCTTTTGTCAATCCACTGCTGGATAAGGGGTCCTCCCTACACTGTGTGGGTCGTGAGAGATATTCCACCATACTTCACCACGCCGGTGATTGCGGGCGAGGCTTTGTGGAGACGAGGAGATTATCCGTGCAGGGTGACATAGAAGTAAAGGACAACAGTAGATTGTTTTGTGGCACTGATATCTGCTTCTCACAGTGTAGCTGAGCAGCCCACTTGTTATGCGTCGTGGGCACATGCTTCCAAGCACTATCCAGGCTTAAACCCGCTTAGCTTCCAAGGTCTGATGGGATCGGGTTGCTTTCCGGATGGTTTGGTCAAAGTTGGACATTAATAATACTCGGTGCACGATTCTGATGCGTGCGTGCGTGTGTGTGTGTGTGTGGACAGGCGATTTAAAATAGTACGTGCGTACTGCTGTTCATAATACAATGAACATGACGGTTATCTAGCGTTTTGTAATCTTTTGTGAGTATTTAAGGAGAGTTTAGTTTAACCATTCCATTGTTATTGATTCAAGTGATCTTTTTAATCCAGGGTTACAAACCACACGTGTTGACTCACAACTTGCCAGCAGTTATTGCCATGTTATGTTATTGTAATAATCGCATTTAAAAATGCTCAAAACGTATTTCATCCTGCCCATTGTTGGACTTGCCTTATTAAGCTTGACGAGGATTAGCCTCTGAAGTTCACATCTTCGTAAAACACATTCCAAATGCTTACTAATCTACAACTCGCATCGTAACAACTGCCTGATTACTAATCTAGTATACAATTACAATAACCCCCCCTCAAATCGTTGCACCTGATGAGTTAATGATGACGTCACCCTCCTGCTGCTCTATATAAGAACGGGAGACAGAGCAGAGCCTCACCATTCTGGCGAATTGCCCGATGATACTGGATGCAATTACCAGCGAAACGTCGTACTCAAATTGTAAATGTTGTGGTTTCACGCTTCAACACACCGGTGGGCTAAAGGAGTGAACTATTTGTCTTTTGTCAACGTGACACTTTTTTACTGATTGGCCATGTCGGGTGGTGGAGGGTCACGACACATGTATAAATAACGCGATCTAAACCCAAAAACTTTGATTATGAATCTTTGTAGTGGATACGCCTATCAGAGAGGGGGACGTTGAGAGTTATTATGGAGGTGTGGGCTTCCTTATTGCTCTGAATCCGACAGTTGTAGGGTTCAAGAGTTCATCGGATGTAGTTGCCCCTTACACGAGCAGCACAATTGCACCTCGGTTGGCTACGTACGGTGCAAAAGAAGTTCAGCATACGTGCGTACAAGGCTCTCTCACCACAACAACCGCCATTCGCCACTAAGTGGCGGTGACGTCACCACGACGCTTGTGCCAGGCCACGTGCGTGCTGAGGCCACGTGAAGTGTCGAACGCCCGCTGGCAGGAGGTCACGGGGCAGACGCAGGTGCCACGGGTCGACTGACTGAGATAACCCAGGCCCACGTACACTTTACACAATCGGCAGACATAACCAATATCAATGATTTAAAGCTTTCGTGACTGCAGGGATTCATATTTTCGGATCTTTCGGTAAAGTCACGTAGAAGGGAAACAATAAAATAATATCAGTTTAGACAATGTTAAGGTAGAACCAATATTGAATTGCCAATCATCAACCCACTTTTTGTTATCCGTGTCACGCCCCCATGAATTGACCCGACATCTTCGTTTTTTGCGCCGTGGTCTCCGATGAAATGTTTTCATTGTCGCAATCGTTTTACCACACTTCTGTTCATTCAATCTTCGGTCTTGTTTTTTATATCTCTGCTCTTAAAAGTATTTTGTGGCGAGACCACAGTGATGCTGGGCCACCCAGCCCCTTCCTGTGCCTTGCCGGCCTTCATAGTTGCCCGCTAACAGCACTTGCCCCAAAAAGTGTGTTAAGGCTATACGGGGGGGCGGGTGGATCTTGGCTGTGTATTGTGCAGATTTGTATCACTTCATTGATAACCGGGCACAAGTTTGCATGTGTTCGGCCAATTCCATTCAGAATCTTAATTTATCTTCTTGGTTCTTTTGGTAAAGTCACGTAGAAGGGAAATAATAAAATAATAATACATTATAAAACAATAAAATAAAATGAAATCATTCTCACGACGTTTCGGCCACAATCCTCAGGTGAAGACCAGGTCTGTCGGGGAGACAGCGTCTGAATGAAACACCATCACGCTTGGAGCGTATATTTAAGCTGGGTTGGAAGGGGGAGAGCGCCTTGACAAAATAATTTGCATATCAAGAGGAATTTAGCATATTTATGGGAAATGCAGATATGTGATTAGTACTACTTGTGGAATGCGTATGAGGTGGGCGGGGGGTTTCAAAGTCATATTATGCCCGTGCATTATGCAGGATTAGCAGCATCAACGTCGTGAGAATTATTTTATTATGTTTTATTATTTTTATCATTTTATTATTTTCCTTCTACGTGACTTTACCGAAAGAACCAAGAAGATGAATCCCTGCAGTCACGAAAGCTTTAAATCGAAAAATCTTAATTTAGTCTTGATAAATCCGATGAGCTATGAAGCTCTTTTGCTTCACAGATGTCCGGTATTGGGCGGGTCACCATTCAACAAACCGACAGTCGAATCTCTACGCCGTCGATATTAAAAAAAAAATCCACACTTTTCTTTTCGTCAACCAAAACCAACAACTTTTACGAAGCGGACTGTACTTATAATAATTACAAAAATAGTTTTGAAAAAAATATATAAAACAACAAATAGACAAATGAGCAGATACGCAAATGAAACCCGCTGATGGTCGTGGAAAATTCTGACGAGTACCATCGGTGGGATTCTATCGGTCACTCGCCTCTCTTCGAGCGGAGCGCGGAGGGAGCGCACCGTGCGCGCATCCCATCGACTAATTGACCTCCTCCTCCTCCCCTCCTCCTCGCTTCAAGTGATGGGTTCTCACCTGAGACTTTATTGATGCGCGCGGGGAGACGAGAGCGCGCATATATAAACTCCCCTCTCATCGCAACGTTGCTCGAGGCCGAGGACCCCGAACAAAAGACGCAAACTCAAGATCGTCCGTCAACGGAGGCGAGATTTTCGGAGGGGCGAGTCAGCTCATCTCTCTTGCGAGAGACACCTCGACTCTCGGATGCCGTGAGGTGAGCGGGTAAGAAAATGAAAATAAACACCCGAGCCAACAACGGTTGCGTGCGACTGAATCCCTTCGCATGCATTCGCAAGCGGAGATGTCCACAAAATGTGTCGGCGATGCTGCTGCTGTCGCGATGGAGATTAGTGCACAAGCACAACTAACAACAACAATAACAGCAAACTCAACACACTCGTCAATAACAACACCGCGGCGGCATTAAAAAAAAGGGAACGTAATATAACAGGCGACGGTTCGGGCAATGACCAGCAGTGGATTATTTGGCAATGGGCTTAAACATGAATCACTAAATGCAATTAACGGGTCTCAAAGCGCGCTTTGACTTTTGCTGCTTTTTGTAAAGACTTCAACGAGCGGTGAAGTTCCGTGTGAATCTGATACAACGCTCTCCACTTGACCATCTCGCATTCGATACACGCATTGTTTAACATGTATGCCCCGCACACTATATAATAATAATAGTTCAATTTGTAACGCGCGCAAATTTGCAGACGTAGTGGCCGCAACTCAGAGGCGCGGAGCCAAGCTCAGAGTCGCTCGAAAGCGCCGTGATTGTAGAGGTGAGTTTTTAAGTGTCTCTTGAAGGAGGCGATTGAGGTGATGCTGCGAATGTGCAGAGGGATATCGTTCCAGACTGTTGGGGCTGCCACCGAGAAGCGGCGCATAGACACGATGACCATCCTGGCTCTTGGTATCAAGAGGAGGTCGTGAGTCGCGCTGCGCAGGCATCTGCCGTGTGCTGAGCTGCAAGTTGTCAATAATGAAATATATGATTCAACATGCATGCACATTGACTATGTGTATGGAGTGTACAGCCCTTTTTGTCTATACACTGCTGGATGAAGCCTTCTCGCACGCCCTGAGCTCCTGGAGGGTTATTTGAGAACTTACGTTGATTATTCCGCATTCCGTGTGATCTACACACACATATATATAGCACACATATGTAAAACAACATGAGTCTATCTAAAATGCATGCATGGCATCATACTGGTGTTGTTGTGCTTTAGAAGCCAATTGTAACCCTTTAACATTTCAGTTCTTACCGCATTATTATGATTCTAAGGCGCATCTTTAACCCGCCTGTATTTGAAAAAAAATCTTCGCAGTGCATCTTATAATCCAGTAGCTGTGTTGTGTGTGCGGGGGGGGAGTGGTGGCGCAGTGGTTAGCGCATTGCGCTACGAACCCGGCAACCCGACGGCCAACACCATGCAGCCATCTGAAACCGGTCTTGGGTCTTTTCTAGGTCAACGCAGCCTGGCGCGTTGTGCAAACGTCATCATTGGAGAGACAAAGGCGGCCGGGCGTGGTTGCTGGCCACTCACACCCCCTCGTGTGCCGTGCCGGCCTTCGTAGGTGCTGCTATTCGCTAACGGCACTTGCCCCCCCAACAGTCTGCGTGAGACCAGATTCATGTAACTTTATTGAAGTGCACGTCTTACAATCCATCAAGTGTGTTGCGTTTTATTAGCCAACACACAATCTTACACGCGCTCTTAAACGTAAGCAACTGCTACAATGGTGCATCTGTTATCTTGTGACCGGCTGAACACGTGTTAAGTTAAAACTCGAATGAAAACGAGAAGAGTGCACGACTCCAATTTCAACAAATCAACAACCACAAAAAGAATCGACATTTTCATTAATTTTCATCATCATCATCATCATCAGCAGCAGCAAGTATTATCGATCCAATGCTTGATGAAGGTCTCTTCCGAGCCGTCGCGCCATCGCATATCACCATACCAGTGATGTGACATCACAGCACACCGGCGGCTGACTCCATCGCTCCATCTCCACGCTTACTTTCATCAACAGCAAGACGTTCGTATTTCATCCGTGTCATGTCCTCTGATGCCCTTCGATCCGCGTGTTCCTCTCTTTCTCTCCCCACGCAAAATTTGCGCACTTCCCAGCATTGTTCCATCCCCATTCGCGAGTGTGTCCACGCCTCTGATCCGTATGCCATAGTACGTCGTCCTAACCGTGACGTTTTACCGTGCACGTTGTCAATGTGGGGGAATGCTATTTTCATCTGAAATCCAATTTGATCCGAATTGTATGTGCGTTGAACTTATTTCGCACCGTGCGTTGCCAACCGCGCCGATCGGAGATGCGGGGGAAGGACAACGCACGGAACACAAAAAGAAGTTCGAGACAAATGAGTTTTCAATCTATATACAAAAGTGCAATGGCTCCAGTGGCTTCCGAACATCGGAAGGAAGAGCGTTCCAGACGGCCGCAGAAGCGCGTCTGAAAGCGCGAGATGCGGTGACCGCCGCCTTTGTTCGATGGCTTAGCAGACAGAAGCCGCTGGTGGCAAGGATGACCGGAGGTCGCGTGATGGGGTATGTTCCTTGACGAGATCATTCAATTTCGATTTAAAGCTTTCGTGACTGCAGGGATTCATCTTCTTGGTTCTTTCGGTAATGTCACGTAGAAAGAAATTAATAAAATAATAAAAATAAAACATAATAAAATAATTCTCACGACGTTTCGGCCACAACGCAAGTAGCCGTCTTCAGGTGAAGAACAGGTCTGTCGAGGAGACAGAGTCTGTCTCTATCTACGTGACTTTACCGAAAGAACCAAGAAGAGATTATTCAAGGTAAACATGTTTTCTTGACTCGCGATAAATATAGATACATTTTAGTCATACTCAATGAAATAAGAACTTTGCGGTCAAACACGGAGATGGGGACGCACGCTTAGAATGGCACTGAGAGACAGAGAGAGTAGCACGTGGGTTAGAGAACACGCGCGCGGTTTAAAGACGACAATTACACTGGTAATTAAAGTGAGCGAGGCTTGGGAAAGGACGCGTCGCGGCTAAAACCGGCGATTGCCAAAGTATAATTAAGGAATAAAATAAATTAAATTGTATTTTTTCTACCTACGTGACTTTACCGAAAGAACCTGCAGTCACGAAAACTTCACATCTAAATTATAATTAAGGAGTAGCAGCCAAGGAATAATGGAACGCTTCCGAAAGCACGTCCGCCGAGTAGATGGAACGATGAATTCATCTCGCGTGCAGCAGCTACATTGATTGCTGCGTCGCGCGATTGCGAGAGATATCGGCCGTGAGCGCAGACTTTCATCCAGCAGTAGATTGAGCATGTGGGTGATGATATTTGCTGGACTCGGTAAGTAGTGTTTATCCTCTCCGTAGACACGCTCTTGCTGCGATAACGTGGAATTTCCACCACTGGTTCGTGGCCGCCGTAGGAGATGAACGCCGCCAGATTTCTCGATCGGGGAGATATTTTGCGAATGGTGGAGCCGTGGCGCAGGAGTTGGCGCACCGCAGTTCGATTCCCAGCCACGGCTGACATCAGTGACGAGTGATATTCTGTACCCGTCTTGGGCACTCTCTCCAACCAAACAGCGCTGACCAGTACGGTGAAGTATGGTCAAACAGCCCCCATCATCGACAGTGAATGAAACACAGATCTCTGGGTTCGTCGCTTAGTGAGTCAACCACTGCGCCACCGCTCCTCCTCCTCCTCCTATCCCGCACACGCAGTGTCAATCGTAAATTCATAATTTTGAAAATGAAATAACGAATTATGATTTGTTCGTAATATTTCATAATAATAATGATTATTATTGTAAAATCATGTCCAGCTTGTTATCAATCCACTGCTGTATTCAGATCTTTTCACGCGGTGCAGGCCGTGGAGATCTTTGACCATACTTCTCCACGCTCGTCAGCGCAAACCAGCGAAACCGGGAAGCGCCCAAGGAGTGGCCAGGAATCTAACTCGGTTGCTCCATTCATAGCGCGGTGCGCTAACCACGGCGCCACCGCTCCTCCACCGCAAATTGAAACAAGTTGGCGTGAATATGCAAACACATTCACGATTATTCTTGAGTCTTTCGGTAAAGTCACGTAGGTAGGTTCAAAGGAAATAACGTGACTTTACCGAAAGAATATGAATTCCTGCAGTCACGAAAGCTTTAAGTCAACATTCATGATTCACATAGATGACTTGCGTATGCGTGTGCGGGGAGCGGTGGCGCAGTGGTTAGCGCAATGCGCTACAAGCCCGGCCACCCATTTTGACCCACTCCTAAATTGAGTACCTGGTGCAGTATATTAACATCAGCACTGGGAAGACAAAGGCGGTCGGGCGTGGTGCTGGCCTCCCATCCACTCGTGTGCCGTTCTGGACTTCATCGGCGCTAGCGAACAGCACTTGTTCCACCAGTCTGTCAAGGCTATATGGGGGATTTTTTGTTGTATTTGTGCACACATGCACGCGCGCGTGTGTGTGTGTGTGCGCGTTTGTGTTTCAGAGGCTCACGCACTGCGCCGGACCCTGGTTCGACTCCCGGCCAAGACGCCCAGCAGCGTTACCAGATAACATCAACCCGTCCCGTGCCTCACCTAGGTCAACTCGGCCTTTAAAAAAAAATCTCAACGTCACAAGCATATCTCGCACTGCAACAACTCCACCCGTTATAAAATAAAGACGCACATTTAGTCCGGCATTTTTGTTTTGCCAACCCCCCAAAGCATTATTGACCAGTTATTCCACAAACTCGTCATTCCACGAAATAGAAACACCGTCATCGTCGTCCAAATACATCTTCCGAGATCGGCAGTTCGGTCGCGTGCTGTCTGGTCAAGTGTGGGTGCTCGCAACTATTTCCAAGACGTCTCGACCAGCGTGTGAGCGTCTTTGTAGGTGTCTCTCGAGGGCTTCTCTCCAGAGCTTCTCTCTCTCTCTCTCGAGCGGAGGCCCCCTGCCATCAGCTTCGAGCACGCACCCCCTTGATTGTTCCTTCCCACCATGAACCACACGAGTGCACCCTCCGCCCGCAGCGCGTGCGTGAACTTCCGTAGCTTCAACTGCACGGGGCCCTCGCTGCCCGAGAACTACCGTGCGCTGTTGCTCGCCACCCTCGCCTTCTTCACCCTGGCCACCATCCTGGGCAACCTGCTCATCATCTCGTCCATCGCCTTCTTCAGGCAGCTGCAGTCGTTCCCCAACGTGCTCGCCCTCTCGCTCGCCATCTCCGACTTCCTCGTGGGGCTCGTCATCATGCCCCTCGCCGTCACCAAGGTCATCTACAACTGCTGGTTCTACGCGCGCCTCTACTGCAACGTGCACTACTTCCTCGACTTCGCCTTCACCAACTGCTCCATCCTGCACCTGTGCAGCATCGCCCTCAACAGGTACGTGGCCATCAGCGACCCCCTGCGCTACGAGTCCCGGGTGACCAGGAGGACACTGGTGGTGATGCTCGTGACCTGCTGGCTGGGCTCCGCCGTCTCCTCGTCACCCATCCTGCTGAGCCTCAGCCCCACCCTCTCGGTGGGCACCATCGAGCGCATCTCGTGCCCCAACGACTGCGTCTTCGACATCAACATTGGCATCATGGTGGTCATCGGCTACTGCCCGTACTTCGTCTCGCTCGTCGTCATCGTGTGCATCTACGGCAAGATATACCGCATCGCTCGCGCGCAGGTCATCAAGATACGGGCTCAGCAAGGTGGGGGAGGAGGAGGAGGAGGCCACAGGACCGATAATGACAACGCCGAGGCTCTCGTCAAGTTGAGGACCATGAAACGAGAGCACAGCGCCACCAAGACGTTAGGCGTCATCATCGGCTTCTTCCTCATCTCCTGGCTGCCCTACTACGTGATCGTGCTCGCCTCGCTGGCGCTCACCGACACGCTGCTCGCTTACCGCGTGGCGCTCTGGATCGGCTACATCAGCTCCGCGTTCAACCCCATCCTCTACGCCGCCTTCAATCGGCCCTTTCGAAACGCATTCCGGCTCATGTTTCGCCTCAAGGTGTTCGGCGAAGGTGCCAGGGATACGGATCTCTCCGGTCGGTTGAAGTGACTCGGATAGTACTCTTTTTTGGTCTTTCGGTAAAGTCACGTAGGTTTAAAAATGAAATGAATGACGACGTTTCGGGCGCAACACAAGCGTCCATCATCAGGCGGTGATGATGGACGGTTTTGCAACGTACGGTGGGAAAGCAGTTCCGTGTGATGCCGATTGCACAACGCCATGCGACGTCGTTGCATATATGTTAGGCTGTATGAAAACTAAATATTATTATAATAAAATTTTGATTGATATACGGGGAGGTCTACACCAGAAATAAATATCCGCTATCCAGGTGGGTTGAGTAAATCCATCAGCACAGTGGCCTTCCAGACTTGCATCAGCCAGGAGAATTTGCATAAACGACCAAAAACTTTGGACCGGTTTCGACCTTTGCAGGGCTCATCAGCAAAGTCACGGGTGCCAAACAAACACGATTGGTTTACGAGACTCAACACTGCCAGTAGACTCAACACTGCCCGTAGACTCAACACCGCCCATCGACTCAACACCGACCATAGACTCAACACTGCCCATAGACTCAACACTGCCCGTAGAATCAACACTGCCCGTAGAATCAACACTGCCCATAGACGCAACACTGCCCGTAGACTCAACACTGCCCACAGACTCAACACTGCCCATAGAATCAACACTGCACCATAGACTCAACACTGCCCATAGACTCAACACTGCCCATAGACTCAACACAGCCAGTAGACTCAACACTGTCCATAGACTCAACACTGCCAGTAGACTCAACACTGCCCATAGACTCAACATTCCCCATAGACTCAACACTGCCCGTAGACTCAACACTGCCCATAGACTCAACACTGCCCGTAGACTCAACACTACCCATCGACTCAACACTGCCCATAGAATCAACACTGCCCGTAGACTCAACACTACCCATAGACTCAACACTACCCATCGACTCAACACTGCCCATAGACTCAACACTGCCCATAGACTCAACACTGCCCGTAGACTCAACACTGCCCATAGACTCAACACTGCCAGTAGACTCAGACTCAACACTACCCATAGACTCAACACTCCCCATAGACTCAACACTGCCCATAGACTCAACACTGCTCATAGACTCAACACTCCCCATAGACTCAACACTGCCCATAGACTCAACACTGCCCATAGACTCAACACTGCCCGTAGACTCAACACTGCCCATAGACTCAACACTGCCAGTAGACTCAGACTCAACACTACCCATAGACTCAACACTCCCCATAGACTCAACACTGCCCATAGACTCAACACTACCCATCGACTCAACACTGCCCATAGACTCAACACTGCCCCTACTTAACCTCCTTCCGTTCCTCTCCTAAAGCCTTCTCTATTGCCCACCCCCTTCCTCGTCCCTCCCCGTGCCCCACCACTCCATCCCGTCCCTCCCCTGATCCATGGTTATACTCCAACGATGTCCCTGAGATCTCCGGATCGCCTTCTTCTTAGTGTTCCGAAGGCAACAGGTCTCTTGCCGGGGTCATGGGGCTTTTGCCGCTGCTCAGCTCTCCTCTGTTGAGTCACGCAAGCGCGCGTGGGTCTCTCTCTCTCTCTGTGAGTCTGTTAGTCTCTACGTCAAGTCCGTGGTGACCGGGCTGAGATAATCATCAACTCGCTCGACTTCAAAATCCAATTTCATCGCGGGCGGCTGCCTGGATTCGAACTCAGGTTCTCAACGACGCCAGCTCAGCTCGGTTCTCTCTGACCTCTGCACCAACCGGCCCCGTCTCAACTCACCACTGTCACACTCTGACCTCTTTCCGAGTCGCCACGTGTTTAACACATTGCGAGAATGATTCCTTGGTTCTACGGGTGCGTCTGTAATTCATCCACTGTCTCGCTGTTGATTTGTTTTTTTTTACCAATAAAGCAAATATCAACTCCTTCACTTCTTGCTTAGGGTTGCATCATTCCGTCTCCTTGAATGACACGATAGAACCATGGACACATTTGATGTCCGCGTCATTCTCACAGCACAAGGCTATCACGAAGCAAGGTGCTATGCATTCAACACCGCACTTAGAACTCCAAAATGGTTTAATCCAAAAGGAAAAATATTTAACGGGCGACGTTTCTGGCAATGGCTCTTCTTCTTAGTACAATTCATAGTGGTCTTCTAAGTTGTAAAAAATGCCTTTCAAGCCAAAAATATGCGGAACTTCTTCTTCAACCATTACAGCTCAATTCAACGTTAATTTGTTACAACGGAAACCCGCGTGTAGCCAGTATTGGTGGCCACCACCTGCAGCGGCCATGAACAACAGAGTCATCCTTGGGGTTGTAGAGACTCCCAGCCAGCAGCCAGCCAGGAAACCCGAAGCATGGAATGTTGTTTAATGGTATTGTTGTATAATATACCATATATACTATACACACACACATATTGCGCGAATATCAGCGAAGGGTTGCGGAACGGTGCGCATTTAGACAAGGAAAAAGGAATGAGTGGGGATCGCAGATCATTCACCATCGATCCATCCATCGATCCATTCATCCACCCACCCACACGGATCCATTTATGGCGTTGGTCGTAAGGACAGCAGCCGTGGTAGCGATCTGGCGCCTATGACGGTCGGTGTGGTGTGTGCGTGTGGTGTGTGCGTGTGGTGTGTGGTGTGTGTGGTGTGCGTGTGGTGTGTGCGTGTGGTGTGTGTGGTGTGGTGTGCGTGTGGTGTGTGCATGTGGTGTGTGTGGTGTGGTGTGCGTGTGGTGTGTGCGTGTGGTGTGTGTGGTGTGATGTGTGCGTGTGGTGTGGCACCTGGATCAGCCCCGTGACCTCCTGCCAGCGGGCGTTCGGCGCCTCACGTTGCCTCAAGGTGCACATGGCCTGGCACAAGCATCGTGGTGACGTCACCGCCACTTAGTGGCGAATGGCGGTTGTTGTTGTGTGGTGTGCGTGTGGTGTGCGTGTTGTGTGCGTGTGGTGTGGTGTGCGCGTGTGGCGTGCGCGTGTGGTGTGCGCACTATGCTGCGCTACGAACCTGGCGACCCGAGTTCCATTCACGCTCACAGCTAACACCAGCGACGATTATTATCTGAACAGGTCCTGGGCCTCCAACTACGTCGATTCAGCCTCAAGTGAGTACCTGGTGCGGTGTGTAGTTAAACATCGCCACTGGGGAGACAATGGCGGTTGGGCGTGGTGCCGTTCCGGCCTTCATAGGTGTTACTCGCTAACCGCACGTGCCCCAACAGTCTGTTGCAGGCTACACGGGGAGGGGGTCTTTGTTGTTTTGTGTGTGAATGTGTGCACGTCGAGGCGTGTTTTGTATGTGAATGTGTGCATGTCCAGGCGTGTCATGTGTAATGTGAGGATATATCCGGGTTGCTGATGGATCACACCTCGTTACGATGATTGGCTCTGCCGGTCCTGGCCCATAGCCAATGGGGGGAAGTCTAGGGGCGTGGCCCTGACGTAATGGGAAGGTGACAGCTGCAAGTAGATGATTGGTTCTGCTGGCTTTAGCTACAGCCAATGGGGGGACAAGTCAGGGGCGTGGTCCCGGGAGCGTAAGATGGAGTCTAGAAGATTCCATAGAGGTTAACCAGGATTGGTGGAAAGGTACCACGTGACCCGGGTATTAAAAGGGGTGGAGACGAACAACACGTGGTCAGATCTGGAACGAACGGAGAGTGAGGCCACGCTGGAGCCGGGTCCAGGCTGCCACGTGGCCACGCGTGTCTCTCTCTCTCGCTATCCCTCTCACGCTGTCTGTCAGCAGCGTGAAGGAGTAAGATGGGAGTGTTGTGAACGAAAGAGAAATAAAGACCGGATTCCAGAAGTCGCTTCCACGACCTTTATTACATATGTGTGTGAATGTGTGCATGTCGAGGCGTGTGTTGTGTGTGAATGTATGCATGTCGAGGCGTGTTCTGTGTGTGAATGTGTGCACGTCGAGGCGGTGAAAGGACGCTCCATCGGCGTTCCCCGAGTTGCGCTCTCGTTCAACCCCGATGCATTTTTGTGAAAGCGAATGTACTCATACAACTGAGTTGTTTTATTGTTGTTGCTGCTGCTGTTGTTGTTATTTTCGTGTTCGACGGTTGTTTCGCGTGTCCTTCATCTTCGACCCCACCCACTGTGCGGTCTTCTTATTCGCCGATTGCTTTGACCTCTCTGGCCACTCGATCTGTGAGCTGTGGACGGCTGTTGATGCAGTTAAAAAGTTATGCTCCGCGTGACGAGTGGGTGTTGGACGGGTGTTCACACGAAGCCCCCCAGAGCTCCTAGGGGGGGGCACTTGGGGGGGGGGCCCTTGCTGTAGGCGTGAAGCAGGCGCATCACGGCTAATTGGTGGAACACCCCGAGGACATCAAACCACGGGGGGGGGCGGGGGGGGGCATCTCGTGACAGGGCGTGCGTGCGCGCGTGTGTTTAGATGTGTGTACGTGCGGGTAGCAATTAGATGCTTGCCAACATCACTTGGCTCAAAAGTCCGTTGCGGCTACACGGGGGATCTTTGTCTTTGCGCGCATGGATCGCAATTAGAAGCTCGCTAACAGCACTTGGCCCAAAAGTCCGTTACGGCTACACGGGGGATCTTTGTCTTTGCGCTCATGGATCGCAATTAGAAGCTCGCTAACAGCACTTGGCCCAAAAGTCCGTTACGGCTACACGGGGGATCTTTGTCTTTGCGCTCATGGATCGCAATTAGAAGCTCGCTAACAGCACTTGGCCCAAAAGTCCGTTACGGCTACACGGGGGATCTTTGTCTTTGCGCGCATGGATCGCAATTAGAAGCTCGCTAACAGCACTTGGCCCAAAAGTCCGTTACGGCTACACGGGGGATCTTTGTCTTTGCGCTCATGGATCGCAATTAGAAGCTCGCTAACAGCACTTGGGCCAACAGGCGATGTCGGCTATACGGGGAATCTTCGCCCTTGTGTAACGTAGTGGTGAGCGCTACGCTGCGCTACGAACCCGCCGACCCGAGTTCGATTCCCGCTCGCGGCCAACACCAGTGACGGTGATCTGAACCGATCCTGGTCCTCCCACTACGTCGACTCGGCCTCAAAATGGGTACCCTGGGTGCGGCGTGTGAACATCGCCACTGGGGAGACAAAGGCGGCCGGGCGTGGTGTTGGCCACCTAAACCGCCTGGTGTGCAGTGTCGTCCTTCACGAGGAGCTCGCTAACAGAAACTTGCCCCGACAGTCTGTTAAGGCTATAAGGGGGATCTTTGTAAACATCGCCACTGGGGAGACAAAGGCGGCCGGGCGTGATGTTGGCCACCTAAATCGCCTGGTGTGCCGTGTCGCCCTTCACGAGGAGCTCGCTAATAGCACTTGCCCCGACAGTCTTTGTAAACATCGCCACTGGGGAGACAAAGGCGGTCGGGGAGCGAGTACTGGCCCACCCATCCCCTCGTGTGCCACAGTGCCGGCCACGCATCAATGCCTGCTACTCGCTGACGGCACTTGCCCCAGCAGTCTGTTTGCAGGCTACACGGTGTCCTTGTGGTTGGGGAGTGTGGCGTTATGCACGGAGTCATTGTGGGTGGGTTGGTGCGACTCGTGGCACCGTGGTAACAAAGTTCAAAGTCGCTTACGCACCCTAGGGGTGGCGGCGGCGGCGGGGGGGGCTGGTCACCCAGAGACGAAGAGGAAAGTGTCGTCACCTCTCGTCTTGACACCTCGGGGAGCCCTTGGGCGACGATGGCGACACGTGTTTTTTTTAAAATCAACATTTCAACTCCCAAGACAACCCCACCACCTCCAAACGTGGGCGTGAGCTGGAGTATAAAAATGTTGAAGATGCCAGCCGGCCTTGCGGACTTGAAATTGTGCGACTCTGCAATTACTCACAGGGGTCTGCATCGCGTTTGTTTATTTTATTTTTCCAATTCTGGAACTCGACTAATAATAACGGTACGTTATAAGGATGTGAATAATTTATGATTACACTCACGCGTCAATTGGTTTGCACGGAATTTGTAAAGCGGTTACATTGTCTTGTTTTGAGTTGTGTGTTGTTGTTGTGTAATACAACGCACGCGCATCGAGTGACAAAGTAAATTAGCCGATTTTTTTTTTCTACGTGACTTTAACGAATGAACCAAAAAGTAAATTAGCAGACTTCAATCGCCTCCTTCACGCAGTTGTCTCGCTCCAAATTAAAAATGAAACCACAACACATAAGCAATGCTTGTTGACACATTGCCGTCGTTATAAGGTGAGTTACGAAAAGTCAACTTGCTGCGTGCGATTATAATGAATTAAAATAATGAATAACACTGTGTAATAAAAAAATGTTTTGTTCCTGGGTAGTGTTATTTTCTATTCTAGATTTGAAGCTTTCGTGACTGAAAGGATTCATACTCTTAGGTTTTTTTCGGTAAAGGCACGTAGGTAAAAATAAATAAATACAATTAAAAACCCTATATTATATAAATAAAATAATAAATCACGACGTTTCGGAGGCAACACAAGCTTCCTTCATCAGGTGTAAAAAGGCACAGCAAAATAACTATAGTCACTACAGTTATTTTGCTGTGCCTCCGAAACGTCGTGATTTATGATTTTATTTCTATTATTAGTTATTTTTTTATTATATTATTTTTTTATTCCTACGTGACTTTACCGACAAAACATGAGTATGTTATTTCTAATTGCTTATGCCTCAAAAGTACAGAAAATGGCTTTTATTCCCCAGAAACGTTGCTTTTGTGACCAGGACAGTGATATTTTGAAATGTACCTATTTTCAATGAGAAAACGTGTGCATCTGTGTCATTCCTGCACACAAAGTCCTAGTCACAAAAGCAAAGCTTGTGGGGAATAGCCATTCTCTGTACTTTAGAGGCATAAGCAATTAGGCAATAACACTTACTTCCCAGGAACAAACGTCGTGTCACATTACTTACATAGTGTTAGTATTCATCTTGGGAGCGGTGGCGCAGTTGGTGAGCGCCGCTGGTCACTACTGAAGCCTGCGACCCCAGTTCGATTCCCGCTCACGGCCATCACCGACATTCGCAACCGACCACGGGCCTCCCCTAGGTCGACTCAGCCTTAAACGAGCACCCGTTGCGGCGTGATAAGCCTCGGCAGTGGGGAGACAAAGGCGGCTGGGCGTGGTGTTGGCCACCCACGCACCCCCCTCGTGTGCCACAGTGCCGGCCTCTGCGAGGTGCTCGCTTACAGCACTTGCCCCAACAGTCTGTTAAGGCTACACGGGGGACCTTTGTGTAATAATAAGTATAAACCACACGATGGGCTTTTTATCGGCTTTAGCGTTGCACTCCACGGGAGATGCGTTGTACGTGCTGGTCCCGATGTCTTGTGACCCACACTTAACTCTCAATTTACACGCAAAAAAAGTTTGTATTTAAAACATAAATGAATATGCTAAATTTGTTACAAATATTAGCAGTCAAATTTTGACTTAAAACTTTCGTGACTGCAAGAATTAATAATCGATGCTTCTTTCGGTAAAGTCACGTAGATAGAAAAAATAACAATAAATAATATTAACTTTATTTTGATTATTTAATTGTTATTTTTTTCTATCTACGTCACTTTACCGAAAGAACCATAGAATTGTATTTTATTATGTTGTATTTTTATTATTTTATTATTTCCCTTCTACGTGACTTTACCGAAAGAACCAAGAAGATGAATCCCTGCAGTCACGAAAGCTTTAAATCGAAATTTAACCATAGAATATTAGCAGTTACTGAACATCTGGACCAGCCTGGAGAATTCTCACAGTTTGGCCCTCATTGAACATCTGGAAGTGAAGCCACTCAACGTCCGAGATATGACCAGGAGTGTCACTGCTTGCCCCCCTCCATCTGCGATGATCACTTTTCTTGTTACGTCAATGTTTTTTCTCTCGTTATTTATTTCATTTTTTTTGCCTTTTAATTTGCTAAGCAGTGGCGTGCTGTTTTTTTCTATCATCTGCGTAAGGGACTTGGGCTAATTATGCGTGCGCCATTGAGGGATGAAATTGCATGAATTACGCTCTACAACATGAAATTATATTATCTGGTGGCCAAAGCTATGAGTCTTGGGGGGGCCCCCTTGTTTTTTGTTTGTTGCGGTTGCACCCGATTCACAAGCCGAATGGCTCACAGGGCTATACCTAATAAATGAACTTGAACTTGACCCGCTGGGGCCAGCGAGTGTGGATCGAGCAACGATGGCCCCTCACCTGTTTGGAGTTGCCCAGGGTTTATTATTTAGAACTTCCTGCGGTGTGCGTGAGAAGCACGGATCGTGACGGAGGGCCAATGCGGAGACCAGACAAAGATCTGTCAGCGAGCTCCATCGGCGTTGCCCCGAGATGTGTTCTCGTTCAACCCCGATGCATCGTTTGCGAAAGAGGATTTATACTCTTTGGTTCTTTCGGTAAAGTCACGTAGGTAGAAAATTAAAACAAAATATAAATAATAAATCACGACGTTTCGATCGCAGCACAAGCGGTCGCCCTCGGGCAGAAGAAAATAGTCAGTAGTGGAACTGCTGGATTTTTTTTTCCGCAGTGGAACTGCTAAATTATTTTTAGAACTGCTGGATTAGTTTTTCCGCCGTGGAATTGCTGATTTTTTCCCCCGCCCGAGGACGACCGCTTGTGTTGCGATCGAAACGTCGTGATTTATTATTTTTGTTTTGTTAAATTTTTCTACCCACGTGACTTTACCGAAAGAACCAAAGAGCATGGATTCCTGCAGTCACGAAAGCTTCAAATCAAGAAAGAGGATTTGCTCATATAACTGAGTTGTTTATAATTGTTGTTATTGTTGTTTTCGTCCTTGACAGTTGTTTCGTGTGTCTTCATCTTCGGCCCACCCACTTTGCGGTCTTCTTATTCGCGGTTCACTTATTTGTGTACTGTGAGGGGGGGGAAGAGCCATTGCTGTGGGGGGGGGGGGGGGGGGAGAGCCATTGCCCGAAACGTCGCCTCTTACACCATTATTTATTTCGAAGGCCACGGTGTTGTCTGTTTAGCTAATGTGTTGGAGACTTTTTTTTTAACTGTACCTGTGCACAAAACAATGTGTCTTCATTTGCTGACGCATTCAATAATTTCCTGTAGAGCAGTGGTTCTTAACCTGGGGTGCGAGATGCCCTTTCTGGGTGTGCGATAAGTGGCCAGATTTTTTATTTTAGAAAGTAAATAATCGAAAGCACAAATTAAGCACGGGCACATAAGTACAACTACGTTGCTTCATCAAACCCCGCTGTAGTTATTAACATTGGACATGTTTTATTAGCTGAGAACCAAATGGGTGCAAGGCTGCACTACACTATACACGACACTACTATACACTACACTATACACTACACTACGCTATAAAATAAACTACACTATACACTACACTACTATACATTACACTATATACTCCGCTATAGACTACGCTACTATGCATTACACTATACACTATGCTATACAATACACTACATTATACACTACACTATTATGCACTACACTATACACTACTATACATTACACTATACAATAAACTACACTATACACTACACCACTATACACTACGCTATACAATAAACTAAGCTATCAATAAACTACACTATACACTACACTACTATACACTACACTATACCAGTGGTTCTTAATCCAGTGTATACCCCCTGGGGAGTTCGTGCAATCTCAATGTATTTGTGCCTATCATATTTTTTTAATTTAATACGTTCACGGGAGCATTTATTAATGTCTTCGTTTGCGAGGTTGAACTGCATCAGTTTCCACTGAGACTTTCATCCAGAAGCGAATAGGTCGTTTCTGCTGCTGCTGATGTATGCTGAACTTCTTTCGCACCGTATGTAACCAAACGTGCTAATCGGAAGCGACGATCGATTCATT
Organism: Lampetra planeri; assembly: GCF_965212315.1. Classification (NCBI taxonomy): domain Eukaryota; kingdom Metazoa; phylum Chordata; class Hyperoartia; order Petromyzontiformes; family Petromyzontidae; genus Lampetra; species Lampetra planeri. Next base: position 4,269,748 of record NC_136133.1, on the reverse strand, counting down.
TGACGCTGATTTCTACTTTCTATTGGCAGATCGACGACGACAAATGTTGTCCCAGACAGAACCCATCATTGCTCGACTACGTAGAGTTTAAGAGGGCGATGAACAATCACGCAGTAAACCAATTTTAATTTTAATCAACACCAAATTGGGCTTCCGATGCTTCTCCGTGACTGAAGAGGTCAATTGCGTGTGGAAGGCGAAACCACTCGAAACCGGACTCGCTCGGGGGTTAGAGCCTTCACCACGGGAAATCCCAAGCACGTTCAACTCACGCTTATCAACCATTTACAATACCCCCATTAACGATTAGGCAATCACTTACAATTTTAACAACACTTCAGACACCACTCCAGAATAATCCTAAGTCGCCTGCCACCACCACTGTGACGAACGGGTGGAAGGTTGCGGATTCGAAAAACAACAATTACAGTTTCAAAAACAAATTCGTGCATTTTTGATGTATTTACAAAATTAATGTCCGTCAAGGAGAGGACACAAGTCCACCACCAGCAGACTGATATCATCCGTGAACTCGTGCCCCTGGACCACTAGCACCAGACGACTTAACAGCCTTTTGTGACCCCCCTACCCCCACGTAACTTTGTCAAAGCCCTCTCCTTTAACATCACGCGGCATGGCCAACCTCACGGACACGCACGCCAGCGCTGGTTGCATCCACTACTTGGACGCCTTCAACTGTACGGGTCCCACCATGTCCCTGCCCGCTCTCTCCGCAAGCCTGGCCATCATCTCCTTTTTCGTGGTGGCCACTGTCCTGGGCAACCTGCTCATCATGAGCACCATCGCCTTCTTCAAGCAGCTCCAGACGTCCACCAACGTCCTCGCGCTGTCCTTGGCCATCACCGACTTCCTCATCGGCCTGCTCATCATGCCGATGGCCATGACCAAGGAAATGTTCAACTGCTGGTTCTACGGCGACGTGTTCTGCAATGTGCACTTCTTCGTCGACTACATGCTCACCAACTGCTCCATGCTTCACCTGGGCAGCATCGCGCTCCAAAGGTACGTGGCCGTCAGCGATCCAATGCACTACGCGACCAGGATGACCAACAGATCGTTGGCGGCGATCATTGGCTTCTGCTGGCTCGGCTCGGCCGTCTTCTCGTCGCCCATCCTGCTCAGCTTGAGCTCCGCGCTTTCGGAGCAGACGGTTGCGAGGAAATCCTGCGCGGACAACTGCCTCTTCTACGTGCATATGGGCATCATGTTCGTCGTCGGCTACTGTCCCTACTTCGCCTCTCTCCTGGTCATCGTGTGCGTCTACGCCAAAATCTACATGATCGCGCGCAATCAGATGAGGAAGATCAGATCGGTGGCCTACAAGGTGGAAGAGACGGCGCGCCAGGTGATCAAACGGGAGCACAACGCCACGAAAACTCTAGGGGTCATCATATTCTTCTTCCTCCTTTCGTGGCTCCCGTACTACCTCATCGTCCTGTCGTCCATGGCCGTCAAGAACACGATGTCTGCGTACAGGGTGGCCCTCTGGGCCGGTTACATCAGCTCCGCTTTCAACCCGCTGCTGTACGCGTTCTTCAATCTGCACTTCCGCAACGCGTTCAAGATGATGCTGAGTTGCAAAATATTTGCGCCCGGAGCACGACACACCGACTTAAATTTCCTCAACAAGGCAACAAATGATCGTAATTAATTTGTATAGTTTGTAGAGGACTCCACCATAATCATCATCATAAGCTATGACCTATCGACTGCTGGATGAAGGTCTTACCAATCCTTTGCCATCGATGACGGTGATGCGATGTACCAATTCACCGAGCACTGGTACACCTGGCGCCAGTACACTAAAAACTAAACGAGAAACTATTTTAAATGTTACCAGATAAAGGCCCACTGAGCTATGTAGCTCTTTATCAGATGCGACCTGGCCACAATTGATAGCTCAACGAAGTGGCTTATCACGTGGGAATGTATAGCAGTAGCCAAATATTCGATAACGCACGTCGATTCTAAATGCGGAGGGAAAAACCGGAGGACCCAGAGAAATATCCACGTGACCACAGAGAGAGAGACACCGTAAACTCCAAATATACGAGTGTCAGGCTCGGGATTGAACCCACAGCCTCCTGTATACCAGGCGAGGTAGTTAACATCTCGTCACCTCTTGGACGTGTTCCCTCCCTTGACTGTCGCTCCCTCATTAGTCGCGACGTCTCTCGTAGCGACGTGCCCTCCAAATATACGAGTGTCAGGCTCGGGATTGAACCCACAGCCTCCTGTATACCAGGCGAGGTAGTTAACATCTCGTCACCTCTTGGACGTGTTCCCTCCCTTGACTGTTGCTCCCTCATTAGTCGCGACGTCTCTCGTAGCGACGTGCCCTCCAAATATACGAGTGTCAGGCTCGGGATTGAACCCACGACCTCCTGTATACCAGGCGAGGTAGTTAACATCTCGTTACATCTTGGACGTGTTCCCTCCCTTGACTGTCGCTCCCTCATTAGTCGCGACGTCTCTCGTAGCGACGTGCCCTCCAAATATACGAGTGTCAGGCTCGGGATTGAACCCACGACCTCCTGTATACCAGGCGAGGTAGTTAACATCTCGTCACCTCTTGGACGTGTTCCCTCCCTTGACTGTCGCTCCCTCATTAGTCGCGACGTCTCTCGTAGCGACGTGCCCTCCAAATATACGAGTGTCAGGCTCGGGATTGAACCCACAGCCTCCTGTATACCAGGCGAGGTAGTTAACATCTCGTCACCTCTTGGACGTGTTCCCTCCCTTGACTGTCGCTCCCTCATTAGTCGCGACGTCTCTCGTAGCGACGTGCCCAGCCCTGCCCAGGCTCACACTTCTAAATGGGCACTAAGTTGCACAGGCTCAATTTGAAATCCTGTTTGCGCCGAACATATTTCTACATGTATCAGGTGATGTTAGAAATAAATGCAAATAAATATTTGAAGTCTGAATCTTAACGACTCGATGCTGTGGTATTTTACTTGATCAGTTCGATTTCTCACCCATCATTTCAGAATCTTTAGAATGAGAATGTGCATTTATGCTGGAGAAATCCGATGAGCTATGAAGCTCTTTTATCTATATATGAAGCTTTCGTGACTGCAAGGATTCATACTCTTAGGTTTTTTCGGTAAAGTCACGTAGGTAAAAATAAATCATACAAATAATAGAAATAATAGTAGAAATAAAATAATAAATCACGCTGTGACGATCCCACCTGATGACGGAGACTTGTGTTGCCTCCGAAACGTCGTGATTTATTATTTTAGTTGTATTATTATTTCTATTATTTTTATTATTTATTTTTACCTACGTGACTTTACCGAAAAAACCTAAGAGTATGAAGCTCTTTTTCACAGATGTGGTTCTGCTTTGCTGATGTTCACCATTGAGTGCTTTATTTAAAAAATATAATTCGCTTTTCCCCAGTTTCATCCCGATTGTGCTATTGGTGTCATGGCACAAGACGAAGTATATCCATTCTGGACTCTCACAGAGCAGTGCAACCTTCCTGCCTGAGTCAGACCGATATTTTAAATTCACAGAGCTGCAATTTAGTCGATTTTGGTGCGAATACAAATTTAACGCGATGCGGTTATTTTTTCCATCAGTCATTTTGGCGACCGGGTTGAGATGACCGACGTGCCACACCTGAGAGTACGAATTAATCACGGGGCGCCTGGAACCCGGATTCGAACCCAGGTTCTCAGTGGTGCCAGCTAACAGCATCTGACCTCTGAGTCATTCAGCCACCTTCCTTATCCTAAAATGCGTTTTATAGTTACATTTTCTCACCCCCACCGCCCCCCGCCAGCCCCCGTTTCAGAAACAGTACAAAATGTGACGGACATGGATAAATGATTGTTTACGTCGACGTTTATATCGTTGTGAAATAAAGTAAACAAAAATAACAGTTTGTTTTCCCAACTTGATAAACTCATTTCATGGTGGGTTTTTTTTGTTGTAAAGCACTCAACAACATCCGTTATATATATAATATTTCACAGACAGGCAACAGATATGCGCATCGGCCGGTACAGCATCCTCTTCATCAATGTTATCCAGCAGTATATATTTTTTTTTTAAAGCAGGCAAACTGTCGACCCGATTCAACTTCTCGTTGTCTCATCAGTAAGGTATGACCGGTGAATTTAACTGTCATGTAATGAGAACGTCTGCATATTTTTTGGGATTATATAAATTTTACTTCAAATACATCTTTACGATAAGCCGGGGAGTGGCAGGATAGTAGCTTGAACGCTGTGTCCAGGTTGGCATTCATAGCACAATGTGCGAGTTTGATCCTCAGCTACGGCCAACAGTGGTCAATGCTATCTGAACTGATTTTGGGCCCCCCATTCAACCAATCTGTACTGACTGGCGTGGTGAAGTACGGTCAAATAACCCCCAAGATCAACAGATATAACCTCCCCCCACCATGACCCGCACCTCCGAACAGCACGGTTGGCTACGTACGGTGCGAAAGAAGTGCAATATCAATTTAACACGTAGGCTTTCACGACCAATATTATCCATAAGAGTTTTTTTGGGTCAGTTAGCGTAAATATAAATGTGTGGTTAAACCCGCCACCACCCGACACAGCCAATTACCAAGGTTTGTCACGTTAACAAAACATTCCACTATGAGACCTCCTTTACCAGTGGGCAAAATATAGTAATCGGTTTTTACCCTTTCAACTGGTACAAAAACTGACACCTTCATGCCAATTCGTTATGAGTACAGCACACCGGTGTGTTGGAGAGTAAGTCCACAACATTTACAATTCGAATAGCACGTTTCGCCAGTAATTACAACTAGCATCATCAGGCGACAGCATCAAATTTGTGGAAAAATCTTGCTGTTTCGGTCTGAAATACGGAGCAAAGTTATGTACATACGGCATGGACGGGTCTTCATCTAGCAACAGATTGGTAAAGGGTTATAAATTACATGTATACATTTTTAAATTGTTACTTTGGGATAATGCAGTGAATTAAGGCGGAACCAGACAATATGAACGTAAATATAAACGAGAGAGTACCAACGAGAGAAAAAGGATTTGATTCTTGAAATTAAGACAACTGGAATTGCGGGGAGGAGGGGGGGGTTGACTCGTTCGATTCCAATCAAGACGGTATAATCATCACCAGCATCATCATTACAAGCAGGACGATCGTCATCACTGACAGCAGCAGTATCATGATGCATTCTGAAAGTACATCCAGGCAAACAGGAAATTCAGTACCCATAATTAATTTCCATGGCAATGTGGTAATAAATTAACAAGCAAAAAAGGCCCAATGGTTGATAAAAAATAATAATAAAAATAAGTTGCAAGACAGTAGACATAAAAAAGTATATAATAGCCCACAACTAAATATTAGTTTTAGATAAACTAGCACTGCCCATGCATTTGGGCATGGTGGAGAGTGGGTGGGATCGGGAGGCTTGACGACAGCATGACGCAAGTGCTGGAATGCAGGTGACGCCATAACACAGGTGTGCGTTGTGCCGTCATCACCGTGCACTTGGCTGCCCGCACGCATGCCAGCCAGTCAAACTTTTTTTTATAACATAGTATAAAAACGTTTGCGAATGTGCTATCGGGGGCCATGTCACGACCACGAAAGAATCCATTCGGGTCTCGTGCAGAGCACTGGAACTCTCCCAGAGATCCCTTCAAGTGACTTCTGTTCCACACACAGCAGAGGGCAGCACTTTCCCACCCAACCCTGTCACTTGAAAAGAAATGTTCATCGCACAATGCTCGGGAATTCTGCCAAATTAAGCGCAAAACTAAATTCAATGTGACAGATTTATTCGCGCAGTCATTGGTAACTGGGTTGAGATCATCAACTGGCTACACTTGAGAAACCCGGCTGAGTCAAAGGCGGCTGAAACCCGCATTGGAACCCAGGATTCCCAGCGGCTCCGGCTCAGCGCTCTACTCCTGAGCCACTCCGGCCACTCCACAAGACATCACGACGCAAGCGACGTTCGCGATCCGTTATCGAGAATTACCCGGCGTCTCTAATAGCGTGGCAGTGAAAGCACGGAGTGCAACAAAACCAAACTTCTACCACTACCTGCACGGCGTGGCGAGGCACTCATCCAGCAGTGGATTAACGAAGGGGCTGTACATGTACACGATAAGGCAATGCACATCACAGTGAGACAACAGTGAAATGTAAACAGAAGAATAAGATTCTGATTTAAAGCTTTCGTGACTGCAGGGATTCATATTCTTGGTTCTTTCGGTAAAGTCACGTAGAAGGGAAATAATAAAATAATATAAATATAAGACGATAAAAAATTCTCACGACGTTTCGACTGCAACACAAGCAATCATCATCAGGTGTGAAATCCACAGCAAGATTTTTTTAAATAATTATTTTTAATTATTTTAAATTTTCTTGCTGTGGATTTCACACCTGATGATGATTGCCTGTGTTGCAGTCGAAACGTCGTGATAATTTTTATTGTTTTATATTTATATTATTTTATTATTTCCCTTCTACGTGACTTTACCGAAAGAACCAAGAATAAGAAGAATAAGATTTCCATGGTGCTGGCTGATGGTCTTTTAACACGACCATTCTAAGTCGTCTGAGCAACCCAGCCACTGAAGGCTTTTCCCCAAATATTGTTTGGCCTAATTGCCCAATTGTATGAAAGTTGTGCCATGTGCTATGCCAAATGAAGAAGACATTCCCTTATGAAATGCTCACAGCAAGCAGTGCACCGTCCTGTGTCTAGAAACAGGCCCTGAAGATGGTGTCATAGGACTACTTTCACTTCAATTCACTACAAACCAGGTCTCTTTATCCTGATTTAGGGAACACCGATCATATGCTTTGTAGAACGTTCATTCAATATATATGTAAAAACCTGAAAACGTTCTTGGTGCTGTAGGTTTAGTTGAATTAAGGGAAAAGTTATTGCGAATAAGCTTTTTGTTGTGCAGTTGCTGGTCACCAGGCCAAGAAGATCAATGTATGATACTAAAGGAAAGCGTTTCACGTTAAAACACTTCGGATTTACCATTTCTCAGCTTTTCAATGAAAACTTTGGATCGACAAGGATGATCATTTAGACTTGGTTATCGACTCGTGCGCCTCCGACCTTACAACACCAGGCGCCACCATTCCCCCCCCCCCCCCACCGAGGAAAACAGTCGAAGCGACATTGACATAATTGACGATGTTAACTCCCTTTTTCAGTGTAGCACGTAGGCTTTCGCGACCAATATTATTCATAACAAAGGTTTTTGGGTTAGATCACGTAAGTATAAATGTGTCGTATCCCTCCACCACCCGACACAGCCGATTAGTAAGGGATTTGTCACGTAGACACACGCCAATTAGTTTACTACTTCAGCCCAACGGTGTGGAGTTACTCTCGAGTACTCAAATTGTAAATGTTGTGGATTTACTCTCAAACACACACGGTGAGCTAAAGTAGTAACTGATTGGCGTTTGTTTACGTGACAAATCCCTTACTAATTGGCTGTGTCGGGTGGTGGAGGCTTACGTAACATTCCCTTTACAGATTAATCTGAAACTCGTCTCGACAATTCTTGTACCTAGGTGCGATTTTTTTTTCTTAGGATGATGCCAAAATCGGGAGACGCATCCCTTGGACACTCTCTCTAGAGCCCGATTTGATCATAGTTGGGGCGGCTGAAACCTGGATTCAAACCCAAAGACATTGGCGTTTTCAGCTCAAGTCTCTCCGACACGGCTATTATGAACCCCCACTCCCTGAGCGGCCACCCCGGCCACATCATATCACACCTCACCTCTCACCACGATTAACGCAAAACCTCTCGAAGCCGGACTCATTTTTGGGGAGAACCTTTCCAGTTACGGCGGACGCTCGAGACACACTGACAAAAATGTGAACTAAACCACATCATTGTCAACGCAAAAATTACATTTACACGTGTAATTTACACCTGACGCATTTAATTAAAAATTAACCAAAGATTTACAATATCATATTTACATTTTTTTCTCATAACAGTTCTCTATCCGAGTCGCTTACCATCGGCACGTAGCAAAGAGAGAAAGCTGAAGCTCACTGGATGTGGAAGTATGAAGAGATTTTGTGACAGGCTTGAAAAATTTATTCAATTATTTTTTGTTACTTTTTAAGAGCGAGAGAGTGCATACCAGACCACGTGGCATCCAAGGGCGTGGGCTCAACGAATGCCAATCTACAGATAAGTTTAATCGCTTTAGAATTACCCGTACGCTATTGCACGTCAATTGCATTTCTTGCAGTGGTGGGGGGGGAAGCGTGTTACATTTCCCAACGCTGATAAGCGCATTTGAGAATTCCTACACATGATTGGCACTGAGCTTTAGGACGCGGTAAGCTGACGGACGTGGATTGACTGCAGAACAATTTGTCATAATTAGCGTACGGACTAATTAGCGTGCAAAGTGATCCAGTCGGATATTTTAGCTTTCATCATCATCAGCCATGAACAATCAACTGCTGGATGAAAACCTCCACAAGAACACTGCCACCTCTCATGGTCGTGCGATGTAATCATTCGCCGAGCACCTGCGCACCAACTGACTTCATCGCTGCCTATCCTGGTGGACGCCCCATTCTGACAACATTCCATTTTTTGGTTTACTAATTTATTTTCGGGTATACCTTTCCAGCATACCGCCACATTCCGGCTGACTCGGGCCTGGCTTTGAGAGGTTTTTTTTTTTTTTTGCCGCCGAAGCATTACTCCCGCGATTACCATCACCGGACGAGACTCCTCGCGATCACTCTGAGTCGACCTGGAGCGAGGTGTCGCTGCACGGCTCCCCGCTGAGGCTCGGCTCCTCGCTGAGCGGGTCCTCGCTGCTCAGGAAGTCGCACTCCTCCTCCTCCTCGTCCTCCTCGGTCGCCGTCGCCACTCGCCGATTGCCGTTCTCGTCGGCCCTGCGCCAACCCGCGGGGCCACCATCGTCACCGTCCGGGAGCCACTCGGGCCAGTAGCGCTTGCGCATGCGGTGGCAGAACGCCACAAGGCTCGGCAGTTCCTCTGCAACGGAGACGCAAAGAGTGAACGGCGCAGGAAAGTAACGATGGATGTACGTTAAAAAATAAACTAAATAGATTTCTGTTTTCCATAATAGAGATTTTTGTCTTCTTGGTTCTTTCGGTAAAGTCACGTAGAAGGGAAATAATAAAATAATAAAAATATAACATAATAAAATATAATTCTCACGACGTTTCGGCCACAACACAAGCAGCCGTCCTCACCTGATTATTTAATTGTTATTTTTTTCTATCTACGTCACTTTACCGAAAGAACCATAGAATTGTATTTTATTATGTTGTATTTTTATTATTTTATTATTTCCCTTCTACGTGACTTTACCGAAAGAACCAAGAAGATGAATCCCTGCAGTCACGAAAGCTTTAAATAGAGGTTTTTGTGTTAGATCGCGTGAATATAAATGTGTTGTTAACCCCGCCACCACCCGACACAGCCAATGTTTGTCACGTTAACAATACATGCCAATTCGTTACTAGTTCAGCACACCGCTGTGTTGGAGAGTAAACCCACAACATTAACAATTCGAGTACGACGTTTCGCCAGTAATTACAACCAGCCTCATCAGGCGACAGCCATCATTGAAGAGAAATCCTCCGGTTTCAGACTTAAATAGAGGTAAATGTGATGTTTTTATATTACAAGGTAAGGCCCACTCAGCTGTATATCTCTTTTTCAGAAGCGACCTGAAATGTATTGCAGACATCTACTCTAAACACGTTTCTAAATGCGGAGGGAAAAACCGGAGGTTCCGGAGAAAAATCCACGCGACCACAGGGAGAACATGCAAACTCCAAATATACAGGCGTCAGGGTTGGGATCAAGCCCTCAATCTCCTGTATACCAGGCGAGGGAGATAACATCTCGCCACGCAGCGCCCGTGTGTGTATGTACGTTGAACTTCTTTCGCATCGTACGTAGCCAAGCGTGCTAATGGGAGGTGCAGGGAAAGGACAAGAAAACGAACAGAAAAAGCAATTCCAAAGATAGCTCCAGTGGCTTCCTAATATCCGAAAGAAGAGCGTTCCAGACAGCCGCAGAAGCACGCTACTTATCACCAGTGTTTTCTTTTTTGCAAGGTGGTTATAATCCAAGCGTGAGAGTTGAAGACGCCCGCGCGGTAAGTAGTGCGCGATGATAGTTTGAGACGAAAAATTCTCAACGGAGCAGCCCAACCTGCAGAATCACGCTTGGGATTTTTAATTGATTCGTTGATTCAAATTGACCTCTTACGTACCACAGGGATCCAAGGACTGACCCCTGCGGTACGCCAACTAGGCACAAACGTCCACATATAAACAAATAAGTCGCATGCAACCGAGTTGCGCAACTGATCGCTCAGGTGTGGACCCGGGGTTTACACTATACCACATATTGTCGCATCGCCATGGACACCCTTGCATACAAGATGTTCCATCTCTAGGGATTTTCCGGGCATTACAAAAAATAAAAAATGCAGGCATATCGCGCGGCAGCATTACTCACCGGTGAGCAGCTGGTGCGGTCGCGAGCCAGGCAACAGCCACAGCGCGATGGAGAGGTGAGCGAAGACGCAGGCATCCGTAGCGCCAGGTCGGTCACCCAGCATGTAGCGCTTCGTTCCTGGGAACGTACAACAGCAGCAGCCGCCATTCGCCACTAAGTGGCGGTGACGTCACCACAGTGCTCCTGCTAGGTTGGATGCACTGAGGCCACGTGAAGTGTCAAAGGTTTCTAGATTTGAAGCTTTCGTGACTGCAAGGATTCATACTCTTAGTTCTTTCGGTAAAGTCACGTAGGTAAAAAATGAAATTAAAATTAATACAAATAAAACAATAGGTCAAAGGTTTGCTGGCAGGCCATGGGACAGAGCCAGAATGTACACACGTCACGGGAACATACGAAGACAAAGATCCCCGTATAGTCTTCAAAGACTGTTGGGGCAAGTGCTGTTAGCAAACACCTATGAAGGCCGGGAACGGCACACGAAGGGGTAGATGGCCAACACCACGCCCGGCCGCCTTTGTCTCCCGAGTGGTGATGTTTACACACCGCACCAGGTACTTATTTAAGGCTGAGTCGATGGGAACACACACATCCACACACATGCACAAAGACAAAGGTCACAAATATAGTCTTAAAGAAGCTGTTTGGGTGGGCAGGTGGGGTGAGCACCAGTGCTGAAGTATATAAAGCAAGCAAGATACTAATTTAAGGCTGAGTTGGCCTTGGGGAGGCCAAGTCAACTTCTGATATTTGATGTTGGCCATGGCTGGGAATCAAATTCAGATCACGGGTTCACCGCGCAGTAAGATAAATACTACGCCACCACTCCCCAGACAATGTGGAATAATCCTTGGCAAAAACCTTTCCCGGCCAGCGGGCTGAGGAAGGAAATGCGCGAGTAGATTTTATAATTTAGTACGGTCACCATTTTTTATAAAGGGGGACCACCAAGGCATCCTTCCTAACGTGTAGAACCTGTCCAGTGGTTCGAGCAGTTATAATAATTTCATGTTAGGCAGTGTGCGCACAAACTCCCTCAGCAATTCACATGGGAGATCATCCCTGCCCAGTGCTTTAGCAGGTGTCAGGTTCTTCACACCTGCTCAGCACACATACCCACACAGCCACACACACACACATGCTGTTAATGAGCACCTATGAAGGCCGGCACGGCACACGAGGGGGTGAGTAACCAGCACCACGCCCGGCCGCCTTTGTCTCTCCAGTGGCAATTGTGCTGATATTTACACACCGCGCTAAGTACTCATTTGAGGCTGAGTCGACCTAGGGGAGGCCCAGGACCGGTTCAAATGATCGTCACTTGTGTTGGCCGTGAGCGGCAATCGAACTCGGGTCACCGGGTTTGTAGTGCAGTTGCGTCACCGCTCCCCACTAGACACGCACAATAGTTCAATGTTAACGTGCCATTTAATTGAGGCACTACGTGTTATCTTGGTGTGGTCTGGGACAGTTTTGTTGTTATTTTTGCAACCTTGCCCAATCTTGATAAATCGGACGTATTACCTACTATAATCACCCAGAAGTGTCTGTCTGTCCCGCGCGTGACGTCACACCACATGAGGCCCACCCCCCCCTCATTAATATTCATGAGTCGGTGGATTTTTACACTACCGCAGGGAAGGTAATGCCGAATTAAATAATTTATAATGCAGTCGCTTCAAATATGACGTTTCTTTACAGAAAGTGACGGTAAAAAAATCAATCTACGCAGCACAGTGCTACATCCGTACGTGACGTCACTGCAAGAGCCCCCCCCCCCCTTCATTAATATTCTTGCCCGCGTGGAAATTTACACTAACGCACATTAGCGGGTGACGTCACTCCACATGGGGCAACCCCCCCCCCCCCCCTCATTAATAATCATGAGCGGAACAATTTTACTATTGAATATTTCAGATTTACTGCAATAGACACCTGTCCTTGGACGGGCAAGAAAGCTAGTATAATACATGTTTGTATTATTATTGCTTCATATTTAGTGACTTGCTTACGGTTTTCTTTAATTTGCACTCCTGTCGTGTTTTTGTATCGTTTGCTGTTGTAACTTGCTGACCCCGTGCCCATAATGGACATCTGCGAGAAAAAAAAGCTTCATAGCTCATCGGATTCCTCCCGCAGCCTAAATAAAGATCCCCGACTCCGACACGCAACACTCACGCATCCGGCGTCTCACCCAGGATGTTGGCGACGGCGCGGATATCGCTCTCGATGGCGCGATGCGCCTCCTGCGGGCGCGCGGCCCACGCCAGCCCGTGCGCCGCCAGCTCACGCCGCAGCTCGGCGCACACGAGGCCGCAGCGCAGGCGCGCGTGCAGGCGCGGGAAGGGCCCCGTCACGCGCACCAGGCGGCGCATCGTCTCCTCGCACTCCAGCCACTGCACGCTGCACAGCGCCCTGCGAGCACGGAGACAAGACGGACACCGCTCCCTCCACCCCACCGTGTAGCCTACCGCATGGACCCGCTGCTGCGGCAAATGCTGTTAGCGAGCACCCACAAAGGCCGGCAGGGCGCACGAGAAGGTGTGGTGCGATCGGCACCGCGCCTGTCCGCCTTTGGCTCCCCTTTCTTGATATTTACACAGAGTCTGTACGTAAGTACACGGGTCTGTATGTAAGGTCAGTGAATGCGACGAGAGTAGATGCACAAACTCTGAGCAGCGGACCCCATGGAATTTATTGGACTTGGCGAAACACAAAATGACCCTCTTGCGCTACCAGTATGTGTGGTCCTCCAGCATCTTGATGACGGCGCGCGCCACCCCGCACTGGTGAGCGCTGGCGGGCAGAACTGCCGAGTCACCGCTGAGCGACTCCATGAAGTCTCGGACGGCCTCGATGCCCTGCACGGCTTGCGTCTTCCCGTGTCTGCACGGGACCTCCAGCCATGGTGAGACAGCGTGCGGGGGCAGCCACGCGTCACTGCACACCTAGGGGACGCGCGCGCAACCGCCCCCGCACGGACGCACGGACAGACAGACGGGCGGGCAGATGGACAAATGGGTATGTGGATAGATACACAGAGACATCGATAGGCACGTGGGGACATGGATGGATGCATGGGATGGAAGGACAAATACATGGACAGATGAACACGTATACACGGGGGAGAACGGACACACAAATGGACAGATGGACACGTGGGTGGACCGACATGATTGGAGAGACAGATGGATGGACTGATGGACACGGGGAATCAACACAGACACAAAAAAGGACACAGACGGTCACATTCATGGACAGAAATACACAGCAACATTGTCAGACCCACAGAGAGACACACAAACACATGCCAGTTTAAGCAGAGGGAAACTTTCAACGTTTTTGGGGCTTAAAAGGAATTTAAGTTCCAATGACGGGCCAAACACATCGCCATACATCGCACGAGAACTCACGCACAATTACGTAGGCAAGGGCAGAGAATCTTCATCACACCGCAGTAACACAAACATTCACGTAAAAATCAAAACTTCAATAAAAAAAATGCAAAAATAGCATAATTCTCAAACGTAGTAATCACGATGATGTAAATAATAGAAAAAATATAATAACCTGCACAATCGTGGCATCTTGCATGCAGCCATATGCGCCGAAACATCTACACACACCAATAACAAGAAACGAATCAAAGGAGCACAAATTATGATACAATTTAATATGCACTTAACAATACATCGATTCATTATAACAGATTACGCTCGTGATAGAAGCATCGAATCATACATGTAGAAACAAGTAAGTTACAATTCATTCAAATTACATGCTAATTACATGCTAATGCTACTTTTGGCGAAAAAAAAACTAACGGGACGGGCAACACAAATGAGGCCGTGCAGATGAGAGACAAAACAAGCGAGACAAAAAGAGCACGCTAAGCACCGTGCAAACAAGACAAGCAGCGCAAACAGGCCAGGCAGTACAAACAAGACGGCATACACGAGACACACAACACAAATGAGCCAACAACAAAAAAACAAGTGATTCCAGAATACAAATCTGACTCCTACCCTCGTGATTCGATGGGTGAATTGTCACACGTGCCAACCAACGGTTTAGTGGCATCGCGTATTTGGAAAGGACATCTGTGGTGGAAGGAATTAAATCGCCCCCCCACCACCTCTCACCACCTCAGCCTGTCCAATTCCCCAATCTCTTCATAGCCTGTCACCTAGGCCTCCTCCGGCCTATTGGGTCCCGATTCAGTTGCATGGCCTGCACACAGAAGCTGCGGCTCGATATGTTGGTGCCTGGGGCAATGTGCCACCGCTCCTGCTGTTGTGGTGCTGAAACCGTCTATGAGAAACCTTATCCACTGGCCGCCACCGCTTGCCTCGTTTCAAACTATTCGGTCGCGCGTTCGGAACGGGGTCCACCTCGGCCGAGGGTGCGCTGCGGGGGCCGACTCAGCTACCACCGCCTCTGTACTAGACATCTGTGATATCAGACATCTGTGTAAAAGAGCTTTACAGCTCATCGGATTCTTCCAGTGCAAATTAATATTCTGATACGGCACCGGCCTGCACACTCAACAGCCACGCCAATGTGCCACAATGCGGCACAGCGCCCGAACGAAGGGTCCGAGTTGGGACGCGCGAAACGTGGTCTCGCCTTGTAGGGCAGCCGTGCCATTCGCAGATGCGTCTCGGCGGTGAGGCACGCGGGGTAGAGACTGGGGGCGCCGCCCTTGGGCCGAGCGTGCTGGTGCAGGATCACGACATCCCCGCTCGCATCGTCAGCCACGGTGCACCTGGTAACCAACACGCGCACACACAGCACATCCACAGCCATCTCACAGTCACAGTTTGCCTTCATGTTTAAAACAACTGTTGCTGGTGTGTATATAATTTTTTCTCATTGTATACAATTTAATATTTTTATGTTAATGAGTAGTTTATGAGGAGCCAGTTGAGGTGGTCCGGGTACCTGGTAAGGAAGCCCCCCAATAGACACCCCCTGGAACTCTACCGGGCACGTCCCACTGGGCAAAGACCCCAGGACAAGCTGGTGGGACTATGTCGCTCAACTGGCCTGGAAACGCCTGGGAATTCCCCAGGAAGAGCTAGAGTCTGTCGCCAGGGAAAGGGAGGTCTAGACCGCCCTACTCAACTTGCTGCTGCCGCGACCCTCACCAGGACAAGCGGACTGAGAAACGGATGAACAAATGTTTACGAGTGTTCACGTGATGATGGCGCTTTGAGTGGTATATTTGTGCTGGAAAGGCGCCACACATGTAAGCAGAAATAAATTGACTTGACTTGCTCGTGATAGCGATGATGGTATGTATGTTGAACTTCATTCGCACCTTACGTAGCCAACCATACTAATCGGAGCGCTATGGATAAGCTACGTCCTGGGCGTAAAATGGTAAAATTTCAGGCCTGTAATGCCTTGCTCTTTCCACTGCTGGCGGAAGGGCCTCCATTACGAAGAAGCCCGAGGCAGTCCCTCCAGAGGATACTTTGGCCTCCTATTCCACCCCATCACACGTGACCTTGCTGATCGACTCTGGTAAACCCATTTATACCGCTGGGTGCACAGAGGCGGCGGGGAAGGGTGGATTGAAAAAAACTGCACCATCGTTGCAACTGCCAAGCGGGGAGATGTAATCGAAACAGAAACCTATGGATTGAAAGTCCACTGTGTTGACCCTTTGTACGTATGTTGCACTTCTTTCGCACCGTACGCAGCGGGGGAAGGACTCTTTCCACCACAATAGTAGGATAACAGATTCAAATTTCAACAGACCAAAATAATACTTCACCTGGTAGATATGATCACCTCGCGGATGATGAACGCCGCCGTGGCAAGCAGCGCCCCGCCCGCTACCCACAGTGCTTTGCGGCACCAGCTCACGTCTCCTGTGCAAGCTGGGGGGCTGCCCCCAATGTCTCCGCCGCCACCGCCTGCCAGCAGCGACAGGAACCCGGCCTGGGTGGCAGGGCACCCCGTTCCGCCAATTCCACCACCGCTGCCTCCTCCACCGCCACCGCCGCCGCCGACTCCACCGCACCCGCCGCTCTCCGCCAGACAGACCCCACCAATCTTCTCGCCGGCCAACAGCGAGAGGAAGCAGGGCTGCAGTGGCGGTACCTGCCAGGAGCTCCATCCCCATTCGTACGTCAGCCAAGCCCGTTGCCAGGCGCCGCCCACAGGCCACGGCGAGCACTGATTGGTCCACATCATTGCGAGCCGCTCCTCCACCTGTAAAAAGGGGGGGGGGGGGGGAGTCCAAGGTGTCAAGTTTTGCTGGAGATTCATGATATTTCCCCACGCTGGTCAGTGCGTGTTTAATGAGGGCCGCCTCAGATATCGATTGCCAATGACTGTTAGCCGTGGCAGAGAATCTAACTCTAAGTCACTGGGTGAACTGTGCTTCTTAATAATTATCAGCCATTGGCAATTTACTGCTGGATGGTGGTCCTCCCATAGCCGTTGTTACCTCTCACGGTCCTGCAGTGTAGACATCCGTATAGTTCCTGCACGAGAGATGATTTCACCACCCCATTTCTTCAGTGGATGCCTAACTACCATTCTATTATTATCCTCAACCATCGGCAATGCCCTACCCAAGCCCACTTATTTTTATTAACAGCGTGTATTATGAATTTAAACTACATGTTCTCTAAGCCACGTGTTCCAATATCTTTCAATGCACAGCCATGACAAGCATTCATCTCTCTCGATGCCGTTGATGCAATGTTTTATTTTTGTTGCTCTTTTTTAATGTATGAATGACGGCGTTAATGAACCACGAGTCATATCAAGTATCACACGCTGATTTGACAACACGTTCATCTATCAACAAACTTGGACGTTACTCTTCACGATCAAGTTAATTTCTCCAAATTTGCTCTGCTATCGTATGCCTTTCTAAATATATAATTTTATTGCAGATCGCCTTCAATAGCCTTCACAAGCAGTATGAAGTTGTCAATTGCTGATGCTCTCCAGTGGGTGTCACATTTACTCGGTGACCTAGGGCAAGAGGACCACAATGTACTTGTTCGGGAAATGTTGATGGCTTTTGCATGATGCCAATGATGCATAAATCCATAAGCATAATGCCAAACAAAGGCCAAGAAAATAATGCTGATGTATCCATTATACAGGTTTTCTGCTAATATAAATGCAAAATAAATCACGACGTTTCGGGCGCAACACAAGCGTCCGTCATCAGGTAGGAAAACGTGGCCTACTGCTGATGCAGACTGTTTTAAAGTCTGCATCAGCAGCAGGCCATAATTTCCCACCTGATGATGGGCGCTTGTCTTGCGCCCGAAACGTCGTGATTTATTTAATTTTATACCTACGTGACTTTACCGAAAGAACCAAAGAGTATGGATTCCTGCGGTCACGAAAGCTTCAAATCAAGATTAATATGTGTCGTTAAACCCACTGCCACCCGACACAGCCAATAAGTAAGGTTTTTTCATGTAAACAGAACATGCCAATTCGTTACTAGTATAGCACACCGGTGTGTTGGAGATTAAATCCACAAAATTTGCATATCTATATTTACGCGATCTAATCCAAGAAATCTGTATTATAGATAATATTGGTCGCGAAAGCCTACGTGTTAAAATTGTGTTGTAGGGAAGGAAGTTCCAAGTATCACACTGGAAGAAATAAAAGCTGCCCTCTACACACGATGAAGTCAGGGGGACAATCCTGCACCAGATGAGATGTGGTGACTGTTGACATCACCAATTGTAGCAGCATCAGCATCCTGGCACGTGTTTACGAAGCGTTTCTGCCTAAATTAAATGCGCCAGCTCACGGAATGCAACCATGGAAGAATTCGAACCCCAGGCACCACCACCCACCCTCTCGGCTTCACGTCTCTGACCTCTGAGCCAACCCAATTCTATGCAGATCTCTGTAGTGACGTCAACATTTCTGATACCGAGGAGGAAGTCCCACACTGGAAGAAATAAACGCTGCCCCCTTCACACAATGAAGTCAGGGGGGCCACTCCTGCACCACATGGGATGTGGTGACTGTTGACATCACCAATTGTAGCAGCATCAGCATCCTGGCACGTGTTTACGAAGCGTTTCCGCCTAAATTAAATGCGCCAGCTCACGGATTTCAACCATGGAATTGGAACCCCAGGCACCACCACCACCAACCACCCTCTCGGCTTCACGTCTCTGAAACCCTCTCGAGCCAAATCCGCGCGTTGTGCGAAAACTCTCACGTTCGTGCGATTGCGCCGGGGATTTTCGTCCTCGCTGGGAGAGGCAGAAAAAAGAATCGAGGACTGCGGATGTCCCCTGAAACCGACCGATGGAAATTGCACGTTCATGCGGCGAGGCCGAGTACGGGCCTCTGCCGCACATTCGTATCGCAGCTGACGTAATAAACGCACGGATGCATTAGCAGGCAATGTCGTGGTCCCACAGAGGTACCGCGTTTAATATTAAACATGCCGTTATAGTGCAATACACGTATCGTTTATATGTATCTTATATACGTGTATTAGAACGTACGTGCAGATTTCGTGTACGGGTACAGAATCGCCCTTTAAATCGCGCGCGGGTCACGTTGCAACAAAATGCTTCACGTTAATTATGACGACAAAAATAAAACATTCTTACCGTTTGGGGCGCCTTCAATTATTAAGCTTTTATTTTAAAGCATCCTTAAGCGAGTCCCATCGCCAGCACGATGGCTCATTCAATGGACGCGGCTCGTGAATGTGAGCTGAAGGTTGTGTATTATTTAGAATCGAATGTTGTTGTTTTTTGCCATTACAACCGGGACAATGTCCAGGCCCCGACTGTGTTTATCGTGCGGTGGGTGGGGGGGGTTAAGGAGGAGGGGGGAGGGGTGGGGGTGGTGGGGGGAGGGGTGATGGGGGGGTGATGGGGGGGTGGGGGGAGGGGTGGTGGGGGGGCAATGCGGGCCAGGAGGAACGAATCTGCAGGGGCCGGGAGCGCGCGCCGAGTTTCCCTTCAGGTGGAAGAGGGTGGGGAGAGGTGGGAGAGGGTGGGGGGGGGAGAGGGTGGGGAGAGGGTGGGGGGGAGAGGTGGGAGAGAGGGTGGGAGAGAGGGTGGGGGAGAGAGGGTGGGAGAGGGTGGGGGAGAGAGGGTGGGAGAGGGTGGGGGGGGAGAGGGTGGGGGGAAAGGGGGGAAGAGGGTGGGGGTTTGGGGGGAGAGGGTGGGGGGGAGAGGGGTGAAAAGAGGGTGGGGGTTGGGGGAGAGGGTGGGAGGAGAGCGGGTGGAAAGAGTGTGGGGGTTTGGGGGATAGGGTTTGGGGGCGAGGGTGGGGGGGGTGGGAGAGGGAGTGAGGGGGCACTGGGCGAGCGATCGCGCGCCCGCGCTTTCGTCGCGGTTGCCGCGGCAACGGCCGAGGCCGTTCGTGTGACGTCACCGCACTGAATGGACTGTCATGGAAGGCGGCCCAACACAACTACAGTAACACAATCTGTCAACCCCTTATCAGTGACTCCCTTATTATAGACAAATTCAGACCTTATTGGTCACCGCGTGCCCTTATACATCTCAACATTCATCCTACAAAGTGCCATCACAAGGGAGAAACACAAACACATCGCCGTCCATAAAAGACGTCACGCGGTTTTGGCCGTTTTTTGACCCCTCCCCCCACTCGTCACGCGGCGTCACAAAAAGTCAGACCCCGTCAAATATGACGTCACAAAGCTCTGCACCCCCCCCCCCCCCCAGAAACATATTTCCATTTTGAAAATAAAACATGCTTCAATTCGCATTAAACTATTGTCATTGTAGTGCGTATTTAATGTGGCGCTGCACTCTGATGTTTTAGGAGAAAACATTTATTTAAAAAGGTGTTGGAAAGCTGAAATTTCGCATGAAATTAACTTGAAAATATTCAACGTCGAACTAAAACTGAAAATGTTCAGAATATTACATTGAAATTCTCTCATAATTATACAATATTCAAAGTAATTATAACTATTAAAAACTACTTGAAACTTTGTAGTAGAACGAAGAACATCACGACGTTTCGATTGCAACACAAGCAATCATCATCAGCCACAGCAAGAACATTTTTACCACAGCAAGAAAATGTTTACTTCAGTAAAATTTTCTTGCTGTGGTTGTCACACCTGATGATGATTGCTTGTGTTGCAATCGAAACGTGGTGATTTTTTTTTCACCTATGTGACTTTACCAAAAAACCAAAGAGTATAGATCCTTGCAGTCACGAAAACTTCAAATCTAGAATAAAGCAGTCTTAATTGCATGTAGATGCCACGTGATGAACCAGTGGCATCTACATCTGCAGAAGATTAAGAACTAGTGGCACCTACATCTGCAGAACATGAAAACCCAGTGGCATCTACATCTGCAGAACATGAAGAACCAGTGGCATCTACATCTGCAGAACATGAAGAACCAGTGGCACCTACATCTGCAGAACATGAAAAACCAGTGGCATCTACATCTGCAGAACAGGTAAAACCAGTGGCATCTACATCTGCAGAACTTGAAAAACCAGTGGCATCTACATCTGCAGAACATGAAAAACTAGCGGCATCTACATCTGCAGAACATGAAGAATCAGTGGCATCTATATCTGCAGAATGTGAAGAACCAGTGACATCTACATCTGCAGAACATGAAGAACCAGTGGCATCTGCAGAACTTGAATAACCAGTGGCATCTACATCTGCAGTACATGAAAACCCAGTGGCATCTATATCTGTAGAACGTGAAGAACCAGTGGCATCTACATCTGCAGAACGTGAAGAACCAGTGGCATCTACATATGCAGAACGTTAAGAACCAGTGGCATCTACATCTGCAGAACGTGAATAACTAATGGCATCTACATCTGCAGAACATTAAAAACCAGTGACATCTACAGAACATTAAGAACCAGTGTTACCTACATCTGCAGAACATGAAGAACCAATGGCATCTATATCTGCAGCACATGAAAAACTAGTGGCATATACATCTGCAGAATATAAAGAACCAGGGGAATCTACATCTTGCAGAACATGAATAACCAGTGGTATCTACATCTGCAGAACGTGAAGAACCAGTCGCATCTACATCTGTAGAACATAAAACAAACCAGTGGCATCTACACCTGCAGAACGTGAAGAACCAGTGGCGTCTACATCTACAGAACATGAGGAACCAGTGACATCTATATCTACAGATTATACAACTTTTATAGCCATTCCCTCTGTTTAGTGCACATGCCATACAACGTGTTTGCAATCGACAGGAGTAAAGTTTGATTTACGAACAAATCGACTTACCCTCGTTCGTAAGTAGAGGAGTCCCAGTACTGGAGGAATATGATGAACTATGAAGCTCTTTTTCACAGATGTCCAAAAGGAGCACGGGGTGAGAACATTACAACAACAAGAAACAATACAAAAACGCAAGAATGCAAAGTAAAGGTCAACAAATATTTTGAAAATATAGAAAAACAACTTACTTTTTTTTTTATCTTACCAGGTAAAGCCCACTGAGGTAATTAACTTATTTTTCAGAAGCGACCTGGCCACAAATGAAAGCTCAGCAAATTGGCTTATGTGGACATTTATAGCAATAAAATAATTTAAATACTGTAATCTCAATGCATGTTGATTCTAAATGTGGAGGGAAAAACCGGAGGACCCAGAGAAAAAATGCATGTCGACCATGGAGAGAGAGACACGCAAACCACGGCACACCAGTCATCTCGAAGTGAAGATGATCCCTGGGTTTTATCTTCCACGAAGCTCATGGTCCACCGTAAATCGCATCCACTGTACAAACCATGGCAAATGCGGATACCTGATACACAAATGAAAAATTACAATGATGAAAAAAAAGAATAGGTTTGAGCCTTTTTGGCAATAAAAAGGTGTAAATCCATCAAATAGATACCTTTTTCAAGGCACCAAGTCCGCATTCACCACACATACTTTTGGAAAAACATGCAAACAAACATGCTCTGATTATATATGCAATGTCATCTGAACATCTGTTTGATGCCGGAAAGGGTTAAACCTATCCTTTATTTTTCATAATTTTGATACTGGCAAAGAGGTCTCATAGATGGAAAAGAAATTAAAAAAATCTCCAGTGTGCGACTGTCATCATCGAAAACAGACCGTACAAGATATCTCGACGCAATGCCCGATCCACAAATATAGAGGAGACATCACAGCGATACACTCCACTGCTCCTGGCACAGTTATCTGACTTGACCACCTAAATGCTAAATTCTCGTCGTTGTTCTGCATCTACATCAGCCATATGAAAGAAGGCCATAAACAATCCTAATAATCTTCGACGTGCGTCTAATTGACACCATTGGAACCTCCTTTGCCAGTAGCAACATATGATAATTGTTTTTTTACCTTTTTATCTGGCAACAAATCTGACTCATACTCTGATGGTGCATTGTCTTTGAGTTGTGCGCATTTTGGCGTCATCTGGTCCAACATCATGTGAGACTAGGCTCTAAGAAAAGCTGTCTCGGGTGTGGACCAATCAATTTCAAGGACAGTGCATACATTATCAGAGTTGTGTTTTTTGCTTGCATTCCGACCGCAGGTATTGTGGTCAATGCAAACATGACTCCTTGTAAAAAAAGGTGTCAGTTTTGTTGCCAGATAAAAGGGTAAAAAAACAATTATCATATTTTGCTACTCGCAAAGGAGGTTCCAATGGTGTGAATGCTTACCCCAAGCTCTCATAATCTAATGGTGCATTGTCTTTGAGTTGTGCGCCTTTTGGCGTCATCTGGTCCAACACCATGTGAGACTAGGCTCTAAGAAAAGCTGTCTCGGGTGTGGACCAATCAATTTCAAGGACAGTGCATACATTATCAGAGTTGTGTTTTTTGCTTGCATTCCGACCGCAGGTATTGTGGTCAATGCAAACATGACTCCTTGTAAAAAAATGTGTCAGTTTTGTTGCCAGATAAAAGGGTAAAAAAAACTATTATCATATTTTGCTACTGGCAAAGGAGGTTCCAATGGTGTAAATGCTTACCCCAAGCTCTCATAATCTAATGGTGCATTGTCTTTGAGTTGTGCGCCTTTTGGCGTCATCTGGCCCAACACCATGTGAGACTAGGCTCTATGGAAAGCTGTCTCGGGTGTGGACCAATCAACTTCAAGGACAGTGCACATTATCAGAGTTATGTCTTTTGTTTGTATTATGACTGCAGGTATTGCGGTCTATGCAAACATGACTCCTTGTAAAAAATGTGTCAGTTTTGTTGCCAGATAAAAGGGTAAAAAACCAATTATCATATCGTGCATCTAATTCTCTATTAATGGTTCCCGGATTTTGCACACAACCTGGGTTCAAACCCAATGAATGTAGCTGCCTCACAGTGTTTGGGACCACCTAGTTTTGTCTATTGGCATCTCCATTCTGCCATATCTGCCCTAATTTAAACTGACTATTAAAATCACCAAAGTTTAAGTGTGAATGTAACTTTACAACATAATTGCGATTAAGCTAACTTTTTAAATCTCTACTTATGGAACGCTTTCATGTTGTCTTCTGAAATGTTGGCCAGGATCACGAATAATCTGCCAGCTAACTGCCTAATTTTCAGTAATTCCATTTACATATTTAGAGTTTATAATACCATATGAACAAGTGTTAACCTCTACTGACTAGAAATATGCTCCAATTAATTCAGTATATTCCCAAGTGCCTCCTCAAACACACTTGTTTGTGTGTGATAAAAGTAATTCCTCACGGAGCTGGTATTCTCTAGGGGGCATCTTTCTGCTCACAAGAGAGCTGATGTACATCAGGAACTGTGGTTTGAAGCATAAAAGTTTTTTGCAATGCAAACATACCGTTAAAAATACATCTCAAGCTAATATTGTTTGAATGCCTCATTTAAAACTGTAAAAAATACATTTTCTAACCACGATTTGCGAATTTTGTTTTATTCCTACAGGGTACACCATCCTTATGTCCATTTTCATCGTTCAAATGAAATTGAATACATATTTTACAGGACCAGAAGCCTATGATTGTTCCGAAACATTTAGACGTTGTTGTCCAGCGAGTGTTTTCCCTCAAAGGTCAACACAAAGTGATTTGTTTATAATTATGTCAGTAGACTGAGCAGCATACTTGACTGTATCACAATACTTTTTGACACAGTTTGTGCTTGAATTAAAACTTAATCTCATGCTAACATCCAAACCGGATATATTTCTGCATCAATGATATCCAGTTTGGATTTGAGCATTAGATTAATTTAATCCGACGTAATCCTACGCTTTGTCAGTTTAGATTGTACTTTCAATATTGGCATGGCTTGATGGCATTTGTTGATAAATTGGCATTTGTTATAAATACACACTGCTTAACACATTTAACTCCCCATTTCCCCTCACCATTAACACGGGGCGGCCCAGGTGTGAGCATTACCATTTTCGCTGCCCTATAGGGAATAACCTCACCACTCGCAAGGGAGCACAATAATCTCATACGTTTTAATATATCAACCAACTAACTATATTAGTTTTCAACTATAATGTGAAAATGTCCACACGTATTATTTTGTATGTACTATAAGCTGTAATAAAGTTTACGTGGAAATTATTCAGTATGTGTGGCGATGGAACTGCGTATTGCTACGAATGATTGGTGGGTAATATTGGAATTATTTAACATTTAAAAATAAAGATTCTTATTCTTGAGGGGCAATTTGTTTCCAGGGTGACAAAATATAATTATATCTTCCACCCCCAAAATATTGTAAATGAGGGAAGGTACAGGTTTGGAGGGGGGTGGTATTATATGCCCCCCTGATGTTAGGTGTACACACAAACACACGCACACACCACCCATATATAAAGCAGAGCACAAACTGTGCTGTGAGTTCTAAGAGGGTCACTTAAAGTGGAAGCATAAACACTCCCACTTAGACACGAAACACATCTGAAGGCGTTATCGAGGTAAGACCTGTAAAACCCATGCATGCAGAAAAGGCTTTAACAAGCATTACCGCCTTTTCATTCAATACCCATACATTTTGCCAAATGTTTAAATAAATAATGAGACGTGGGTTATTTGGCCTTGCATGTTTGTTTACAGTATATGTATTAATGGCTTCGCGGAGTATAGTAACTGTGTACTATTGTATTATTTTGAGGAAGAACGTATGGATCATACAGCAAATGCATGTCACTCGTCATATCGTATAAGGTCGCACTTATTACACACACAGTGCTTACCACAAAGGAACCACAATACATTGCTGATCTCTAGATTTGAAGCTTTCGTGACTGCAAGGATTCATACTCTTAGTTCTTTCGGTAAAGTCACGTAGGTAAAAAATGAAATTAAAATTAATAAAAATAAAACAATAAAATCACGACGTTTCGGAGGCAACACAAGTCTCCGTCATCAGGTGGGACCGTCACAGCCAGATTTGCTGCAGGTGGGACCGTCACAGCCAGCTTTGCTGCAGCAAATCTGGCTGTGACGGTCCCACCTGATGACGGAGACTTGTGTTGCCTCCGAAACGTCGTGATTTTATTGTTTTATTTTTATTAATTTTTATTTCATTTTTTACCTACGTGGTGACTTTACCGAAAGAACTAAGAGTATTGCTGAGCTCATTTACACTATGAGATCTCTTTTACCAGTGGCAAAATATAATAGTAGGTTTGTACCCTTTTAACTGGTACAAAACTGACACCTTTTGTCAAGGCATCGTGTTTGCAATGACCACAACACAAGTAGTCAAAAAGCAAACAAAAAGAAGCAACTCTGATAATGATAATAATATGCACTGCCCTTGAAGTTGATTGGTCCATGTCTCGGGTGTGGACCAATCAACTTCAAGGACAGTGCATATTATTATCATCATTATCAGAGTTGCTTCTTTTTGTTTGCTTTTTTGACTACTTGTGTTGTGGTCATTGCAAACATGATGCCTTGAATAAAGGTGTCAGTTTTGTACCAGTTAAAAGGGTAAAAACCGACTATTATTTCTGATCTCGTCAAGGAACATAAAGAAGAATCACGCGAATTCCGGTCATCCTCGCAGCAGCGTCGTTTTTGGCTGGCCATGAAACAAAGACGGTGACCGCGTCGCGCGCTTTCAGATGCCCTTCCGCGGTCGTCTGGAATCCTCTTTCTCCTGATGTTAGGAAGCCACTGGAGCTATGCCCTTTTAAATCTAGACTGAAAAAAAATTGCTTTAGAACTGATTTTTGCGTTGAGTTTTTTGTCCTTTTTTGTCCTTCCCCCGCACCTCCGACAGAAGTTCAACATACATACATGTCGACTGCTCATTAAAGCGAGTGATCTTAAGCAGAACACGTCTTGACGTACGTACGGTGCGAAAGAAGTTCAACATACATACATGTCGACTGCTCATTAAAGCGAGTGATCTTAAGCAGAACACGTCTTGACTTACGTACGGTGCGACAGAAGTTCAACATACATACATATCGACTGCTCATTAAAACCGAGTGATCTTAAGCAGAACACGTCTTGACGTACGTACGGTGCGAAAGAAGTTCAACATACATACATGTCGACTGCTCATTAAAGCGAGTGATCTTAAGCAGAACACGTCTTGACGTACGCACGGTGCGAAAGAAGTTCAACATACATACATATCGACTGCTCATTAAAGCGAGTGATCTTAAGCAGAACACGTCTTGACGTACGTACGGTGCGAAAGAAGTTCAACGTGCTTATACGTACATAGAGAAGGCATGCCGTCCACTGGACGACACTGGTGATGGAATGACATAACAAGGAGCGAACGTGTCTGCCCGACGGTTACGAACACTTGCGCTGTTGCTCTGGAGACCGGGAGATCGATGATCGATGTTCGGTCGCGGAGTCGATGGCATTCGTCGCGATTTCGCACTTAACACGGTGGGCCATGTGACGGCTGCCATTTTCCGCTCCAACTGATGACACCATTGACGAGATCAGATTGCGTGCACGAATGAGATGGGAGTGTGGCATTTTTTTTTTAAGTAAGAACATTCATACTCTTTGGTTCTTTTGGTAAAGTCACGTAGATGAAAAATAAAAAATAAAAAACTGAAAATAACTATAATTCAAGCACGACGTTTCGGAGGCAACACAAGCTTCCGTCATCAGGTGGAACAGCCACAGCAAAATTACTGTCGTGAGTAGTACATTTTGCTGTGGCTGTTCCACCTGATGACGGAAGCTTGTGTTGCCTCGGAAACGTCGTGATTTAATTTAGTTATTTTCAGTGTATTTATTTGTATCATTATTTTTATTTTTCATCTACGTGACTTTACCGAAAGAACCAAAGAGTATGGTTCCTTGCAGTCACGAAAACTTCAAATCTAGAATTAAAGAACATTTTGCTGTCATTCTTAACATTACTGTAGTACTGAAATAATAATACGATAATATTAATAGGCACTTATGTTACGGTGATTTTTATTTATTTATTATTGATATTTATGTTTTGGGCTGTCATTCTGACTTCTCCTGTAATGCGGTTATTCTGCTCTGATTTCGTTGTATTTTTTCATTTCAGTGTTTGTTTTTTATTTTCAAAAATGTACTGATGAATCACGTCACTCTTGCAGCGGGTCAATACTGGTCTCTTGAATTCTCAGCTGGTGCAAGAAAATAAACTGGAATTTACCTTTCAAAAATCGAATGACATTCCAATTTGAATACAGTGCAGCGATAATAAAATGGAAAAAAAGAAAATATTTAGGTCATGTTTAATGTCATTTTTAAAATGTACCTTTTTTTATCAATGTCCTAATAATATGTGCTGTTTGCTCTACGTGAAAATACTTAATTAATTAATGACCATTGAAAATGTTTTTCTGTTTCAGGAAAAATAATTAATATCTTACTCAAAATCCATCACATATGTACAAGGGACATTTATATTCTTGGTTATTTCCCTTCTACGTGACTTTACCGAAAGAACCAAGAATATGAATCCCTGCAGTCACGAAAGCTTTGAATCGAAGAGTAACATTTAGTTTGTAAGATTTTGACACAGACGGACACAATATACAAATTTCCTTCAACAAGCAGTATAGCCTGGTGGGGCAGGTGCTGTTAGACAAAGATTAGTAGCACCGTGCTGAGGATACGAAGGTAGCTCAATACACACCCGCCCACCTTTGTCTCTCCGTCTCTCGTGTCTATGACCACCGCACCCTCACACCTGCAGGTATTACTCATTTTAGGACCAGCACACCTTGAAAATACCCAGTCCAGAAACGCATGGTGACAATTTTCAAACACGGGCAAAGGCAAACATCACAATTTGGCCTCCATTGACTGTTGTAGCGAGGCAAGTGCTGTTGGCGAACACCTATTAAGGCCTGGCACGCAAGGCCCTTGGTATAGCCAATGCCGTTTTCACAAAATGCTGAAGTTGACACCGTCAGTGTATCGAGTTCTCTATTTTTTTTATTTTACACGCTTTTATTTAACTCACTGTCTGTTGTTGTTGTCGTATCCTCAAATGTTGTAACTCAATTTTAACCCACTTCCCAATGTGGTATCGACTACAAACTTGGTATACTTATGTCATACTGATGACAATACTATATTCTATCATAAAAAATTAACCAAAACATTTTAAACTATCTTTTTACATGCTTTCTATTAATTCACTCTGTCTGTTGTTGTCGTATCATGAAATCTTGTAACAAAATTTTTACATACTTCCCAATGTGGTATCGACTGCAAACTTGGTATATTTATGTCATACTGATGACAATACTATATTCTATCATAAAAAATAAAATATATATGTATTTTTAAACATTATTTTTTAGATGTTATGTTTCGGCTTAGCTCTAATTGTCCACGCTCAACGGACGTTGTCTGTAATTGGCCACAGTCCCTTACGTTATGGCAAGCTTCGGGGCCATTTCCTGGAGTTGTGAAATTCTTCCCATTGCTAGTACGGTACATTTCATTAAAGCGTGGTTAAAACATTTTTTTAATATTACTTATTTTAGGCTAAGTTGACCTAGTGGAACACTGCTCTAGCATCAGACAGCGATCACTTTCCATAGAGGTAATATTTGACTTGCGCTCGTTAGCAGCACGAGTATGGGCTGTACGAATTGGGCCGCGTTTTGGGTATTTCTTTAACGAAAAAAAAACGTCACAATCAAATTAATTCGTACTCTTAGGTTTTTTCGGTAAAGTCACGTAGCTAAAAATAAAAAAAAATCATAAATGAAAATAACTCAATTAAATCACGACGTTTCGGAAGCAACACAAGCCTCCGTCATCAGGTGTAACTGCTCCAATAAAATTACTGTAGCGTGTGAATAATTTTACTGGAGCAGTTACACCTGATGACGGAGGCTTGTGTTGCTTCTGAAACGTCGTGATTTAATTTAGTTATGTTCATTTATTATTATTTTATTTTTTACCTACGTGACTTTACCGAAACAACCTAAGAGTATGAATCATTGCAGTCACGAAAGCTTCAAATCTAGACATAAATTCGTCTTCCCAGAGTAAGCTTGCTACCTGCTCTGGGTTTTCCAATATCGTCCTCTTGTTGAGGTATCTGCTGCTGTCATAGGACAGCTGTAAGTCTCCCCGTTCCACTAAAAGTCCAGAATGTTGCGAAGTTGCGTAGCAATACATACACCAAACTCTTTGGTTCTGTCGGTAAAGTCACGTAGATAGACAAATAACTAATAAATCACGAAGTTTCGATAGCAACACAAGCCATTGTCTTCAGGTGAAACAACACAGCAGGCGGATTTCTGATGCAGGAGGAAATGTAGCGAGAGAGCCACCGCAAAAAACCAGAGACCACATACGCCTGTGGTGGGCACAACCCAAGGGCAAGTGGGCGGGGCTAGGGATGAAATTTGCAAGTAAATGTAGGATAGCAGAGCTCGCACACCTCGGCCAATCCGAGGGGGGGAGGAGGAGGGGCCGCCGCAACGGCCGAGAGGGTGGGGGTGAAATTTACAGAGGGAACAAGGTGATAGAGAAAAAAAAAGGAAACAAAATACCAAACTTAACAAACTTAGAAATGTAATGCAACTCAGAGAGTCGGCCAACACAACAGTTAACACCACACCTGGTTGATCAACGTCCTTCCACTTTTGCATCCATCTTCTCGGTTGAAGTAATGTCTGAGTTGTGTGGAAATCCTCCCCGTAGAGGTGGCTCAATCCTAATTGGAAATTTACTTGCAAATCCCATCCCTAACCCCACGCACGTATGTGGCCTCTGGTTTGCGGTGGCTCTCTTCCGCTACATTTCCTACCACCTCAGCAGTCCGCCTGCTGTTGTTTCACCTGTCGAAGACGATGGGTTGTGTTACTATCGAAACGTGATTTATTAGATATTTGTCTACCTACGTGATTTTACCGAAAGAACCAAAGAGTATGAATTCCTGCAGTCACCAAAGCCTCAAATCAATACGTACACCGCTCAAGACAACGCATTTGCACGTAACAGCGGTCATGCAGTTGCCACGTGCTCTTCCAGTACAGCATTGTTGAGATACGTATCCTCCCTCCTCTCCCATTTCTCCCGTTATTTTGTACTTCAAAAGGTGGCAACCGCAGCACCTCTACTCGCCCCCCTCAAGACCACTCCCAATGTCACCACCGCCGGACGTTCCAACTCTCCTTCCTCCTCGCAACCAAACGACAGACGCCAACCGCTCGGTCACCACCACCATCGCCGCCGCCGCCTCAATGTTGCCGTCCGAGCGACTGGTGGCCCTCTCCGTCATGACCACACTCATCGCGTGCACCATCGCGGGAAACCTCCTGGTCGTGGCGTTCATCGCCTACTTCAGGCACCTGCAGACCCGCACCAACGCGTTCGCCCTGTCGCTGGCCCTCGCCGACTTCCTCGTGGGCCTCCTCATCATGCCCTACAGCACCATGCGCAGTGTCGACAGCTGCTGGCCCTACGGCGGCGTCTTCTGCAGGGTGCACACGTGGCTCGACTTCTCCCTCACCACCTCGTCCGTCGTCCACCTCTGCTGCATCTCGTACGACCGCTACGTGGCGGTGGCCGACCCGCTGCACTACCCCCAGCGGGTCACGCGGCGCGTCGTGGCCCTCCTCCTGCTCTGCTGCTGGCTCAGCGTGCCCGTCTACTCGTGGCCCATCATGAGCGGCTGGTACAGCGTCGGCGTGCCGGACGGCCCCGGCGCCTTCGCGGGCTGCCGGGAAGTTTGCCCCGTGTCGGTGAGCGCGACCTTCGGTCTGGCCAACATGCTGTGCGCCTACGCGGCGCCGATGCTCCTCATGTCGCTCACCTACGCCAAGATCTACCGGCTCGCGAGGGCCCAGGCGCGCAAGATCGACGCCGCCACGGCGGGCCTCAGGCGGCGGGGCCCAGCCGACAGGGCCGATGGGGCCGACGGCGACGGCCGGCGGTGGAAGGCGGCTATGAGGCGTGAGCACAACGCCACCAAGACGCTGGGCGTCATCGCGGGTGTCTTCGTCCTCTGCTGGGTGCCTTACTTCGTCCTCTCAGCCACCGACTCGCTGCTGGACGACGCGACGAGACGCGCCGCGGCCGACATCTCCAACTGGCTCACGTACGTCAACTCGACGCTCAACCCGGTGCTCATCGTCGCCCTCAACCGCTCGTTCCGCAACGCGTTCAGGGCCACGGTGGCCTGCAGGGTGTTCGCGCCGGGCTTCCGCGCCACTGACCTCTTCAACTACGACGACTCGGAATGCTGACGGCCGTTTCCACCCCCCCCCCACCCGTAATTCTTTGTTGTCTCCCGATAAATTTGGGTAACAACAACGACGACGGCGAAAGTTGTCTCTCTGCCCTCGCTCGCTTGCTGCACGTCAGTCGATCGGACACATTCGCTCACGTCTTTTGTTATTTTCATTTGGCGGTTAACCCCGAGAGACAGAAACAGGACCGCGGTGCGGTTCTTCATGAACTGTTGCTGATGGGGGGGGGGGGGGGGTGTGTTGTCATTTGCGCGATGCACGAGGTAGGCCTCGGCAAGGTAAGATAATTTACCCTTTTTTCCGGGTAAAAGGGTAAAGGTGTCGACATGACAAGGGGTAAGGTAAAGGGTAGGGTAAAGGTAGCGCGAAGTATTACCCGGTAAATACCTTGTTCACCGCTCGCTAAAAGCTCCGTGGCGCAGTCCGTGGCCTCCATTTAAAATTGGAATCATCGAGAGTATTCTATATAAATAAAGCGCTCTACCTCGCATTTACCTATTATAGACCTTGTTCATGTGTAGTACCCCAGTAATTACCCTGTAATCGGGTCATTTGTATGGGGTAAGGGTAAAATGTAAGCTAAAGGTAGGCTCGTTGCTTTTGACCTTTTATCTTACCTTGCTAACGGGTAAAAGGTAAGGGTAGAGTGATTGTATTGCGGTAAGGTAAAAGGTAGGGTAAAGGTAGGCTCGTTGCTTTTGACCTTTGACCTTACCTTGCCGAGGCCTAGCACGAGGCCTAGCTGTTTGTTTGTACACGCGTCCGTGTGCTGTTTTAAACTCGCCCTTGTTCTATTTTGACTTAAAACTTTCGTGACCGCAGGAGTAAAAAATATTCTTTGGTTCTTTCGGCAAACTCACGTAGACAGAAAATAATAAAATAAAAGTAAATTAATAAAAAAACTAAAACTCGCCTAATGACGACCGCTTGTGTTGCGATCGAAACGTCGTGAGTTTTTGGTTTTTATTCATTTACTTTCATTTTTCGATTTAAAGCTTTCGTGACTGCAGGGATTCATCTTCTTGGTTCTTTCGGTAAAGTCACGTAGAAGGGAAATAATAAAATAATACAAATAAAACATAATAAAAGAATAAAATAAAATAAAAATTATTATGTTTTATTTTGATTATTTTATTATTTCCCTTCTACGTGACTTTACGGAAAGAACCAAGAAGATTCCTTTCATTTTATTATTTTCTGTCTACGTGAGTTTACCGGAAGAATAAAACAACATCACACTTGTTCTGTCTCCGCACTGCACTCTTAAAGCCTTTGCAGAACACCCAAAGGTTCCCAGCCTTTGCAGAACCCTCCGACGACTGTCAACATTCGACACATTTACGTTGACCACGGTGGAGACTGGCAGCGGTCCATTGACCACAACCTCGCCTGGTATACAGGAGGTCCGTGGGTTCGATCCCGAACCCTGGCGCCTGCTGCTGTATATTTGGAGTTTGCGTGTCTCTCTCTCTCTTTCCCCGAGGTCGCGTGGATTTTTCTCCGGGTCCTCCGGTTTCTCCACCACATTAAGGATCAACATCACGCGTTTATAGTATTTGGCTGCTATAGGTTTCCACGTGATGAAGCCACTTCGTTGAGCTATCGTTTGTGGCCAGGTCGCTTCTGAAAAAGATCTATACAGCTCAGTGGGCCTTGCCTGGTAAAATAAATCAAATGTTTAGTTAATAGTGTGGTTTACAAGTTGAGAACCATTGCCCTTGAGTCAAGAGGATGCTACCTTGGTGTGTGATGGTTAACACAATGCACTTGCAATCCACAGGTCGCCTATCCAGTTAGTTATATTTCCCGGCGCGGCAATTGAAACAATGAAGAACGTTTCTTAAAACCCTCCTCGCCCTCTGTCCACCCAGCGGCACCAATCAGAATCAGAAATCTCTATTTAGCCTGAAAGAATCCGATGAGGTGTGAAGCTCTTTTTTAAAGACATCCTGAGGGTCGGGTCAGAGAGTAACAACAACAAAAACAACATCAACAAAAACAACAACAAAAAACCAAGAGGAGTACAATGTATAGGAATGCTAAACAAGTCACTAAATTTCGATTTGAAGCTTTCGTGACTGCAGAGATTCATCTTCTTGGTTCTTTCGGTAAAGTCACGTAGAATGGAAACAATAAAAAAAAAATATTATATTATTTTATTATATTATATTATTATATTATTTTATTACGTAATATTATTTTTTTATTTTACTATGTTTTATTTCATTATTTTTATTGTTTCCATTCTACGTGACTTTACCGAAAGAACCAAGAAGAAGTCACTAAATCCAATGAATATGGGCAGTTTTCTTGCTGTGGTTGTCTCGCCTGATGACGATTGCTTGTGTTGCGATCGAAACGTCGTGATATATTATTATTTTTACCTACGTGACTTTACCGAAAGAACCAAAGAGTATGGATTCCTGCAGTCACGAAAGCTTCAAATCAAGATCGAATATGAATAAGTCACTAAAATAGACTTTTTTTTAATCTTTCAACGCGCACGTATCCTGCATCATCATCATCCTCAGTTTGTTGAACTTTTGGGCGCAAACTGAAACAGAATATGGGGGACCTTGCCTCGCACACAAACGTCCGCAGGCCAAGCCGTGGGAACGTCCCAGGACCGCTTCCTGGCACTGCTACGGACAATCAAACAGTTCATTGCTCGGATATCAAACGGATGTAACACATTTCGATTTAAAGCTGCATTTCCCATAAATATGCTAAATTCCTGTTGATATGCAAATTCCTTTGTCAAGGCGCTCTTCCTCCCCTAATCCAGCTTAAATATACGCTGCCAAGCTTGGTGGTGTTAATTCAGACGCTGTCTTTCCGACAGACCTGTTCTTCACCCGAGGACGGCTGCTTGCGTTGTGGCCGAAACGTCGTGAGAATTGTATTTTATTATGTTTTATTTTATTATTTTATTATTTCCCTTCTACGTGACTTTCGATGTGGCGAAGTTCAAATAACTGAGAATGATGATGATGCAGGATACGTGTGCGTTGAAATATTTTTCTAAAAGTCTATTTAGTGACTTATTCATATTCGATCTTGATTTGAAGCTTTCGTGACTGCAGGAATCCATACTCTTTGGTTCTTCCAACAGTGGCTGATGATGATTCCATGCATGGACGCGTCGATGAACACAGAATCCTCAAGCTTGCGTTGAGGACCGATGTTTTTTTCTGTCGTAGATGATACGATAAGTTGTATTGATCCTTGCAGCCACTAGTGGCCGCTACAATCACCACAATGTTTCAAATGAATCGCATCTTGAATCGAATCACCCCACCGTGAATTGCACCGAATTGCCTGGGGAACTCAGAGTTGCATGTTTTATCTGCTGTACATAATGTGTAATATTTACAAAAAATATACTTATATGAATCTATCATATTACAATACCAAACAGCTTTAAATGATATATGCTTTGTCAAAAGAGTTGTGAACATTCTTGCAATAAAATATTTTAATTCCCTGTTGCAGGAGTCCCGATTGTACATCGCTGTGATTGACAGCCCATGAGCCCACTATATTTACCGTATTCTCAGCAGTATAGGGTGCACTCTTTTCCCCCGAATATTAAAGAAATCGTTAGGGGTGCGTCTTATAATCCTGAAAATACATTGTCTTTGAGACGAAGATGCATTGTAATTTACATCATGGGACCTCCTTCGCCAGTACCCATAATATCAGAATAGGTTTTCCCCTTTTTGCTGGCAACAAAACAGGCGTTGAGATTTACACCATTGGAACCTCATTTGCCAGTAAAAATATGATAATTGTTTTTTTACTCTTCTATCTGGCAACAAAACTGACACCTTTTTTACAGAGAGTCATGTTTACATTGATCACAATACCTGCAGTCATAATGCAAACAAAAAACATAACTCTGATAATGTGCACTGTCCTTGAAGTTGATTGGTACGTGCGCCTTTTGGCGTCATCTGGTCCAACCCATGTGAGACTCTAAGGAAAGCTGTCTCGGGTGTGGACCAATCAACTTCAAGGACAGTGCACATTATCAGAGTTATGTTTTTTGTTTGCATTATGACTGCAGGTATTGTGGTCTATGTAAACATGACTCCTTGTAAAAAAAAAGGTGTCAGTTTTGTTGCCAGATAGAAGGGAAAAAAACAATTATCAGGCGTTGAGATGTTAAAACACCAAACTGAAACATTTTACAAGGAATCATGTCCGCATTAACCACAATGCTTGTGGTCAGAATGCAAACAAATATTGAAACTGATTGGTCCACACCAGAGACAGCTTTCTTTTGAGCCTCGTCTCAAACGGTGTTAGACCAGAGGAGATGTAGATGCTCACCCCGAGCTCTCATTACTCTGATAGTTAATTGTCCTTGTGCTATACACCTTTTGGCGTCCTCTGGTCTAACACCGTTTTGAGACGAGGCTCCAAAGAAAGCTGTCTCTGGTGTGGACCAATCAGTTTCAAAGACAATGCATATATTATCAGAGTATTTTTTTTTCTGACCACAAGTATTGTGGTTAATGCAGACATGATTCCTTGTAAAATGTTTCAGTTTGGTGTTTTAACATCTTAACACCTGTTTTGTTGCCAGAAAAGAGGAGAAAACCTCTTCTCATTGTCATCTAGTTGTTCAGTTACAGGCCACACATACAGTTATAACCCCGGGTGTTGTGGGTTAATTTACATTACAGATTCACCAATTGTGTTGCTCACTCTGCCACCTTGCTGTGTTTTAGCCACCCCGCGCTCCACTCGTTGTTGTGAGCGTCGCTCCTCCGCCCTCCGTTGTTGCTGGAGGGCGACTGCCTCGATCTGCCCAGTAGCAGCGTCCTTCACGAGGCTCCTCCACAAAGGCCGATCTTGATACCTCTGGTACCGGTCGTTAATAGGTCCACTCAGGTCAAAGTTCACCTGCACCACAGCAGCCAATCTCCCTCTTCAGCCCGATTCTTTGCCCGTTAAGCCCCCTCCATCCGGTCAAACAGAAGCTGCTTGGGCATGCGGTGGCTGGACGTGTGGGCTACGTGATCCAGCCAACGCAGACTCACCTGTCAGAGGAGCCCACCGATTGGACTGTGTCTATATCTGATCCATGAGCTTCGCAATTCAGCTTGGTTCAGCCCAAGATGGGTCAAAATGGGTCATATGCAGGTCAAATGACAATTCTGCAGGTGTTTATTGTAAAAAGCAGTGAATCTCAGTGGATGAATAAGCACGCAAGAAGTGATTCACATCATCTTTAGTGAAGATTTACAACGATTTCACGGGTAAACAATCTCAAACATGTGACACA
This sequence comes from Lampetra planeri, assembly GCF_965212315.1. Taxonomy (NCBI): domain Eukaryota; kingdom Metazoa; phylum Chordata; class Hyperoartia; order Petromyzontiformes; family Petromyzontidae; genus Lampetra; species Lampetra planeri. The sequence continues at coordinate 4,232,217 of NC_136133.1, read as the reverse complement.
AAATACAAACACAACTCCTTAAATGAAACAGGTGATTGATTGCATTACATTCATTATTTAGGTGATTAATATTTTCATATGTAGCGTCCATTTTCTAAATTCTACTTTGTTGCGTTCGAGTACGTTATTACTGTCGGTAGATGGCAGGGCAGCATCTTGGGTTGCCCACACATTCGATACACGCGCGGGTCTTCTTCAGACACTCACGTTTCCTCTCACACGTGAACAACTCGCTCGTTAAGGAACTGGCCAAACATCCCGTGGCAGGAACCTCCTGAAAGAGAGTCTTGAGTAGAGTTGCCACCTCCGGAGGTACAGCGAAAAACAGCCGTGGCATATAATAGCAAGAAAACATATGATAATTGTTTTTTTACCCTTCCATCTGGCAACAAAACTGCCACCTTTTTTACAAGGCGCATGTGCGCCTTTTGGCGTCATCTGGTCCAACCCATGTGAGACGAGGCTCTAAGGAAAGCTGTCTCGGGTGTGGACCAATCAACTTCAAGGACAGTGCATACATTATCAGAGTTATGTTTTTTGTTTGCATTATGACTGCAGGTATTGTGGTCAATGCAAACATGACTCCTTGTAAAAAAAGGTGTCAGTTTTGTTGCCAGATGGAAGGGTAAAAAACCAATTATCATATTTTTTTACTGGCAAATGAGGTTTCAATGGAAGAAAAAATATGTCGCCAATGCCCCGGAGCGAACTCCTGCAAAAGTGTATTGTCACGGGTGGTACATTGTTATGATGATTATTGTCACACAAATTACAAAAAAAACGTGGCTTTGTAATGCTCCGGGAAGACTTACAGATTTCCCAGGACAACAACAGCTACTGCTGCTGCCTCCTCATCATGAGGACGATCCTGGGAAAACCAGGACAGGTGGCAACCCGATAGTCTTGAGACTGACTGAGGACTTTCCTTGGGTAAAATTGGCCCTTATTACTTAAATTATGATACCAACACTTGCCCTATACAATCGTTCAGTATGTCTCTCATTTGTATACTGTATACCTCTGCATTCAATAAATATATGTGCATGTGTACGTCTCAAAGCTGCGGGCTGGTTAAAAATAAACATTAAATACACATTTTTTTTTATTTAAAGCTTTCGTGACTGCAGAGATTCATATTCTTGGTTATTTCGGCAAAGTCACGTAGAAGGGAAAAAAGTGGCGTTTTTTCTTAACGCCACTTATTTCAAATTTTCTTGCTGTGGATTTCACACCTGATGATGATTGATTGTGTTGCAGTCGAAACGTCGTGAGAATTGTATTGTTTTATCTTTTTATTATTTTATTATTTCCCTTCTACGTGACTTTACCGAAAGAACCAATAATATTAAATACACATATTATGTATTTCCCCCCTTACAGTATTCAGTGATTAACACGTAGGCGTTTTGGGTAAGATCGCGTAAATATAAATGTGTCGTTAAACCCGGCACCATCAGATGATGCTAGTTACAATTACTGCCGAAACGTCGTACTCGAAATGTAAACGTTGTGGGTTTACTCTCCAACGCATCTGTGTTGCTGTGCTAGCAACGAATTGGCACGTTCTGTTTTCCGCGACAAACCTTTCCAATAAGGCTTCGTCGGGTGGTGGCGGGTTTCACGACGCATTTACATTTACGCGAGCCAACCCGACAAATCTCCATTGTGGACAATATTCAGTGTCCTCCATTCTGGACGGTGGACAATGCGAAATCCCGCTCGGCCAACGTGAAGACCTTCAGGCGCAATATTCTGTGGAAGGCGGTTCTGAAGGGGCGATTGAAGCAGGCGTAGAGGATGGGGTTGAACGCCGAGCTGATGTAGCCGATCCACAGCGTGACCTGGTACACGTCCGACGCGTAGGCAACAAACTCGAAGACGATGACCGTCACGTTGTAGGGCAGCCAGGACAGCAGGAAGAAAAAGATGATGACTCCCAACGTCTTGGTGGCGTTGTGCTCCCTACGCATGGCCCTCCACTTGTGCAAGGTGTCCGTGCACGCCGCTTCCTCCTGCCCCCTGCGCCTTGACCCCTCCGAGTTGACCTTCTGCGCTTGCCTCCTGGCGATGGAGTAGATCCGGCCGTACACCAGGACGATGACGGCGAGCGAAATGAAATAGGGCGAGATGCCGATCACCGCCTGGATGCCGATGTAGACGGAGAACACGCAGTCGTCGGGGCAGCGCACCCGTTGGATGAGCCCCCCCGACACGACTTTGCTCAGCAAGCTCACGAGGCTGGGCGACGAGAAGAGCGCCGATCCGAGCCAACACAGCAGCAGCATCGCCGCCATCGTCTTCCTGGTGACCCTGGCGCGATAGCGCAGCGGGTCGCTGATGGCGACGTAGCGCTCGAAGGCGATGCAGGTGATGTGGAAGATGGACGAGTTGGTGAACATGTAGTCGAGGAAGTGGTGCGCGTTGCAGAAGGCGCCGGCGCAGAACCAGCAGCGGTAGGCGGTCTTCATGACGGCGAAGGGCATGATGACCAGGCCCACGAGGAAGTCGGAGAGAGCCAGGGAGAGAGCGAGCGTCGTCGGGAAGGTCTGCAGCTGCTTGAAGAACGCGATGGAGCAGATGATGAGAAGGTTGCCCAGCACCGTGGCCACGATGAAGGAGGACAGGAGAAGCACCACGGCGCACAGATTCGTCGGCGTCAGGCTGGGACCCGTGCAGTTGTATCCGTGGTAGAGCTGCGCGCAGCGATTGCCGGTGTTGTTGTACATGTCACGGTCAAGTTTGCCACGAGGTTATCAAGAGCGGACGGGGGTGCCTTTAAAAAAAAAAATAGATTTGTTGAGAAGTATTTCATCGGCGTGGAAATTCAATTGAAATGCCTTCGCTTGCTGTCGTGTGCCGCGACTCGCATGGCGCGTTGGGCGATGTTGCGCCGGTCGCCCCACGAGAATGAGAGAGCTGTTCAACACCCGAGCATCATCCGAGTTTCCTAGTTCAAATGAACGTCGCCTTTTTGTGTTGTCCTTCGAGATGGCCTGGAGAGCGGAGGAACGCACGTCCGAGATTTACGATATTTTGAAAGCAACATCGTTTTCTACGCCGTATGCGCCATCAGCATTATTGCACCGTCTGTCTGTGTGTCTCCGTGTCTGTATTTTGTCTCTCTCTCTCTCCAATTTAGCTCTAACTGATGACGACTGCTCGTGTTGCAATCGAAACGGCGTATTCTATAATTTAAGTTATTTTCTTTCTACGTGACTTTACCGAAAGAACCAAAGAGTAATGCTGTGATAACATCACTGAACATTTTTCGCCAGAATCAAAGTATGAAAAAATAAGAAAAGGTTTACCCTTTCTGGCAATAAACATGTATTACGATATTATTGGTTCTTTCGGAAAGTCACGTAGAAGGGAAACAATAAAATAAAAAATAACGTGACTTTACCGAAATTACCAAGAATATGAATCCCTGCAGTCACGAAAGCTTTAAATCAGGTATTATGATGTTCAAACTGACCAAATAGACACCTTTTGCCAGGAAGGCTGCCTCTGGTGTAGGCAAAAAAATCAGTTTAAAAGACAATTAAGATATCAGATGATGTTCGCATGTTGACCACAAGTACTCTGTGTGGTTAATGCAGACTTGATTCCTTGCAAAAGGTTTCTATTTGGTGTTTGAACATCTTAATTGCCAGAAAGTGTGAAAACCTATTCTTATTTTTCATGCTACGATAACGTATGCACTGCCCGTGAAATGTATTGGCCTTTACCAGAGACAACCTCTTTTTTTAAATCCTTTATATTAAGTTCACTTGCTTGCTTGCTTGCGCGCTTACGACCGTGCAAATCTTTCGGTCGTTTTTTAACCCACTTCCCGTGATCCAATCGAGCTGACATTTTGCACACAGACTCGTTGTGTGTGACAATTTATTTTCGTGAAAAAAATGTTTACAAAATTTTACACTTTTTAGGAAAAAAAATATATATTTAATTACCAATTGCTTAATGGTGGCAGGCAATCATCTGACCCATAGGTGGCAGCCATCTCAAGCCAGAGGACGACAGGACTCTAGCCGCCACGCATATAAAGGATTTATAGTGAAAAACTTTGTTTTTACGGGTAAATTTTTTTAGCGTCGTCTCACCAGTGATAGAGACCAAAGGCCGCACAAAGGCGCCCAGTACAAGAGCAATGCTCGGGATGGGTAGGTAACTCTAGATTTGAAGCTTTCGTGACTGCAAGGATTCATACTCTTAGTTTTTTCGGTAATGTCACGTAGGTAAAAAAATTAAATTAAAATTAATAAAAATAAAATAATACGTGACTTTACCGAAAAAACTAATAGGATGTGTAGGTAACTGTCTATCTACGGCAGCGGCCCACAACCTTTTTGGCACCAGGGACCCGTTTCGTGTAAGACAGATTTTTTCACGGACCGCGGTAGGGGGGGGGTTCATCATTGGGTATTTCCCCTTTTCAAAGAAGCTCTCAAGCGACGTTTGTGTTTTTTACTCATTTTGGCTACTAGGGGTTAGCAGCTTGTGAGCTTACCAACACTGTGGCTGAGACGAGTGCGCAGTGCGGGAAAGAGGCGCGGACGGAAGTGGTAAATAAAATAACACTGTCTTCTTGGTTCTTTCGGTAAAGTCACGTAGAAGGGAAATAATAAAATAATAAAAATAAAACATAATAAAATAATTCTCATCATTGGGTCTTATTATGTCTTATTATGTTTCATTTTTATTATTTTATTATTTCCCTTCTACGTGACTTTACCGAAAGAACCAAGAAGATGAATCCCTGCAGTCACGAAAGCTTTAAATCGAAAAATAAAATAACACTGGTCAATAACAACAAAACATTTTTTTCTGGCCTGGATTTTGCAGCTGTTCTAGAATAATTTCAGGGTGCTGATTCCAAATCTGATCTCAGATTTTCTCTATCACATCTCATTTTATGCTATCGGCATACCCCATTTTCATTGATTTTACCCGAAATTAACTCTTTCACTTATGATTGCAAGTTGTTGCGAGTCAGTGACTGCTTTAGTGTTAAAATATGGTGCTGTATTTTTAGGATAGTGTGTTTATAATATCATTTTATGTAGATATTCACATTTATTTAATACTTTTCTTCTGCAGTTTTTATTGAAAATGCAATATTTGATATCTCAAAAACCTGATGTGATGGACAAAAACTAATGCCAGATTTGGAATCGGCACCCCAAAATTACCTTAAAACCGTTGGAACACCTTATGCCAGAAAAAGTGTGTTGACCAGTGTTAGAAAACAATGGGGGCGGGCCAAGCGCGGACTCACCGCTCTCACCTCCTGCTGTTGTGCGGCCCGGTTCCTAACAGACCACGGGACCGGTACCGGTGGGTTGGGTACCCCTGGCCTATGCGACCCTTTTGGCAAGATCAAGATAATTAATGATAATGCCTTTCTTTTAAAAAAGATCATTTAATACAGAACGCATTTTTATCATTCGAAAAGGGTAAAAGCTTTTTTAATCATTCAATATCAGGATGTATAAGACACTAGATACGATCTGCTACTGACAACCCAATGAGTTGCGTGGACTGAATGGGTTTACTCTCCAACACATCGGTGTGCTGAACGAATTGGCATGTTTTGTTTACGCTACAAACCTTACTAATTGGCCGTGTCGGGTGGTGGCGGGTTTAACGGCGCATTTATATTAAAACGATTTCATGCAAACACCTCTATTATTGATGATATTCGTCACGAAAGCCAACCACGTGTTAAATTGAACGGGCTCTCTTTAAAGACCGAAATCATTGTTCAAGTCCAACTCTCTAAACCATACAACATAATAATACTTTAATTTAATATAGCGGTCATTAATCCTAATAGCATCCCACAACGCTGTACATTAATTATATATATGCAAGGACCATATCCCATTATCCAGCCACTACCAACCAAATAACAAACCCCTACGACTACCAAACAAAATAATTAATGAATAAACTAATCAAGGAATGGCACCAAAAAATTGCACTAACAACAACAAAAACAGTTATAACGTTTAACAAAATAATAAACAACCAATTAGTTATTATTATTTTACAACCAACCCAATGACTTCGATGTTTGGCTTTGTCACTCGCATTAGGAATCGCAGGTGCATATAATTAATTAATCTATAATATGAATTGTAAACTACTGAAAAGCATTCATAATTGCGCACAGTTTTGACGGGGCGTTGCCTCCCCCCGCCCCGCAAACTCCACCCATAGGGTTGTCTGTCCATACTTCACCACCCAGGTCCCATTGGTATATCACTCTTTGCCCCTTGATGATGGCGTGACCAGAATTCGAACTCAGGCAGTGCGCTGGCTCGTCACAACTCCCTATCAGTGCCGGATGAAGCTAGTGTGGGGCCTGTAGCATGATCTTATAAAGGGGCCCTAAATACAAAAAACACATATATTAAAACACACATTTTTTACTTGCATAGTAAAGTAATTGTATTTCTTTCATGTGCTATACAGCCAGATAATACGACAAATCGCTTACCTTAAACACCCAGTATTTCATAAAAGTTCAAGGCAGTCTAGTACTATAGTAATAGAGCAAGTGCAGAATCACTGAACCGGTATTGATAGCTTGAAAGCATTCAGCGCGGGGCCCTTGAAAGTGCGGGGCCCGTAGCTACTACACGTGCAGCTACTACACGTGTAGTAGCTACTACACGTGCAGCTACTACACGTGTAGTAGCTACTACACATGCAGCTGCTACACGTGCAGCTGCTACACGTGCAGCAGCTACACGTGTAGTAGCTACACGTGCAGCTACTACACGTGCAGCTACTACACGTGCAGCTACTACACGTGCAGCTACTACACGTGCAGCTGCTACACATGCAGCTACTACACATGCACCTACTACACATGCAGCTACTACACATGCAGCTACTACACATGCAGCTACTACACATGTACCTACTACACATGTGCCTACTACACATGTACCTACTACACATGCACCTACTACACATGTACCTACTACACATGTAGCTTCTACACATGTAGCTACTACACATGTAGCTACTTTTGCCACTAGGATCATCCGGCACTGCTCCCTATCAATCGGCGCATCAATTACATTTCATTCCTCGGTGGAACGGGTACCCTAAAGGTGTTAATTTACACTCAGCTCTCCATGGATTCGGCAATATTAAAACACATCACGCGAATAGACCGTGTTCCCGCAGGCGGGGAAACCCTTGGGATGACGTCTCGTTGGAAAGGCGGTGACGGGGTGGACAGATGACAGCAGTTCAGTGCATTTCAGAACTAACGCAGGGAGAGAGGGATAGTGGTGGTGGTGGAGTGGTGGCAGTGGTGGTGGAGGAGTGGTGGCGCAGTGGTTTCGCGAACTTCGCCATGAACCCCTAGGTTCCTAGCCGTGGTCACATAACACCCACGATCAGCGGGGTGTGGGGAGGCCCATCAATCCAGCAGTGGATTGACAAAAGGGCTGTGGGTGTGAGTGTCCATTTCCCGTAACGTTGTTAAACATGTATACCTTCAACTGCTGTGATATCTGTTTGCATGTTGTGACAATCTGTGTTTGCATTGTATTGTGCTCTCTACAATAATAAGTATTACGTAATAAACCATTGATCGGAGCCCACATCCTTTCACCTGTTTGACCTGAGCAGTGTGGTGAAGTATGGTCAAACAACAGCCATGACCGACAGAATTCTGGGATACCTTAATCCAGCAGTAAATTGGCACAGGGGCTGGATGTAGATAATGATTAGTATTATTACGTGATAATAATATTACGTAATAATTATTATTATGATTTGAAGTTTTCGTGACTGCAGGAATCCATACTCTTTGGTTCTTTCGGTAAAGTCACGTAGGTAGAAAATTAAATAAATCACGACGTTTCGGGCGCAATACAAGCGTCCATCATCTGGTGGCAAAGCTGTCAATCCAATGGGAATGCTTTCCCACCTGATGGTGGACGCTTGTGTTGCGCCCGAAACGTCGTGATTTTATTATTGTTATTGATGTAAAGGGTGAAGCCTATAATTTTGTATATAACAAAAACTCGGCTACAGATAGACATTCAACAAGAAACAGCCATACGTTGACCGTCGTGCTAATGTGCAAATAGGATATAGAGTACTCTGTGGGTCTTTCGGTAAAGTCACGTAGATAAAAAATTATTTAAAAAATCACGACGTTTCGATCGCAACACAATCAATCGTCTTCAGGTGAACAAATACAGAAGGCGGACTGCTGAGGCAGGAATAAATGTAGCGAGAGAACTACTGCAGCCAGAGGTTTTATAGGTTTTATATATGTTTGAGATGGGTACAACCCATGGGTAAGTGGGTGGGGCTAGAGATGGAATTTTCAGTAAATGTATAGTGTTGTGACCACGATTGTGTGCGTAAAGCATTTTTTAAAATTTTGTATCCAAGTGTAGTGACTGTTTTTTAGTAACTGTACTGCAAGTGAAAGTCGTCCTACACAATAACCCTCCTCTCCTCTCTCTCGTCTCCCTCACACCAGCCACGATCAAATTCAATTAATACATTTGATTAGTTTATATTAAATTTAAATAATAAAAATATAAAAATACTTTTCTATTAATCATTTTTATATGAATATAGTATTTTTGGGTTGTGGAACGAATCATCTGAGTTTCCGTTATTTCTTATGGCGAAATTGTGCTTTGGATTACGAACCCGCTTCCGGAACGAATTATGCTCGCAATCCAAGGTTTTACTGTAAATGTAAGATCGCAGAGCTGGGAATACCTCGGCTATTGTGTTGCTAGAGATTAGCATGTCAATCTGTTAATGTAACCCCACGGCTACGGTGCTGAAGAAGCCATTGTATTGCTCGAGACGACTCCCGCAGCAGCGGCAGTGTTAATGAGAGACATTCAGCCTATTAAACAACGTGCGTGTTTACGCCACTTACCGCAGTAAACACGCACATTGAAGACTTAGTGCCTGTAATTAACAAAAAATGCCGCGAGATTGTGCAGACTACATCGCTAGAGAAGGGGGCGATTCCTCGGGTCGAGGCTAATATTGGAGTGGCAGCCAAAGGTGGGGAACGCGTCCGAGTGGACGTTCCCCGCGGAGATGGAACGATGAGATCACCCCGTGCGCGGAAGCAAGACGGATTGTTGGCGTCACGGGATCGTGAAGGGGAAGCCTTCAGCCAGCAGTAGATAGACCATGGCTGGTTATGATGACGACGATGATGGTGGTGATACGAGTTTTTCCAGTCCACCAAGTTAGAGACTCACACATACCGTCACGTGATGGAATCTTCTCCTAAGTGCGATTCATACACAATATAATATTCACGTAAATAAACATCTAAAAGTCTCACCACAATAATAAGTAAGAAATTCCCTGTGCGTCTCTCTGTGGATCTGTTTCATTCTCTCCATTACCCTAGTATTGTTTTTGTTGTTGTATTTACGTCTGATTCTCTCTCTGAGTTTGCGTCTCTTGTTTTCCGTCTTTCTCGTGTTTCTGTCTCTGTGACAGCCTCCTTGACTCTGCGCGTGTCTCTCTGTCTCTCTCCATGTCGCCGTGTCTGTCTATCTATCTGTCTGTCTCTGTGTGTACCTTCATGCGTGTCTCACTCTGTCTTCCTCTTTCTCTCTGTGTCTTTCTCACTGTCGCTGTGTCAGACTTTTTCTCGTGTTGGCCATGAGCGGGAATCGAACTTGGGTCGCCGGGTGCGTAGTGCAGCGCGCTACTTGTTGCACAACCGCTCCCCATAACCACCACCACCACCAACCACACACACTCACCAACCACTCTCCCATTCATTCATTTATTCACTCACTCACTCACCCACTCACCACACTGGAGATAACAGCGTACCCACCCCCACTCACTCACACAATTACTCAAGAACCCGCGTTTATATTTCGATTTAAAGCTTTCGCGACTGCAGGGATTCATCTTCTTGGTTCTTTCGGTAAAGTCACGTAGAAGGGAAATAATAAAATAATAAAAATAAAACATAATAAAACAATTCTCACGACGTTTCGGCCACAACGCACGGCTGTTGTTGTATTTAGGACGGCTGCTTGCGTTGTGGCCGAAACGTCGAGAGAATTATTTATTATGTTTTATTTTATTTATTATTTCCCTTCTACGTGACTTTACCGAAAGAACCAAGAAGATACACTATTTATATTTTACCAAGTAAGGCCCTCTGAGCTATGTAACTTTTTCAGAAGCGACCTGGCCACAAATGATTGCTCAATGAAGTGGCTTATCATGATCTGGAAATGCATAGCAGCGAAATACTCGAAACGCATGTTAACACTACATGTGGAGAGAAAACCAGAGAACCTGGAGAAAAATCCACGCGACCACAGACACACACACAAACTCCAAATATACAGCAGGCGTCTCGATCGGGATCGAACCCACGACCTCCTCCATACCAGGCGAGGGAGTTAACGTCTCGCTACTCACTCACTCACCCACTCATTCATTCACTCACTCATCCACCCACTCACCCACTCATTCACCCACCCACTCACTCACTCACCCACCCACTCACTCACTCACTCACCCACTCACCCACCCACTCACCTAGCCACTCACCCACCCACCCACTCACACACTCTCATTCACCCCCTCACTCACCCACTCACCCACCCACCCACTCACCCACTCACCCACCCACCCACTCAACCACTCACCCACCCACCCACTCACCCACCCACTCACTCACCCACCCACCCACCCACCCACTCACTCACTCACTCACCCACTCACCCACCCACTCACCTAGCCACTCACCCACCCACCCACTCACACACTCTCATTCACCCCCTCACTCACCCACTCACTCACCCACCCACCCACTCACCCACTCACCCACCCACCCACTCAACCACTCACCCACCCACTCACCCACCCACTCACCCACCCACTCACCCACCCACTCACTCACCCACCCACCCACCCACTCACTCACTCACTCACCAACTCACCCACCCACTCACTCAATCACTCACCCACTCACTCACTCACCCACTCACCCACCCACCCACTCACCCACTCACTCACCCACCCACTCACTCACTCACCCACCCACTCACTAACTCACCCACCCACCCATCCACCCACTCACCCACTCACTCACTTACTCACTCACTCACTCACCCACTCACTCACCCACCCACCCACTCACTCACCCACCCACCCACTCACCTACCCACCCACTCACTCACCCACTCACCCACTCACCCACTCACTCACCCACTCACTCACTCACCCACCCACTCACCCACCCACCCACTCACCCACCCACTCACCCACTCACTCACTCACCCACTCACCCACCCACTCACCCACTCACCCACTCACCCACCCACTCACCTACCCACTCACTCACCCACCCACCCACTCACCACACCGCTCTTTCTGCATGATCGCCTCCACTGTGGAATCCCCTCCCAATCGCCGCGTCCTTGACACTCGGTTCCGATCGTCAATAACCTCGCTCAGTTCACGGGGACGTTCAGAGTCCTGCTCGTTACTGGCCGCTTGGCCTTTGGGTAGGGGTCCTCAACGAACGTGATAACAAACAAACAAAAAAATTGCTTAAATGGATATTTCACTCGTACATCGTTACCCTATTTCAAGCTAAAATGTGCGTGGTTAACTATTTAGGAGTCATAACCTCCACAATGCGTTAGCGAGCAGCACATTCTCTCAACCTGTTGGATATCTCACCTGTGGCTCGTGCAACGAAAACCAAATACATCTTCTTGGTTCATCTTCTTGGTTCTTTCGGTAAAGTTACGTAGAATGGAAATAATAAAATAATAAAAATAAATACATAATAAAATAATTCTCACGACGTTTCGGCCACAACGCAAGCAGCCGTCCTCAGGTGAAGAACAGGCCTGTCGATAAGACAGTCTGAATGGCTACTTGCGTTGTAGCCGAAACGTCGTGAGAATTATTTTATTATGTTTTATTTTTATTTTATTATTTCCCTTCTACGTGACTTTACCGAAAGAACCAAGAAGATGAATCCCTGCAGTCACGAAAGCTTTAAATCGAAACCAAATATATCGTCATTACAATAATAATAACCATACAAATGTCTAAACTGTAATACCAGGAGGTTGCATACTCTCTCAGAGAAAGAGATCATGATGATGATGATTATTATTCAGAGGCGAGGAGAGTTGACCAGCGTGGTGAAGTATGGCTACAGTGAAATGAACCCCCTCTCGCTCACGACGGCGTACGAGATGACTTCATCTAGCAGTGGAGTGAGAGCGACGTAGCGTGAACTCTACGGCGTAGGTTGATCGGCAGGTTATCCGACGTTTCGCGCCACTCCTGCAGGAACTCCATTCGCTTTGGACAGCCTCGACGAAGCACGCGGCACAATCCGTGAACGCGTCAGAGCGCTGTAAAACTAACATTCATATATGTTAAATGTTTATATATGAAATTAAAAAATAAGACGAAACATATTTGGTCACTCACCGTAAATTATCCAACGGCTTCTAATTTTGGCGTGAGTTTTTCTTTTTTTACCTCAGAGTTCAACGAAACTTCGGTGCGTCTCATCTGATGAAGAACATCAAATTACTCTGAGGCAATGGCTTCGTCTCACCGAAGTTTATACTCGCAAGCAAATCCCCAGTATTGCCCCTAGGGCTAACGGATTGGAAGTCTCTGTTGGCCGTGCCAATTACAGGTGCTAAACTCACACCTCATACCCTGGAGGTGTTTTGCTGTGAATTTGTTAAAATACACAGCGGCTTATTTTTTTTTTCCACTCGTGATGATT
>NC_136133.1:4013149-4219218 GCF_965212315.1 Lampetra planeri | reverse complement strand
ACTGGGACGTACGGCGTGTTGTTTGGCACGTCGTCCGACATTTTCACGGTGGCGAGATGTTAACTACCTCGCCTGGTATACAGGAGGTTTTGGGTTCGATCCCGACCCTGAGGATGCCTGCTGTATATTTGAAGTTTGCATGTTCTCCCCGTGGTCGAGTGGATTTTTCTCCGGGTCCTTCGATTTTTCCCCTCCACATTGTAGAATCAACGTGCTTTTAGAGTATTTGGCTTGTAATAAATTAGTTATGCATGATGATGACCCGCTTCGTGTTGCTATTATTATCATTCGCGATGGGCAAATTGCTTCTGAAAAAGAGATACACAGCTCAATGGGCCCTTACCTGGAAAAGTAAAAGAAATGTTTTTTTTTATTTAAATTTGAGGTGAGACATCGTGCCAAACAACAGCTGTCACAGCACAATCGGCGAGAAGCCACGTGCAGTAGCAGTGAGCCAATCAGAAGCAGAGGCCCCTCTGACCTTCGCACCTGATTGGCTCACAAGTGATGACATCACAATTACCCCCCCCCCCCCCCCCCGCGTCTAATTAAGACCGAACCAGGAGGAGGATTTCTCCACAACTCCGGCTGTCGCCTGATGATGCTGGCTGTTGTTGTTGCAATTACTGGCGAAACGGCGCGGTACTCAAACTGTAAATGTTGTGGTGGATTTACTCTCCAACACACCGGTGTGCTGTACTAGTAACGTATTGGCACTTTATTTTTTTACGTGACAAACCTTACTAATTGGCTGTGTCGGGTGGTGGCGGGTTTAACGACACATTTTGGACTGGAGTAGTAGTCCTATGTAATTGTGGTAAAAAAAAAAACAGAGAACCCAGAGCACTTGTCGGGGCAAGTGCTGAGGCAGAGACAAGACTCAAAGCTCCACGCAGCTTCACCACTAACCTTCTTGCCTCCTCGTTGCATCGAAACCTCGTGAAAATGATTCACTCACACAGGGACGGTAGTGGGTGGGTGGGTTAGTTGGTGGTTGGGTGGGTGGTTGGGTGGGTGAGTGAGTGGGTGAGTGAGTGGGTGAGTGAGTGAGTGGGTGGGTGAGTGGGTGGGTGAGTGAGTGGGTGGTTTTGGTGAGTAGTTGGGTGGGTGAGTGAGTGGGTGAGTGGGTGGGTGGGTGAGTGAGTGGGTGGATGGGTGAGTGAGTGAGTGGGTGAGTGAGTGGGTGAGTGAGTGGGTGGGTGAGTGGGTGGGTGAGTGAGTGGGTGGTTTTGGTGAGTAGTTGGGTGGGTGAGTGAGTGGGTGAGTGGGTGGGTGGGTGAGTGAGTGGGTGGATGGGTGAGTGAGTGAGTGGGTGAGTGGGTGGATGGGTGGTTGGGTGGGTGAGTGGGTGAGTGAGTGAGTGGTTGGGTGGGTGAGTGAGTGGGTGAGTGAGTGGGTGAGTGAGTGGGTGGGTGAGTGGGTGGGTGAGTGAGTGGGTGGTTTTGGTGAGTAGTTGGGTGGGTGAGTGAGTGGGTGAGTGGGTGGGTGGGTGAGTGAGTGGGTGGATGGGTGAGTGAGTGAGTGGGTGAGTGGGTGGATGGGTGGTTGGGTGGGTGAGTGGGTGAGTGAGTGAGTGGGTGAGTGGGTGGGTGAGTGAGTGGGTGGTTTTGGTGAGTAGTTGGGTGGGTGAGTGAGTGGGTGAGTGGGTGGGTGGGTGAGTGAGTGGGTGGATGGGTAGTTAGGTGGGTGAGTGGGTGGTTGGGTGGGTGAGTGAGTGGGTGAGTGGGTGAGTGAGTGAGTGGGTGAGTGGGTGGGTGAGTGAGTGGGTGGTTTTGGTGAGTAGTTGGGTGGGTGAGTGAGTGAGTGAGTGGGTGGGTGAGTGAGTGGGTGGATGGGTAGTTAGGTGGGTGAGTGGGTGGGTGGGTGAGTGAGTGGGTGGGTGAGTGGGTGAGTGAGTGGGTGGGTGAGTGGGTGGGTGAGTGAGTGGGTGGTTTTGGTGAGTAGTTGGGTGGGTGAGTGAGTGGGTGAGTGGGTGGGTGGGTGAGTGAGTGGGTGGATGGGTAGTTAGGTGGGTGAGTGGGTGGGTGGGTGAGTGAGTGGGTGGGTGAGTGGGTGAGTGAGTGAGTGGGTGAGTGGGTGGGTGAGTGAGTGGGTGGTTTTGGTGAGTAGTTGGGTGGGTGAGTGAGTTGGTGAGTGGGTGGGTGGGTGAGTGAGTGGGTGGATGGGTAGTTAGGTGGGTGAGTGGGTGGGTGGGTGAGTGAGTGGGTGGGTGAGTGGGTGAGTGAGTGAGTGGGTGAGTGGGTGGGTGAGTGAGTGGGTGGTTTTGGTGAGTAGTTGGGTGGGTGAGTGAGTGGGTGAGTGGGTGGGTGGGTGAGTGAGTGAGTGGGTGGATGGGTAGTTAGGTGGGTGGGTGGGTGGGTGGGTGAGTGAGTGGGTGGGTGAGTGGGTGAGTGAGTGGGTGGGTGAGTGGGTGGGTGAGTGAGTGGGTGGTTTTGGTGAGTAGTTGGGTGGGTGAGTGAGTGGGTGAGTGGGTGGGTGGGTGAGTGAGTGAGTGGGTGGGTGGGTGGGTGAGTGAGTGGGTGGGTGAGTGGGTGAGTGAGTGGGTGGTTGGGTGGGTAGTTGGGTGGGTGGGTGAGTAAGGGTGGGGAGCGGTAGTGTCGCGATTCGTGCGCAGCGCTACAAATCCGGCCACCCGAGTTCGATTCCCCGCTCACGGCCAACTCCCGTGACGATTTTTTGAATCATTCCTGGGCCTCCCCTAGGTCGACTCAGCCTCAAATGAGTACCTGGTGCGATGTGTAAACATCACCACTGGGGAGACAAAGGCGGCCGGGCGTGGTGCTGGCCACCCACCCCCTCGTATGCCGTGCCGGCCTTCATAGATTCTCGCTAACAGCACTTGCCCCAACAGTCTGTTACAGGCTTTACGGGGGATCTTTGGCTTTGTTCTCAAACACGCATTTCACAACCAATGCTGCATTAGGGCCTCGCCCACCCACCCATCTGCGTCGAAGGGGGTGGGGGGGTCGTGGTGCCGCGTTCTACGTCTCAGCGCGGGGTTGATGTACGTGGCGTGAGCCGTGCCGGATGAAGCGAGTAGCATGATGCTATAAAGGGGCCCTAAAAAAACACGTAAATATTAAAACACAATTTTTTTTTACTTGCATAGTAATGTAATTGTATTTTTTTCATTTGCTATACAGCCGGATAATACGACAAATCGCTAACATTAAACACCCAGTCGTTCGTAAAAGTTGAAGGCGGTATAGTACTATAGTATTTTAGATTTGAAGTTTTCGTGACTGCAAGGCTCCATACTGTTTGGTTTTTTCGGTAAAGTCACGTAGGTGAAAACTAAATAAAATGAAAAATTAAACAACTAAATTAAATCACGACGTTTCGGAAGCATCAGTACGAAACAACCAAAGAGTATAGTACTATAGTAATAGAGCAAGTGCAGAATCACTGAACCGGAATTGACAGCTTGAAAGCATTCAGCGTGGGACCCTTGAAAGTGCGGGGTCCGTAGCTTGCGTAGCTCGTTTTGCTATTAAGCTAATCCTGCACTGGGACCTTTATAATAGAGGTTTTATTGGGTTCGATCACTTAAATATATAAATGTGTCGTTAAACCCTCCAACGCCCGACACAGCCAACTAGTAAGGGTTGTCACGTAAACAGAAAGTGCCAATTCGTCACTAGTAAATGTTGTGGCTTGGCTCTCCAACACACCGGTGTTGCTGTACTAGTGACGAATTGGCCACGTTCTGTTTACGTGGCAACCCTTACTAGTTGGCTGTGTCGGGTGGTGGCGGGTTTAACGACACATTTATATATTTACGCGATCTAACCCCAAAAAACCTCTATAATGGATGACATTGCTCGCGAAAGCCTCCTACGTGTTCAACAACCAAAAAACACACGTCTCGATTAAATACGCACATCGGCCAATCTCATCGCCACCATCCGCTCATTCCCCAACCATCGTGGCACGGCACACGCCCCCGGCGTCAGTTGGACTTTGATTATATACAACAACGAAAAAAACCATTGCATCGGTGCCCTTTAAATGCAGCCGAGTTTGCATTCCTCCTTTTTGGTAAAGTTTAGAGGAGGGGGGTGGGTGGGGGTAGAGCGAGCGAACCGTGCAGAGTGGGGGGGGGGGGCGGCAGTGCAGCGGCCGGAGAGTGCACGCGCTGCGTCGCGAACCCGGTGACCAGGAGGACGCAGTGATGGATTACCATCGTAGCAAAAGTAGCAAAAGTAGCTCCATGTGTAGTAGCTACGTGTGTAGTGGCTGCGTATGTAGTGGCTGCATGTGTCGTGGCTGCACGTGTAGTAGCTGCACGTGTAGTAGCTGCACGTGTAGTAGCTACACGTATAGGAGCCAAATGTGTAGTAGCTACATGCGTAGTAGCTACACGTGTTGCTACTACACGTGTAGCTACTACACATGTAGTAGCTGCACGTGTAGTAGTAGTAGCTGCACGTGTAGTAGCTGCACGTGTAGTATCTGGTGTAGTAGCTGCATGTGTAGTAGCTGCACGTGTAGTAGCTGCACGTGTAGGAGCTGCACGTGTAGGAGCTGCACGTGTAGGAGCTACACGTGTAGTAGCTGCACGTGTAGTAGCTACATGTGTAGTAGCTGCACGTGTAGTAGCTACACGTGTAGTAGCTGCACGTGTAGTAGCTACATATGTAGTAGATACGGGCCCCGCACTTTCAAGGGCCCCGCGCGAAATGCTTTCAAGCTATCAATTCCGGTTCAGTGATTCTGCACTTGCTCTATTACTATAGTACTATACCGCCTTCAACTTTTATGAACGACTGGGTGTTTAGGCTTAGCGATTTGTCGTATTATCTGGCTGTATAGCACATGAAAAAAATACAATTACTTTACTATGCAAGTAAAAAAAATTGTGTTTTAATATATTTTTTTTTAATTTAGGTCCACTTTATGACATATGCCTCAGGCCTCGCACAAGCTTGATCCGGCACTGGGAGGAAAGCATTAAATTAAAAAGGGGGAAGAGCATTTACACCACCACCACCACCCACGCTCCCCTCCCGCCGTCTCAGGCATGGGGTTGTCTCCAGCCAAGTAATCTCAACGCGCGCTGGTGTTGATTCTCAATGGGAGAGGGGAAACATCGGAGCCCGAGGATAAAAAAATAAATCCACGCGAGCCTGTTGATGTCTGTTAGTGACGGCTCAAAACTCACCCCTGTTCCTTTGCTCCTGGAGCACTGCTAACAACTTTTTTTGTTTTCATCTTCTTGGTTCTTTCGGTAAAGTCACGTAGAATGGAAAAAAAAAACATAATAAAATAATTCTCACGACGTTTATTATGTTTAATTTTTATTATTTTATTATTTCCATTCTACGTGACTTTACCGAAAGAACCAAGAAGATTAATCCTTGCAGTCACGAAAGCTTTAAATCGAAATTTAACTTTTTTGTTCGTTATTAGGTAAGGCCCAAATGAGCTATGTGGCGCATTTTCAGAAGCGTCCTGGCCAGCGCAAATGATATCTCAACAAAGTGGGCTCATCCACGTGGACATTTAAAGCAACCAAATATTCTAAACGCGTGATGTTGATTCTAAATGTTGAGGGAAAGAAACCGGAGGACCCGGAGAAAAATCCACGCGACCACGGGGAGAGAGAGAGAGACACGCAAACTCCAAATATACAGCAGCAGGCGTCAGGGTCGGGATCGAACCCACGACCTCCTGCATACCAGGGGAGGTAGTTAACATCTCCTAGCCACCGTGGTGATGATGATGAGAGAGAGAGACGCACACTCCAAATATAAAGCAGCAGGCGTTATGATCACGATCGAACCCACGACCTCCTGCATACCAGGCGAGGTAGTTAACATCCCCTAGCCACCGTGGTGATGATGATGATAGAGAAAGATGCAAACTCCAAATATAAAGTAGCAGGCGTCAGGATCACGATCGAACCCACGACCTCCTGCATACCAGGCGAGGTAGTTAACATCTCCTAGCCACCGTGGTGATGATGATGAGAGAGAGAAAGACACAAACTCCAAATATAAAGCAGCAGGCGTCAGGATCACGATCGAACCCACGACCTCCTGCATACCAGGCGAGGTAGTTAACATCTCCTAGCCACCGTGGTGATGATGATGATGAGAGAGAGAGAAAGAAGCAAACTCCAAATATAAAGCAGCAGGCGTCAGGATCACGATCGAACCCACGACCTCCTGCATACCAGGCGAGGTAGTTAACATCTCCGAGCCACCGTGGTGATGATGATGAGAGAGAGAGAGACGCACACTCCAAATATAAAGCAGCAGGCGTCAGGATCACGATCGAACCCACGACCTCCTGCATACCAGGCGAGGTAGTTAACATCTCCGAGCCACCGTGGTGATGATGATGATGATGATGAGAGAAAGACGCAAACTCCAAATATACAGCAGGCATCAAGGTCGGGATCGAACCCACGACCTCCTGCATACCAGGCGAGGTAGTTAACATCTCCTAGCCACCGTGGTGACGATGATGATGATGAGAGAGACACGCACACTCCAAATATAAAGCAGCAGGTGTCAGGATGATCACGATCGAACCCACGACCTCCTGCATACCAGGCGAGGTAGTTAACATCTCCTAGCCACCGTGGTGATGATGATGATGAGAGAGAAAGAGACACGCACACTCCAAATATAAAGCAGCAGGTGTCAGGATGATCACGATCGAACCCACGACCTCCTGCATACCAGGCGAGGTAGTTAACATTTCGCCACCGCGGCACCGAACTCTGCATTCGCCAAGTCGGCACTTTCCGTGCGTGCGTCTCCGTCTCTGACGCTCGAGCCGTGGGCTGGAGGTTGGTGGGGGGGGAGCTTTGTGCTCCGTCTGCTACTTCGCAAATGTCAGCGCGCTGTTGAAGGTGATGCAATTATGGCCACCCGCAACCCCCCCTCTCTCCCTCATCCCCCCCGAGGTGTTCCCTGAACTCTCTGGTATTCAGCTCAGGCCCATTTGTGACGTCTTGGAGGCCCACAGACGTCGCCTCACGCGCGCGTCAAAGTCAGTTCAGTCGACGGGTGACAGTGCGTCGTTGTCGGCGTCATCGTCGGCGTCGTCATCGTCGTCGTTGTCGTCATCATTGTCGTCATCGTAGTCATCGTCGTCATCATCATTGTCGTCGTCATCGTCGTCATCGTAGTCATCGTCGTTGTCGTCGTCATCATCGTCGTCATCGTCATTGTCGTCATCATTGTTTTCATCGTCGTCGTCATCGTAGTCATCGTCGTCGTCGTCATCGTCATCATCGTCGTCGTCGTCATCATCGTTGTCGTCATCGTCATCATCGTCGTTGTCGTAGTCATCGTCGTCATCGTCGTTGTCGTAGTCATCGTCGTCATCGTCGTCGGCGCCGTCGTCATGGTCATCGTCGTCATCGTCGTTGTCGTAGTCGTCGGCGCCATCGTCGCCATCATTCCCGAACAGGCCGTCCGCGTCGCGACCACGGTGATTCGCGAAAAATAAAATCTCCCGGATCGGTGCGCTCGCCTGCGTGAGTCCACGAGTCCGCACCAGATACCTCGCACGTTCTGTACCACCCGAGGTGGAATAAACTTTAGTGGCTTCCAATGACTGTAAGTGGCCAATACCATTGAATTAAAAATAAATGAAAATAACTCTTAAAAGTATATACGTTGAGCTACTTTTGCACCGAACGTGTTCAACCGTGCGAATCGGAGGTGCGGGGTGGGGGAAGGACAGCAAACTAAATACAAAAAGCAGTTCTAAAGAAATTAATTTTTAATCTAGATTCAAAAGTGCATAACTCCAGGCGGCCAAAGAAGAGCATCTGAAAAGCGCGTGATGCAGTGACCGTTTTTAAAATCTATATATATACATTGGTACGACGAAAAGTTGCTACCTTGGGTGGTACCAATTGTATACTCCGGGCCCATGGACTGCGTGTTTCGGAGAGAGGCTGCCGGAAAGATTTTTAAAAAATACTTTTCTGTAAAAAAAAAAGAAAAAATCCTTCAAGTTGCCTTTTAATCTTTTTGACCGCCAGGGGACGCACATTCCCACACACTCTGCTATGAGAATGTTTGTCACGCGGCAGTCAAACCGCTGATTTTCTTTATCTCCTCACAGCTGGAATTCGGCCAAAACTATCTCCAAGACTGCATTCGACAACGGAGCGGCTCTGTTCGTGGAGTCATTCCATTCGTGGCTTGAACTTGGGCGGTCAACTTGCCACGGTGCGGAAAAGAAGTTCAACGCACGTAGACCTGAGAACGCAGTTTGATCGCTCGAGGGGTGGCTGACAAGCGGACTCAAACCTCGGGACTCAGCGGCGCTCACTCGGCATCTCTGAAATCTGCGCCGTCTCAGAAGCTGGTGAAGTTTGTGAGCAAAAATAAATAAATAGGTGGTGGTGGTCGGATGGCTCAGACGTCAGAGACACATCAGCCTGCTGACATCATGGATTCAAATGCCAGGCTAATCAACCGATGGTCTGAGGCTGGACAACAAAACCAATGGGCTGATCCTAAGTACCTGTACACAAACAGCAACAACAACAACAACAACAAAATACAACATTAAAAACTTAATTTTTAAAAATCGTTTTTACCCTTTCTGGCAATAAAACAGGAGGTGTTAAGATCTTCTTGGTTCATACTCTTAGTTTTTTCGGAATAGTCACGTAGGTAAAAAATGTAAATGAAAATTAATAAAAATAAAATTAAAATAATTATAAATTTTATTTACATTTTTACCGAAAAAACTAAGAGTATGAATCCTTGCAGTCGCGAAAGTTTCAAATCTAGAATCTTCTTGGTTCTTTCGGTAAAGTCACGTACAAGGGAAGTAATACAATAATACAAATAAAACATAATAAAATACAATTCTCACGACGTTTCGGCCACAACGCAAGCAGCCGTCCTCTTTACATCGAGGTGTTAAGATGTGTTAAGATGTTAAAACACCAAACAGAAACCTTTTGCAAGGAATCAAGTTGCTGCATTAACCATACGCAGTGCTTGTGGTGAGCATGCAAACAAAAAACTTTCTCTGATATTTGTCTTTGAAACTGATTGGTCCAGAGCAGAGACGACTTAACACGTGGCCCAATGAGTATTAAAGACAATGCATATATTATATTCTTGGTTTCGATTTAAAGCTTTCGTGACTGCAGGGATTCATCTTCTTGGTTCTTTCGGTAAAGTCACGTAGAAGGGAAATAAGTTTCGATTTAAAGCTACTTGCGTTGTGGCCGAAACGTCGTGAGAATAATTTAATTATGTTTTATTTTTATTATTTTATTACTTCCCTTCTACGTGACTTTACCGAAAGAACCAAAAAGATATATTCTTGGTTCTTTCGGTAAAGTCACGTAGAAGGGAAATAATACAATATTATAAATATTAAACAATACAAATTCTCACGACGTTTCGACTGCAACACAAGCAATCATCATCAGGTGTGAAATCCACAGAAAGAAAACCCACAAAAAATTTAAATTTTCTTGCTGTGAATTTCACACCTGATGATGATTGCTTGTGTTGCAGTCGAAACGTCGTGAGAATTTTTATTGTTTAATATGTATATTATTTTATCATTTCCCTTCTACGTGACTTTACCGAAAGAACCAAGAATATGAATCCCTGCAGTCACGAAAGCTTTGAATCGAAATGCATATATTATCAGAGCATGTTTTTTTTTGTTCCTATTTTTGGAAATTGGCAAGAAAGGACTCATATTTTTAAAAAACTCTATATTGGGTACCGTCTCAGCGCTCTGACATCCTCTGACATCCGAATCACCGGGCCCACCTGTGGTTTATGTGAATAGTTAAGCAACACTTTCGAACGCTGCCTTTAGGGGAATTGCACAACGAGGAAGAGACAGGACGTTCTCTCGCAAGCGTCGAGGATACAACGTTGGCCACAGCCTCGCATGTAGCTCGGGGTTCATGGTTACAGTGCGGCGATGAAGGTTCTATTACACTGGTCAACACACTTTTTCTGGCATAAGGTATTCCAACGGTTGTAAGGTAAATTTTGGGTGCTGATTCCAAATCTAGCATCAGTTTTTGTCTATCACATCAGGTTTTTGAGATATCAAATATTGAATTTTCAATAAAAATTGCAGAAGAAAAATATTAAATAAATGTGGATATCTACATAAAATGATATTATAAACACACTATCCTAAAAATACAGCACCATATTTTAACACTAAAGCAGTCACTGACTCGCAACAACTTGCAATCATAAGTGACAGAGTTAATTTCTGGTAAAATCAATGAAAATGGGGTATACCGATAGCATAAAAATGATGTGATAGAGCAAATCTGAGATTAGATTTGGAATCAGCACCCTGAAATTAGTCTAAAACAGCTGCAAGAGTCCAGGCCAGAAAATGTTTATTTTTTTTGTTGACCAGTGTTATCGGTCTACAGGTCGTAACTAAAATACGGGCGCTTAACGCATTCGTCAATAACGATTTGGGCTGAAAAAAATACTCTTAGTCTTTTTCGGTAAAGTCACGTAGGTAAAAAATAAAAATAAAATTAATAGAAGCAATAATAGAAATAAAATAAAAAATAACAAAATATATGTAGAATTTGCGACGTTTCGGGCAATGGGCCTCCTTTATCGCACATAGCGGCCAGAGAGATGGAATGGCTCTTGAGAGCTGGAGCCTGGACTTGCTAAGGCCAATTCTGATGAGGAACGTGACGAATGTTTCCCGAGGAACGGCGTCTATGTGTCGACCCAAAGGGACCTTCTAGAACCTAGACCCCGACAGCGCCACTTGGCGACTCACGTTTCATCTCCTGGTCAAGTAGACGATTACTCACAGCCCGTGAGACGTGTGGTTAATGCGTGCGACCCAAACGGATTCTACCCACAACGTCTGTCACGTGGGGTGGCACGTGCCCCCCCCCCCCCCCCGCAATGATCCGATCGAAATCCCTCATTTCGATCGGATCATTGGGGTTTATTAGTAATAGATCGGCATTTTGCGACCCCCACTGCCACTGTGTAGCATATTATGACGTGCCAGGGACTCTATGAGATGATATGACAATAGTCTGAGTCCATAATTGGCGATAAGTAACGGCAAAGCGGTTATAAGTGACTCACGCAATTGTACGCAGTTGCGTATACAGTCCACGACTTCCCTGAAGGCATCAACACCTTCAGCGAGCGCGATGCCGATCACACAACGCGGTTCGAATTCGACCCTCGATCGATGGCTGCGCCATCGCCGCACACGCGTCGAATACAAAGCAAGGGACAAGTCCTGACTTACTAACAACTCCTCTATCATTTCTCATTGCTGGAGGAGTTGCCTCCCCCCACTACCTGAAAATCCATTGCAGTGTCACCCGGGAGTGACCAGGCCAAGCTGTCACCAAGTTCACACCACCTGACCAAGCTGTGGAACGTGACCACGTGCGTGCTTCGGGCACTGGCCATGTCTTTGAAGTGACGGCTGGAAACTCGCCCTCTGTTCCTTTTGGCCAAGGGCTTAAAATGACTTTTACACTTACTTTAACATTTTATCTACAAAATTACACCTTGCCATATTTACAACATCTTCTTGGTTCTTTCGGTAAAGTCACGTAGAAGGGAAGTAATAAAATAATAAAAATAAAACATAACTAGTGAGAATTGTTTTATTATGTTTTATTTTTATTATTTTATTACTTCCCTTCTACGTGACTTTACCGAAAGAACCAAGAAGATGAATCCCTGCAGTCACGAAAGCTTTAAATCGAATTTTTATTACGTTTTATTTTTATTATTTTATTACTTCCCTTCTACGTGACTTTACCGAAAGAACCAAGAAGATGAATCCCTGCAGTCACGAAAGCTTTAAATCGAATTTTTATTACGTTTTATTTTTATTATTTTATTACTTCCCTTCTACGTGACTTTACCGAAAGAACCAAGAAGATGAATCCCTGCAGTCACGAAAGCTTTAAATCGAATTTTTATTACGTTTTATTTTTATTATTTTATTACTTCCCTTCTACGTGACTTTACCGAAAGAACCAAGAAGATGAATCCCTGCAGTCACGAAAGCTTTAAATCGAATTTTTATTACGTTTTATTTTTATTATTTTATTACTTCCCTTCTACGTGACTTTACCGAAAGAACCAAGAAGATGAATCCCTGCAGTCACGAAAGCTTTAAATCGAATTTTTATTACGTTTTATTTTTATTATTTTATTACTTCCCTTCTACGTGACTTTACCGAAAGAACCAAGAAGATGAATCCCTGCAGTCACGAAAGCTTTAAATCGAAATTTGTACAACATGTTACCCTATTTGTATTTTAAGATTGTATATTACGGCTAGTTTACATTTTATATTGTTAACTTATTCAAAAATTTACATACCTTAGCCCCTGAGTATTAGTTAGACTTTGCAATTTTAGTATAGTTAGACTGTATACCACTTATTGAAGTTTTAAGATTCCTACATGTTGAATGTATGCACCTTCCTGCCAAAGTAAATTCCTTGTTTGTGCAAACTTTCATGGCGAATAAAACCCTTTCTGATTCTGAGTACTGCTGCTTTTAGCTTTGCTTTTTTTACTTTATACGGCTCATTTTCAGAAGCGACCTGGCTCTCTCAAATGACAGCTCAACGAAAGTGGCTTATCCACGTGGACATGTCTAGCAGCCACATGCTCCAAACGCGTGGCGTTGATTCTGAACGTGGAGGGGGAAAAAAGCGGAGGACCCGAAGAAAAATCCATGCGACCACGTGGAGAGAGACACGCAAACTACGAATATACAGCAGCAGGCGCCGTGAGGGTCGGGGATCTGACCCACAACCTCCTGTACACCAGGCGAGGTAGTTAACATCTCCTAGCCACCGTGATGATGATGAGAGAGAGAGAGAGAGACACGCAATCTCCAAATATACAGCAGGCGTCAGGGTCGGGATCGAACTCATAACAACCTGCGTACCTGGCGAGGTAGTTAACATCTCCTAGCCACCGTGATGATGATGATGAGAGAGAGACACGCAAACTCAAGAATATACAGCAGCAGGCGTCAAGGGTCGGGATCGAACCCACAACCTCCTGCGTACCAGGCGAGGTAGTTAGCATCTCCTGGCCGCCGTGGCGCCCCACAAGACAATGTGACTTTGGGTGTAATATGTCCCCCCGAATGTCGCTGTCTTTAAAGGCACTTTTGTTTCATGCATAATTGGATCTCGCCGGAAGGGTTCATTTTTGCAGGAGTACAGAGCGCTTTGTGAACTCACGTTGTCAGGGCGCTGCTGTATGTAAACACAAATTGTTCTCTCTGTGTTGTGTTTGCCGCTGCAACTTGCAGACCCTCCCATACTGGGCATCTGTAACAAAAATAAGGCTTCATAACTCATCGGATTCCTCCCTCCGATCTAAATAAAGATTCTGCTAATTATTGTTGTTATCTCGCAACAAGAATCCGACAGCCGACTTTGGCATTTGCAGAGAGCGAACAGCAAAAATCACGAAACATGTTTTTCTGGCGGGTGGGGGAGTAGGGACAGGAGGGTGGTGTTAGGTTTCATCCACATCCACCCCACACACATCCATACCCACCCACACACACACATCCACCCACACACACATCCATACCCACCCACCCCACGCACATCCACCCACCCACACACATCCAATCCCACCCACCCACACACATCCACCCACACACATCCATACCCACCCACCCCACGCACATCCACCCAGCCACACACATCCACACGCACCCCACACACATCCACACCCACCCCACACACATCCATACCCACCCACCCCACACACATCCACCCAGCCACACACATCCACACGCACCCCACACACATCCAAACCCACCCACCCACACACATCCACCCAGCCACACACATCCACACGCACCCCACACACATCCACACCCACCCCACACACATCAACATCCACACGCACCCCACACACATCAACATCCACACGCACCCCACACACATCCACACCCACCCCACACACATCAACATCCACCCAGCCACCCGCACGTCACGACGAGCTTGATGAAGCAAGACCCGCGCGCACCGCAACGCAACACCGTCCGGATGTTCCAGTTTTTCCGGACTCCACATCGCGACCGAGCAAACAAGACGACCTTCCCCTCCTGGGACACCTGCCACCTGACCCACGGCAGCTCGGGCACCGGCGGATTTAGTTTTAAGTCGAAAAAGCGGCGGCGGCGTCGGCGGTGGTGGGGGCTATATAGTCGTGGGAGGGAGGTAAAGACAAAGGTAAAGGTCCCCCGTGAAGCCTTCACAGACTACTCTTTGGTTCTTTCGGCAAAGTCACGTATAAAGATAAAATAATAAATTAAATAATTGCATTAATTTATACCTGATGACGATTGCTTGTGTTGCAATCGAAACGTCGTATGCTATTATTTAATTTATTATTTTATCTTTATACGTGACTTTACTGAAAGAACCAAAGAGTAATTCCTGCAGTCACGAAAGCTCCAAATTAACCTTCACAGACTGTAGGGGCAAGTGCTGTTAGCGAGCACCTATGAAAGCCGGCACGGCACACGAGAGGGTGGGTGGCTAACACCAGCGCCCGGCCGACTTTGTCTCGCCAGTGGCGATGTTTACGCGCCGCGCCAGGTACTCATTTGAGGCTGAGTCGACCTAGGGGAGGCCCAGGACCGGTTCAGATAATCGCCACTGTGGTGTTGGCCGTGAGCGCGAATGCGAACCCGGGTCGCCGGGTTCGTAGCGCAGCGCTAACCGCAAGCCCGTGACCACACACACACACAGACACGTGAAGGCAGACGACCCATAACTCAAAGTGGGGCTCAAATTATCTTCGCGCGTGACGTCGCAGTTACAGCAGTGGTCGTGTTTTTAAATCGTGTGCGGGCTGGGGGGGTCAATACAACCCAACCCATACTGTGGATTGTGCGATAAACCCACGGGTAAGGATGCAACGCTCCTTCGATGGAGGAGGAGGAGCCGGAAAAACGACACCAACTCCCCCATTTCTGTTTAGGCTTTCGCGACCAATATCATCCATAATACAGGGGTGAGGAGGCTTGGGGTTAGATCGCGTAAATATATTAATGTGTCGTGAAACCCGCCACCACCCGACGCAGCCAATAGTAATGGGTTGGTCACGTAAAACAGAACGTGGCCAATTCGTTACGAGTATAGCAACACCGGTGTGTTGGAGAGTCAAGGCCACGGACATCTACAATCCCTCTGCTATATTCTTTGGGCACTTTCGGTAAAGTCACGCAGATAGGTTCAAAGAAAATAACAAAAAACTACGACATAAGCGGTCGTCATCAGTACGTCGTCAGGACGGGATAGTGGAAGCGCGGGGTAGGGGAAGGGTGCTCTCGAGGCACGAGTGAGGAGCAACGGGACCCGCGAATTCTGGAGAGAGTTAAGAAAAAACCCGAAGGGGTGAACCAAATAATAAGAGCGCGAGTTCGAACCGTAGTAAACATTGCAGGGAGCATGAACGTCGCCCCTTCGTGAAGCCACCGGCGCACCGATCTCTCGGGATTTAGCACGTGGAGTTTCTGCCCTCCCCCCCACCCTCAGGCCCCCCCTCAGCCCCCCCCCCACCCTCAGCCCCCCCACCCTCAGCCCCCCCCTCCCCCCCACCCTCAGCCCCCCCACCCTCAGCCCCCCCCACCCTCAGCCCCCCCAGCGTCAGCCCCCCCCCCACCCTCAGCCCCCCCCACCCTCAGCCCCCCCCCCTCAGCCCCCCCACCGTCAGCCCCCCCCCCACCCTCAGCCCCCCCCACCCTCAGCCCCCCCCCCACCCTCAGCCCCCCCCATCCCCCCCCCACCCTCAGCCCCCCCACCGTCAGCCCCCCCACCCTCAACCCCCCACCCTCAGCCCCCCCACCCTCAGCCCCCCCCCACCCTCAACCCCCCAACCCTCAGCCCCCCGTGACCGGCGCTTTGTACTGGGCTCAAACACAATAAAACAAAATCCGATTAAATTTGTGAGTGTTTTTTTTTAAGTAAACATACTCAGACGAGTGATGGACGCACTCTAATATCTGTCTTGCCTGCGTCTCCCTTCTCTCTCACTTCCCCGCCACGTCTCTGTCTGAGCGGTATCTCTCTTCTCTTTGCTTGGCTACGTCTCTGTATCTTTTCTCAATCTCTTCTGCCATCTCCCCGTGGGTTTATACATTTGAAAGTGTGGTGGGGGTGGGGGGTGCACGGGTGGAGGGGAGGGGCACCCACCCAGCATCCACCCAATGGTAGTTTCTGAATTCGGGCTTTAGAGAGCTCATAATCCCCCACTGGCTGACACCGGTTTTGAATTTTGACTTAAAATTTTCGTGACTGCAGGAATTCATATTCTTTGGTTCTTTCGGTAAAGTCACGTAGGTAAAAAAAATAGTAATAAAATAAAGTGAATAAAAATAATAATAAAAACAAAAAACCCCACGACGTTTCGATCGGGTTAGTTTATCATCAGGAAAAGGGGGGTTAGCCTCTAAAGGCAAACTGTTTATAAAGGTTCAGAAATGGACGTAGCCTAAGCAAGGCCGCCCTCTGCGTGTCCCTCTCTCTCTGAGTTGCTGGTGGGGAGCGGTGGTGTAGTGGTTAGCTGCGCTGCGCTACGAACTCGCTCACGGCCAACATCCGAACCGGTCCTGGGCATTACCTAGGTCAACTCAGCCTCAAATGAGTACCTGATGCTGCGTGTAAATTTAATTGCCACTGGGGATACAAAGGCGACCGAGCGTGGTGCCGGCCACCCCCCCCCCCCTCGTGTACCGTTCCGGCATTCACAGGTGCTGCTCGCTAACAGCACTTGCCCCAACAGTCTGTTGAAGCTATACGAGGGGGGGTGGGGTCTTTGCCTTTGTTCGACGATCCCTAACTTCTTGCTCTGACATTACATTGGCACTGGGTTTGTTTTGATGTTTTTGTTTTTACGTTTGTTAGTTGCTGCGATATTCTCTGCACTCGTTCTGCGTGATATTGAATGTTGTTGTCTGTGTTTTGTTTTTGTTAGCGCTGCTGCTGCTGATACACGCGCGGCACCACGGATCTTCCTTTGCAAAACAATAAACAAAAAATTGTCGGGACACTGGTGACACGGGCAGACGACATCCGTGTAAGGAATCAAAATCAACTCAGAAGCACTTTGCCCAAAAATCAACTCAGAAGCTCTGTCCAAAAAGTCTGTCCAAGCCCACACGGGGTAATCTCTGTGTCTGTGTCTACGTGTGTCTGCGTGTCTCGCTCCGCATTCTCTCAATAAGTGTCTGCGTGCTTATGTGTGTATGTTCGTGTGTCTCATTGTCGTATGTCTATCTGTGCGTAACTGTGTACCTCTCACTATCGTTCTCTAAGAGTGCATCTGTCTGAGTGTGTGTGTGGGTGTTGTGTCTCGGTGTGTCTCTATGGCGTGTGTGTGTGAGCATGTCTATGTGTCTATGTGTGATTGTGTTATCCATCATTCTCTAAGAGTGCATCTGTCTCTGTGTGCGTGTGTGTTGTGTCTTGGTGTGTCTCTATGGTGTGTGTGTGTGCATGTCTATGTGTCTATGTGTGATTGTGTTATCCATCATTCTCTAAGAGTGCATCTGTCTGAGTGTGTGCGTGCGTGTTGTGTCTCGGTGTGTCTCTATGGCGTGTGTGTGTGAGCATGTCTATGTGTCTATGTGTGACTGTGTTATCCATCATTCTCTAAGAGTGCATCTGTCTGAATGTGTGCGTGGATGTTGTGTCTCGATGTGTCTCTATGGCGTGTGTGTGTGAGCATGTCTATGTGTCTATGTGTGATTGTGTTAGCCATCATTCTCTAAGAGTGCATCTGTCTGAGTGTGCGTGTGTGTTGTGTCTCGGTGTGTCTCTATGGCGTGTGTGTGTGAGCATGTCTATGTGTCTATGTGTGACTGTGTTATCCATCATTCTCTAAGAGTGCATCTGTCTGAGTGTGCGTGCGTGTTGTGTCTCGGTGTGTCTCTATGGCGTGTGTGTGTGAGCCTGGTTATGTGTCTATGTGTGATTGTGTTATCCATCATTCTCTAAGAGTGCATCTGTCTGAGTGTGCGTGTGTGTTGTGTCTCGGTGTGTCTCTATGGTGTGTGTGAGCATGTCTATGTGTCTATGTGTGACTGTGTTATCCATCATTCTCTAAGAGTGCATCTGTCTCTGTGTGCGTGTGTGTTGTGTCTTGGTGTGTCTCTATGGTGTGTGTGTGTGTGCATGTCTATGTGTCTATGTGTGATTGTGTTATCCATCATTCTCTAAGAGTGCATCTGTCTCTGTGTGCGTGCGTGTTGTGTCTCGGTGTGTCTCTATGGTGTGTGTGTGAGCCTGGTTATGTGTCTGTGTGATTGTGTTATCCATCATTCTCTAAGAGTGCATCTGTCTGAGTGTGCGTGTGTGTTGTGTCTCGGTGTGTCTCTATGGTGTGTGTGTGAGCCTGGTTATGTGTCTATGTGTGATTGTGTTATCCATCATTCTCTAAGAGTGCATCTGTCTGAGTGTGCGTGTGTGTTGTGTCTCGGTGTGTCTCTATGGTGTGTGTGAGCATGTCTATGTGTCTATGTGTGACTGTGTTATCCATCATTCTCTAAGAGTGCATCTGTCTGAGTGTGTGCGTGCGTGTTGTGTCTTGGTGTGTCTCTATGGCGTGTGTGTGTGAGCCTGGTTATGTGTCTATGTGTGATTGTGTTATCCATCATTCTCTAAGAGTGCATCTGTCTCTGTGTGCGTGCGTGTTGTGTCTCGCTGTGTCTCTATGGTGTGTGTGTGTGAGCATGTCTATGTGTCTATGTGTGACTGTGTTATCCATCATTCTCTAAGAGTGCATCTGTCTCTGTGTGCGTGCGCTGCTTTATGAATCACCGCCCACACGGGTGACGGAAGCTCCCTGTTCGTAAGTGTACAGAGTGGGGAGCGGTGGCGCAGTGGTTAGCGCACTGCGATACGAACCCGGTGACTCGAGTTCGATTCCGACTTACGGCCAACATCGGTGACGAGCATTTGACCTGACACTGGGCCCTCCCCTATGTCGACTCGGCCTTAAATGAGTACTCGGTGCGTTTTGTAAACATCGGCGCGTGGGGCTACAAAGGCGACCGGGAGTGGTTATTGGCCACCCAGATTACTCGGTGGGCTGTGCCGGCCTTAACGGTGTTGGCCCTGAGCGGGAATCGAACTCGGGTGGCCGGGTTCATAGCGCACTACCGCTCAGACACACAGACACACACACAGAGACACACACACACACACGCTCCACGCCTCCTCCGTGTGTGTGTGTCTATGTGTGAGCGTCGTAATCGCCCTGCGCTCCGCTCGTTGTTGTGAGCGTCGCTCCTCCACCCTCCGTTGTTGCTGGAGGGCGACTGCCTCCGACTGCCCAGTAGCAGCAGCAGCAGGGTCCTCTACAGAGGCCGGGTCTTGACACCGCTGGTATCAATCATCGGCAAGTGCACTCAGCTTCACTTCCTCCTGTACCGCATCAGCTCCATCTACTCCCTAGCCCGCGACGTGTGTTTTTTAGCCCACCTCTGACCGGTCGAACAAAAGCTGCTTTGGGGCATGCGGTGGCTGGGCACGCGTGTTACGCGACCCAGCCAAATGCAAGCCTCACCTGCCGGAGGAGCTCACCGATGGGACGGTGTACAGATCTTTCAAGGTTTATGTTTACCACGCACAATACAGCCTGGTTAAACTCGGGATGGATCGTAGGCATACACACACGAAGACAAGAACCATCCGGAAAACTTTAACAGACTGTTGGGGCAAGTGCTGTTAGCGAGCACCTATGAAGGCCGGCACGGCACACGAGGGGGTGGGTGGCCAGCACCACGCATGACCGCCTTTGTCTCCCCAGTGGCGATGTTTACACATCGCACCAGGTACACATTTGAGACTGAGCCGACCTAGGGGAGACCCAGGACCGGTTCAGATAATCGTCACTGATGTTGGTGGCCGTGAACGTGAATCGAACTCGGGTCGCCGGGTTCGTAGCGCAGCGCTAACCGACACACGGACAGAGACACACACAGACACACATAGACACACACACAGACACACACAGACACACACAGACACACACAGACACACACACAGACACACACACACAAGCCACACACACACAGACACACACACAGAAACACACACATACACACACACAGACACACACACACACAAGCCACACACACACAAGCCACACACACACAAGCCACACACACACAAGCCACACACACACAAACACACACACAGACACACACACTCACTCACCGCGTCTTCGCTGCCCACCCGCGTGTACTCGCGCCTCGCTCCGGGCCACACGCGACCCAGGCGTCTCGCGACTGTCGCCAGCAACTTGTCGAGAGGAGCCATCGCGGGCAGATCGATCGATCGATCGAGAGAGAGAAGCGTGTGAGCAGGGAGAGGAGGTGGATTTGATGGAGCAGGTTGAGGAGGAAAGAGAGAAGGAGGTGGAGGTGGTGGTGGTGGTGCAAGAGGTAAAGGAGGAGGAGGAGGGTCGGAGGAGGAGGAGGAAAGTTAACGAGTTAGGAGGCGGTGTAGAAGCAGCAGATATTGGGTGGATGAGAGGAGAGTTACGGCGGTTGGGGGGGAGGAGGTGGGGGGGGGAGGTTACTGGAGGTGGTGGAGATTAAAGACGTACGAGAAGGAGGAGGGGGGAGGAGGTCTCGGAGGGGGGGCGGTGACGAGGAGGAGAAGAAGGAGTGGAGAGTGGAAGTGAGAGCAGAGGAGGGCTCACGTTCTCACGTCACTTCGCTGCACTCAAAAGTGCAACACGCGCACGCACACCCACACTGACACACACACACACAGAGGAAGCCCCACACACACACACGGAACACACCGGTTCAGCTAAGCCACCCACGTGCGGCATAGCAAAGACAAAGATCCCCCCCCCCTCCCGTATAAGCCGAAGAGGCTGTTGGGGCAAGTGCTGCTTTACGCGCACCTCGCCCGGCAAGCTTTTGTCTCTGCGCAGTGCTGGTGTTTTCACACTGAGTTGAACTAAGGGAGGCCCAGGACCGATTCATATATTCGTCACTGACATTGGCCGTGAGCAGGGCTCGAACTGGTGTCTCCGAGTTTTATTCAAACCACTGCGCCACACATACACACACACACCTATACACACGTACACACACATACCTATACACACGTACACACACACCTATAGACACGTACACACACCTATTCACACGTGCACACACCTATTCACACATACACACACACACCTATACACACGTACACACACACCTATACACACGTACACACACACCTATAGACACGTACACACACCTATTCACACGTACACACACACCTATACACACATACACACACCTATACACACGTACACACACCTATTCACACGTACACACACACACGTACACCAACACCTATACACACGTACACACACACACACCTATACACACGTACACACACACACCTATACACACGTGCACACACACACACCTATACACACGTACACACACCTATTACATATACACACCTATACACACATACACACTAACACACCTATACACACGTAAACACACACACCTATACAAACGTACATAAAGACACACCTACTCACTAACACAAACACATTCACCTACTCGCACACACACAGACAAAGATGCCCCGTGTAGCCTTCACAGACTGTTTCGGCAAGTGCTGTTAGCGAGCACCTATGAAGGCCCGCACGGTACACGAGTGGGTGGGTGGCCAGCACAACGCCCGGCCGCCTTTGTCTCCCCAGTGGCGATGTTTACACACCACGCCATGTGCTTACACACATACACACACTCACGTACTCACGCATTCCCAAACACACCCACTCACACATAAAACGTACACTTTGTACCACGACAAAGGTCCCCCGTGTAGACTTAACAAACTGTTGGGTCAAGGGCTGTTAGCGAGCACCTATGAAGGCCGGCACGGCACGCGAGGGGGTGTTTGGCCAGCACCACGCCCGGCCGCCTTTGTCTCCCCAGTGACGATGTTTTACTCCTTCTTGGTTCTTTCGGTGAAGTCACGTAGAAGGGAAATAATAAAATAATAAAAATTAAACATAATAAAATACAATTCTCACGACGTTTCGGCCACAACGCATTCAGACGCTGTCTTTCCGACAGCCCTGTTCTTCACCTGAGGACGGCTGCTTGCGTTGTGGCCGAAACGTCGTGAGAATTGTATTTTATTATGTTTAATTTTTATTATCTTATTATTTCCCTTCTACGTGACTTTACCGAAAGAACCAAGAAGATGAATCCCTGCAGTCACGAAAGCTTTAACTCGAGATGTTTTACTCATTTCACAAGCTACTCATTCGAGGCTGAGTCGACCTCCGGGAGGAAACCCAGGACCGGTTCGGATAATCGTCATCGGCGTTGGCAGCGAGCGGCAAATCGAACTCGGGGTCAGCCGGGTTCGTAGCGCAGCGTAGCGCTAACCGCTGCGCCACCGCTCCCACTCACAGCGCCGCATTAAACCGTTCGGCACACACCTTGTGCGTGTTGACCGAAGCCACCCACGCACCGACACCACCATTAGCATCGTTCATTCCGTTGCAAGCAAGTGCACAGTCACTGTGTTGCATACCACCATCATCACCATCATCATCAGCAGCAGCAGCCATGGTCTACACACTGCTGGATAAAGCCTCCCCGCACGCCGTCACGGGGACATCTGTGAACATTACTGGACATCTGTGTGGGGGGAGGGGGGGGAACAGCTTCATAGCTCATGGGGCTCCTGCGCGTTTAAATATTCTCATGACTCTGATTCTGTCACCATCGCTGACCGCATCACGCTCCATCTCCGCGATGGACGAACTCTCTCTCTAGGGAATATTCCCCTTCCATTAGCTCAGTGGTGCTTAAACTGGAGGGGCATGCACCCAATGGGGGTGCGAGATGTCCTGACAGGGGGGGGGGGGTGGTGGGGGGGGGGAGGTCCGAGACACGGACAGATTTTTTTTTTTGTAAATGATCGAAAACACAAATTAAGCACGGACGCGTACGTACAACTACTTTGTTTAATCAAACCCTATGTATGTATTAACATTGTACACGTTTTAATTATCATTGAGAACCAAATGGGTGCAAGGCTGCAGTAAAGGTTAAGAACCACTGCACTACACTATACACTACACTTCTATACACTACACTATACACTACACTATACACTACACTTCAATACACTACACTATACACTACTATACACTACACTATACACTATATACACTGCACTACTATACACTACTATACACTACACTATACACTACACTACTATACACTACACTATACACTACACTTCTATACACTGCACTATTATACACTACACTATACACTACACTATACACTACTATACACTACACTATACACTACACTTCTATACATTGCACTACTATACACTGCACTATACACTACACTATACACTGCACTACTATGCACTACACTATAAACTACACTACTATACACTACACTATAAACTACACTACTATACACTACACTATACACTACACTTCTATACACTACACTATACACTACACACTATACACTACACTATACACTACGCTATACACTACACTATACACTGCGCTATACAATACACCAGTGGTTCTCATTGCCAGATTGTTTTTAGAAGGTAAATCATCGAAATGCAAATTAAACACGGGCACGTAAGCACAACTTACAGTACTTTGTTTCATCAAACCTCTGTGTTTATTAATGTTCTGCATTTTATTTTACGACTGAGAACCAAATGGGTGCAAGGCTACACTGCAGGTGAAGAAGCGCCGCTTTAGCTGATGCACAGTAAAACGTGTCGCAATCAGGGCTGAACGATTAATCGATTTCAAATCGAATTCGCAATTTGAAACAACGCGATGAGCAAATTGCAAAGGCTGCGATTTTTTGCGAGTTGAAAAGTCATGTTACTTTATTATTGGAATTGTTTTATTATTTTTTATTATTATAACTTTATTTATTAACTTAACACTTGTTCTATGTTTCATTGTTCTATTTCAATTAAACATTTTTATAAATACAATTTGGAAGCAATTCATATCTTTTAAGTTCTCATCCTTGCATTGGAATATATAGAGCAGTTCATATGTTGATGGTATCACGTGGTAATGCTCCATCACATGTTTTAAATCTATTACACAGTGAATATTGAACTGAAGCTTGACTTTAAAAAATTTAATCGCAAATCAAATCGAAAAATCTGTCAGAAAAATCTCAATTAGATATTTCCCCCAAATCGTTCAGCCCGAGTCATAACGATGCTGTCCTCCAGCCAAGGATGACGTTGATGACAATTATATATATACACACATGGGTATTTATATAAATTATGAATAAGCTGTGGAGGGAGTTGCTGAAATATATAGCCAAGAATTACAATTGATGCAGTGGTTCACGGCGTGGTCATTGCTCATTCTGACGATGCTGACGCTGCTGCTGATGATGATGATGATGACGATGATTACATATTTCATATTCTTAGGTTTTTTCGGTAAAGTCGCGTAGATAAAAATGTTTAATTAATAAAAGTAAAATAAAAAAATAAAATAAAAATCACGACGTTTCGGAGGCAACACAAGCTTCCGTCTTCATGTGGAACCGCCACAGCACGGTAGCTGTATCAAGTGAGAGAAATTCCAAGAAAACAGTCCTTGTATATATACTGGTTGAGGGTGGGAGGAGCCAAGGTGGGCCCTGAATATTATTTTTGTGAGGTTCGGTGCGGCTGAAGCACGCTGTTAGGAATGAGCCTTTGTTGTGTAAACTAGGTGCGGGTGATGTAAAGGTGCGTGTGAATGCCCCTGAACCTTTTGTTATGTAGAGGTGGTTACATTACTGTTGTTTTTTTTTCGATTTAAAGCTTTCGTGACTGCAGGCATTCATCTTCTTGGTTCTTTCGGTAAAGTCACGTAGAAGGGAAGTAATAAAATAATAAAAATAAAACATAATAACATAATTCTCACTATTAATTATTTTATTATGTTTTATTTTTATTATTGTATTATTACTGTTGTTTGTTGAGTTTTTTGTTTGTTTGATTGTTTACACAATTGCCGAGTAACAGACCCCCCCCCACCCCACCCCCCAAAAAGTGCCCAAAAATCGTCAAGCGTTCACCGACAAGCAGCGTTACCGTCCACGTCGTCGTGGATATCACGAATAATAATAATAATGATGAGTGACACACGAAGAGAAATCACGAACACCCCCCACTACTCACTCCCATACTGTGCACGATGGCCTCAATTCGTGAGGCCCAATCTCAGCACTGGGAGCATCTCTGAGCTTGAAGCTCGGAGACAAGGAAGTGATGATGGGGGGAGGTGGGGGGGGGTCATTGCTAAACGTTGTAACAGCCATAAATACCCGAGGCCCAGAACGGCAATGACCTGGCCCCACCCTCCTCTCCTCCCCCCCAAAGGGGCCGTCCATAAATGACGTCACGCGATTTTGGACGATTTTTAACCCCCCCCTCCTCGTCACACGGCGTCACAAAAAGTCAGACCCCACCCTGAAATATGACGTCACAAAGCTCTGCCCCCCCCCCCCCCAAAACCATATTTCCATTTTGAAAATAAAACATGCTTCAAATCGCTTTAAACTATTGTCATTGTAGCGCGTATTTAATGTGGCGCTGCACTCTGATGTTGTCGGAGAAAACATTTATTAAAAAGTCTATTTAATTAAGTAAAATGTGTTGTCTATATTTATTTAAAGTTGCGCATTTTGATGTGACGTCACATTTCTCAACCCCCTCCCCCTCGTCACACATCGTCACAAATGTCTGACCCCCCCCCCCCCAGGTGCGTGACGTCATTTATGGACGGCCCCAAAGAAGATCCTTTCCTCTACCCCCCCCCCGCCTGATGGCGTAGATGTCCCTGGTAATGCGGTCCAGAGCGTTCGGATGAACGCAATGTATGAGGGAAGGCGGGGAATGAAACATATTTTATTTAAACAGGAAAAATGGAGTGTGTGACTCGTTGCTTGAATTGATGCGAGGTTATACTGGTAGGAACCACCTGGTCACCCCGTGGTGCCCTTATGAAACTCAACGTTTAACCTACTCACGCCGGCTTGTGCCCGCCCTCACAGTCGGGCATATTTGCGGAATACACCACGCCGCCGTTGACCTTGGCCATTGACCGAGCAACCCAACGTTC
Source organism: Lampetra planeri (assembly GCF_965212315.1). Taxonomy (NCBI): domain Eukaryota; kingdom Metazoa; phylum Chordata; class Hyperoartia; order Petromyzontiformes; family Petromyzontidae; genus Lampetra; species Lampetra planeri. Next base: position 4,193,051 of record NC_136133.1, on the reverse strand, counting down.
CTACCAGCTCCCTCCGCAGGACAATGTGTTAATAACAACGATAGCAATGATCTGCGGCCCATAGAGTCGCTCTGCTCCAAGCCGCTGTGAGTCTCGTAGTGCTGTGCGTGCGACGAGCAATCCAACGTTCCTACCAGCTCCCTCCGCAGGAATATTTATTGTATACTGGAGGAATCCGATTAGCTATAAAGCTTTTTTTTTTTAAACAGATATCCAGTCGGGCCGGTCAGAAGGTTACAACAACAAACACAAGCAAAAAACACGATGGAAGAGCAAAGTCTAGGAAAGGTAAACAAATCACTTTTAAAAATATATTAAAATATAACGAAGCTGTTTTAAAAGTCTCGCCAAGTAGAGAAGCGACCACGCCACAAATGATTGCTCAACAAAATTGGCCTTTCAAGTGGAAATTTAAAGCAGCTAAAATTGTTTTTTTAATGCGTATTTCTAAATGATCCGTAAATTATAATACCCCCCGCTGGAAATGAGTGTGCAGGTGCTATTTGAGGAGAATGATTAGGCAAAGCAAACACACTTTCAAGTGCATGGCACCCACGCGCGTATGTTCAACTTCTTTCGCACATTAACAAAAAGTTAAAGTTTCCGTCAGTAGATCCCACGCTGTAGCGGGTGCAATATTTGCAGACTTCTTTGTACGAAGTTTTTTTTGTTTGTTTGGGTTAGATCGCGTAAATATATAAATGTGTCGTTAAAAGCCGCCACCATCCGACACAGCCAACTAGTAAGGGCTGTCACGTCAACAGAACGTGGCCAATTCGTCACTAGTACAGCACTAGTGTATAGTGTAGTGTATAGTGTAGTGTATAGTGTAGTGTATTGCGTATAGTAGTGTATAGTAGTGTAGTGTGTAGTAGTGTAGTGTGTAGTAGTGTAGTGTATAGTATAGTGTAGTGTATAGTAGTGTAGTGTATAGTGTAGTGTATAGTGTAGTGTATTGCGTATAGTAGTGTATAGTAGTGTAGTGTGTAGTAGTGTAGTGTGTAGTAGTGTAGTGTATAGTGTAGTGTATAGTAGTGTAGTGTATAGTGTAGTGTATAGTGTAGTGTATTGCGTATAGTAGTGTATAGTAGTGTAGTGTGTAGTAGTGTAGTGTGTAGTAGTGTAGTGTATAGTATAGTGTAGTGTATAGTAGTGTAGTGTATAGTGTAGTGTATAGTGTAGTGTATTGCATATAGTAGTGTAGTGTATAGTAGTGTAGTGTGTAGTAGTGTAGTGTATAGTGTAGTGTATAGTAGTGTGGTGTATAGTGTAGTGTATAGTAGTGTAGTGTATAGTGTAGTGTATAGTAGTGTAGTGTATAGTGTAGTATACTAGTACAGCACACCGGTGTGTTGGAATTAATTACTGTAATTGCTGGCGAAACGTCGTACTCAGAGTGTAAATGTTGTGGCTTGGCTCTCCAACACACCGGTTAGTTCTGTACTAGTGACGAATTGGCCACGTTCTGTTTACGTGAAAGAACCAAGAAGAGGAAAAACAAAGTTCAAGAAAAATAAAATTGTATTTTTACAAGTCTAACAACAAATACAAATTCAGCATTCACAACTGAAATGGCTGTGTCCACACTGCTCACGCTCTCGTTCGATGCCACTTTCCTCTCTTTGCCTTGTGCCAATATGCTCAAGTAAATGGCCACGTCTTTCGGTCACCAAATCTCTTGCGAAGTTGGTGTCAAGCCATTCTCTGTTAGCTCTTCCCCCATCGGGTTCCGTCCATTAACTTTTGACAAACAACACACTTCCCATGTCCCTGTTGTTTGTCCATCCTGCACGTGTGTCCGTCCAGTGGCAGGTTCCTTCTCCTCACTGCCTGCATCATCAGGTATGGCGCAACTTTATTTAAATGTTTCGATGTAAAGCTTTCGTGACTGCAGGGATTCATCTTCTTGGTTCTTTCGGCAAAGTCACGTAGAAGGGAAATAATAAAACAATAAAAATAAAACATAATGAAATAAAATTCTCACGACGTTTCGGCCACAACACAAGCAGCCGTCCTCAGGTGAAGACAGAGCTGCTAAGCTTGGCAGCGACTCTAATATTAAAATACGCTGCCAAGCTTAGTAGTGTTCATTGGAGCGCTGTCTTTCAGACTTCTACGTTGGCCACGCTTTGGGTCCAGGGCATCCTTCTGCAGGATCACTGAAGATTCGTTCATTTGAGAAGACCTCCTCCTCATGGTACCTCTGTTCCTTCTCCGAGCCAGCAGAGGGCACAATGGCATAAGCCCTCTGTGATGAGGAGTATGTGAAGGAGGAGGAGGGGGGGAGGACGTTCAAAGCGAACTTTGCAACCGGTAACCGTTTTCAGAATCTTTTTTGCCGGTCCTGAAAGTCGGGGAAACCGGTAAATCGTTGCCAGCGGTGTGCTCGTAATGAACGCACTATGCTATACAATAAACTACACTATACACTACACTACTATACACTACACTATACACTACGCTATACACTAAACTATACACTACACTACTATACACTACGCTTTACAATAAACTATACACTACACTATACACTACGCTATACAATAAACTACACTATACACTACACTACTATAAACTACACTATACACTACACTACTATACACTACTCTACTATACACTACACTATACACTACTATACACTACACTATACACTACACTACTATACACTACACTATACACTACACTAAACACTACACTATACACTACACTATACACTACACTATACACTACGCTATACACTACACTATACACTACGCTATACACTACACTATACACTACACCACTATACACTATACACTACACTATACACTACTATAAACTACACTATACACTACACTATACACTACTATACACTACACTATACACTACACTACTATACACTACACTACTATACAGTACACTATACACTACACTATACACTACACTACTATACACTACACTATACACTACACTACTATACACTACACTATACACTACTATAAACTACACTATACACTACATCAGTGGTTCTAAACCTGGGTTGCACGCCACCCACTGGGGGTGCGAGATGCCCTTTCTGGGGGGGGGGAGGGGGCTGCGAGACACGGCCACATTTGTATTGTAGAAGGTGAATAATCGAAGCACAATATTCTTAGGTTTTTTCGGTAAAGTCACGTAGGTAGAAAATTACAATTAATAAAAGTAAAATAAAAGAAAAATCACGACGTTTCGGAGGCAACACAAGCTTCCGTCTTCAGGTGGAACCGTCACAGCCCGACAGCTGTATCAAGTAAATGAGAGATTACTTGATACAGCTGTCGGGCTGTGACGGTTCCACCTGAAGACGGAAGCTTGTGTTGCCTCCGAAACGTCGTGATTTTTTATTTTGATTTTATTTTACTTTTATTAATTTTAATTTTCTACCTACGTGACTTTACCGAAAAAACCTAAGAATATGAATCCTTGCAGTCACGAAAGCTTCAAATCTAGAATCGAAGCACAAGTTAAACACGGGCACGCAAGTACAACTACTTTAATTTCATCACACCCCCTCTATGTATTTATGAACATTGTACATTTGTTTAACGATTAAGAACCAGAGCGGTGCAAGGCCGCAGTCAAGGTGAAAAATCTGCCGAGCTAGAGGGAGGCCTTTCTTCTTCGCTGGCCAGCACGTCTTGGGGAAGGCACACAGAAGTGCAGTACAACAATGGCTATTCCCGCGGTACCCTTTGCTGCTCACGCAGCGTATCACTGCGCACACGTGTTCAGTCATCGGACGTGACCAGGCGTGCGTGCGTGCGTGCGGTCACACGTAAAGCCGGCCACACGTACGGAAACTTACATTCGGGACTTCATTCGGAACAGTCGCAGAGTTCGCGAGGAAGGAGATTTGACGGAACTACGTCTGAGGTCGAACCTTCCAGTCACACTCGATGGGCACTGCACACTTTCCCCCACACCCCACTCCCCCACCCCGGCGCCAAGGAGAGAAATGTTCATCGCGTGGCTGGCGGTCAAACCGATCAAACCGAGCTTTAGAATTCTCGGGAGCTGGGATTTGCCAGATGAAGCGAACTTCCCAAATGTAACGCTGCACAATCGGCGACGGCTAGCGGTGAGGGGGGGACCTCTGGTGAAGCGATGAGAAGTCTAGATTGTATTGATCGATCGATCGATTGATCCGACTGGGCCTAGACCGCATCAGCTCACAACCGAGTGACGTTTTTGCTGGTCGCTGCGGGGTCGGTGATGGTGACGGTCAGTCGAGGAGAAGCTCAGATGTCACTTAGTTTCAGCTTTAAGTTTCATTTATTTGGTCTAGCCCTGTGAGCCATTCGGCTTTTGAATCGGGTGCAACCGCAACAAACAAAAAACAAAAACATGAACAAGAAAACATCTTAAAGTGACAATGCGCAAACAGAAAATGCCAGGAAAAAACTGCAAAGTCTTCCAGAAAAAAGGCACCGTACACCAACGCTGTGTGCAAAAATCCCAGTGGGATGCAAGTCAAACAACAACAACAACAACCACAAGACAACTTAGATTAAAGCCACTCGGCACCCAACGAATCGCAGCCATTGCCAGGAGATGAACTCGGGTCGAGGTCGGAAAATGTTTACTGCGCCATCGCCCCAATCTCGAGCGTGGCCTTTGCACTCACTGGCTGTGGCAAGTTAAGTACATTGTCATTTGTGAACGCGTCTTAAGAGATTGGCCAGATAAGTAGACGGGTGGCTTGTGGTTTATTTTTAAATCCTTTATATTAAGTTCGCTTGCTTGCTTAGGACCGTGCAAATCTTTCGGTCGTTTTTTAACCCACTTCCCGTGATCCAATCGAGCTGACATTTTCCACACAGACTCGTTGTGCGTGACAATTCATGTTCGTGAAAAATGTTTTCCAAAATTTTACACTTTTTAGGACAAAATATTATATTTAATTACCAATTGCTTAATGGTGCCATGCAATCATCTGACCCATAGGTGGCAGCCATCTCAAGCCAGAGGACGAGAGGACTCTAGCCGCCACGCATATAAAGGATTTATAGTGAAAAACTTTGTTTTTACGGGTTAATTTTTTTAAAGTAACATTCGGGTATCATCACGAGGCCTCCTTTGCCAGTACCAAAATATACTAATATGGGTTTTTCCCCTTTTTTCTGCCAACAAAACTGACACCTTTTGCAAGGAATCATATTTACATTAACCACTATACTTGCGTGCGCCTTTTGGCGTCATCTGGTCGAACACCGTATGAGACTAGGCTCTAAGAAAAGCTGTCTCTGGTGTGGACCAATCAGTTTCAAGGACAATGCATAACTTAGCAGAGTATTGTTTTTCGTTTGCATTTGACTGCAAGTATTGTGGTTAATGTAAATATGATTCCTTGCAAAAGGTGTCAGTTTTGTTGCCAGAAAAAAGGGGGAAAACCCTATTAGTAATATTCGGGTACGTGGGCATTTTCAGGTGACCGGTCAAAATTTCGCTGCACTCGAAAAAGGGGCCGGTTTCAATCGCGCTGAGGAATATTTTTAATCTGGATTCGGATCCAAGGATTTCAGCTGCTGTGCACGGCTCGGCATCTCCCGGTTGACCATTGTAAACCCGTTTGTGGCGTTCGGTGATAAACTCTCTAGAGTCTCGGTGCTGCTGCTGCTGCCCCATATGTCACTGCGATGATCGCCGCTGTCACTCTGCTTGATTGTAAAAAAGAACACCATTTGAAGTTGTTGTTGCGAATTTTGCATTGAAATTATCTCGAAAAGTTCATCGACCCGTGCTTAATTTCTCTGATCTTGAGAAAAAAAAAAGATTGACATTGGTAAGACTCTGCCTCTTTGAATCTACACTGTGCCTATCGTTATTCAAGAAGATATCTCGGTAAAAAAAAATGTATCATACAAACAACAACAAAAATGTTTTTTTCGTAGTAGTCCCTTTCGGTTTTTGTAGACCCTAGGCCCGGTGCCTACTGTGGCCTATTGAATAATACGGCGGCGGTGGTGGTGGTGGTGGTGGTCGTGGTGGTGGTGGTGGTCGTGGTGGTGGTGGTCGTGGTGGTCGTGGTGGTGGTGGTGGTGGTGGTGGTGGTGGTGGTGGTCGTGGTGGTGGTCGTGGTGGTGGTGGTGGTCGTGGTGGTGGTGGTAGTCGTGGTCGTGGTGGTCGTGGTGGTGGTGGTCTTGGTGGTGGTCGTGGTGGTGGTGGTCGTGGTGGTGGTGATGGTGGTGGTCGTGGTGGTGGCCTACGCTGCACGTGGCTGTCTATAATCCAGCACTGTGGATGCGGCAGCCAGGGTTGGTGGATCATCGCACAGATTCTCGTGAAACTCCCGTGGCCATACCAACCCTGGCGGCTTACCAGGTGAAAGTGGACTAATCTCCATCTGTTCAAGCTGTACGAGACAGAGGCGGGGGGGGGGGTCCCGCTTTCATATCCCCGTACGGTTTTCTCCTGGCCACTCGGATTTCCTCACACATTCGTGGAGTTGGTCAAACGTCCTAATATAGGATGGCAGAGCTTGGGCGATTGTTGGCGCTGGTTAGGGCTGTCACTCGCCCGTGGTTTCCCACGCCTTTGAATCGGTGCGCGTTAAACAATTGAAACTTTTTTTTTACCTTTTCAAGGCTACGCTAAATGACACCCTTCCCAAACAGCGTTAAATGTCTTTCCTTTGATGGCGTAATAGCGCACACCGTAAAAGCGATTTTACTTCAGAAACTGGGAGTCCTAAATGGGTGTGTTCTGTACTGTGTCGTAGCATTTACGGAACGTTAAACCTGTCCCAGACTCTTGCGCAGTAAAGAGGTGAGCACAGTTGCACTGGTTCTGAGGTTTGTGCCCAAAAAACGACATCTGGCAGAGAGAGAGAGAGACAACAAAAAACGACCTTTCTCCATCCATAGGAATGTGGAATTTCGACAATCCCAAACGCTCGACCCGAATCGCAACCAGCCGCTGCCGCATTCGCTCCTCTAACGGGGGGACAGACGAGGTCCACTCGGCGTCTGAACCAGGACAATTGAGTGGGTAACAACACATGGCTGTTGCCTGATGAAGCTGGTTGTAATTACCGGCGAAACGTCGTGCTCAAAATTGTAAACGTTTACACCATTGGAACCTCCTTTGCCAGTAGCAAAATATGATAATTGGTTTTTTTACCCTTTTATCTGGCAACAAAACTGACACCTTGTATTTTGAATTGCATTCCGACCGCAGGTATTGTGGTCAATGCAAACATGACTCCTTGTAAAAAAAAGGTGTCAGTTTTGTTGCCAGATAAAAGGGTAAAACACCAATTATCATATTTTGCTACTGGCAAAGGAGGTTCCAATGGTGTAAATGTTTATCCCGAGCTCTCATACTCTGATGGTGCATTGTCTTTGAGTTGTACGCCCTTTGGCGTCATCTGGTCCAACACCATGTGAGACTAGGCTCTAAGAAAAGCTGTCTCAGGTGTGGACCAATCAATTTCAAGGACAGTGCATACATTATCAGAGTTGTGTTTTTTGTTTGCATTCTGACCGCAGGTATTGTGGTCAATGCAAACATGACTCCTTGTAAAAAAGGTGTCAGTTTTGTTGCCAGATAAAAGGGTAAAAAAACAATTATCATATTTTGCTACTGGCAACGGAGGTTCCAATGATTGTAAACGTTGTTGTGGCTTTGCTCTCCAACACAGCGGTACGCTAGTGACGAATAAAACACGCTCTGTTTACGTGACAAACCTTACTAAATTGGCTGTGTCGGGTGGTGGCGAGTTTAACGACACTTTTATACATTAACGCGATTTAACCCGAAACAACCTGTATCGTCAACAACGTCTACAATCACATCTCGAATCTGCTGCTCTGACTCCATGAGAAAGAACAAGAAGTAGCCCTCCCTCCGCACGGGGACCCGTGGTACATTCACCCGTCCGCCCATGCACTTAAATTTGCAATCGATGGACAATCCACAGCCCATACGATGTATATAAATGGATAACACATTAACGGAGAAAGATAATCGTTTACGACGCAGCCTTAGAGGTGAAACAGCACCCCCGCCTATATAATGTGTGTGCGTGTAGAGTGATTAGCGCGCTGCTCAATGAACCCGGCGACACGAGTTCGATCCCCGCTCACGGCCAACACCAGTGACGATTATTTGAACCGGTTCTGGGCCTCCTCTAGGTCGACTCAGCCTCCGATGAGTATCTGGTTCAGTGTGTGAAACATCATCACTAGGGAGACAAAGGCGTTCGGGCGTGGTGCTGGCCACCCACCCCCGCGTGTGTCGTTCCGAACTTCATAGGTGCTCGCTAACAGCGCTTGCCCCAGCAGTCTGTTACAGGCTATACGGGGGAAATCTTCGTGTTTTTTTTTGTCTTTGTATAGAGGGGAGACATCTGTGCGGAAGGACTCATAACAGACACGAATTTCGTGGTCAGCCTTGGTTCAATTTATTCGCCCAATTTTAGAGGATTCGGACACCTTAAAGCCGCGATGTCTACGGTCTACTTCGGGATGCTGCTGACAACGCTGATTCTCTTTTGCGGCACGACAAACGCAGAGACGAACTTGGAGAGGGCGGTGCGGCTCATGGAGGAAGTTCCACTCATTGACGGGTAAGTTACAACCTTGATTTGAAGCTTACGTGACTGCAGGAATCCATACTCGTTTGTTCTTTCGGTAAAGTCACGGAGGTAGAAATGAAACAAATGAATCACGACGTTTCGGACGCAACACGAGCGCCCGTCTTCAGGTGAGAATCGCGACAGCTGCGATGTCTGCTGCGAGCTGTACCTGTGTGTGTGTACCTGTATGTGTGTGTACCTGTGTGTGTGTACCTGTGTGTGTGTACCTGTGTGTGTGTGTACCTGTGTGTGTACCTGTGTGTGTGTACCTGTGTGTGGACCTGTGTGTGTGTGTACCTGTATGTTTGTACCTGTGTGTGTGTGTACCTGTGTGTGTGTGTACCTGTGTGTGTGTACCTGTGTGTGTACCTGTGTGTGTGTGTACCTGTGTGTGTGTACCTGTGTGTGTGTGTGTGTACCTGTGTGTGTGTGTACCTGTGTGTGTGTGTACCTGTGTGTGTACGTCTGCTGCCAGCAGCACGATTTTTCACCTGAAGTCGGGTGCTTGTGTTGCGTCCGAAACGTCGTGATTAATATTATTTATTTCTACCTACGTGACTTTACCGAAAGAACCAAAAGGTAAGTTACAATTTTAGTTTTTTTTTCCTCTAGGTGCAGGCTGATATAAGTGTTACGTCGATACCGCGCTTATTTAGCCACAATTAAAACTAAGAACTAACCTACAAATGCTTTTATTTATTTTACCAGGTAAGGCCCCCACTGAGCTATATCGCTCATTTTCAAAAGCGACCTGGCTATCACAAATTATAGTTCAACGAAAGTGGCTTATCAGGTGGAAGTTCATAGCAGCCAAATACTCTATGCGCGTGACGTTGATTCTAAATGTGGAGGGGGAATACGGGAGGACCCAGGGAAAAAATCCACGCGACCACGGGGAGAGAGAGAGAGACACGCAAACTCCAAATATACAGCAGCAGGCGTCAGGGTCGGGATCGAATTGACGACCTCCTGCACACCAGGCGAGGTAGTTAACATCTCCTAGCCACCGTGATGATGATGATGATGAGAGACACGCTAACTCCAAATATACTGCAGCAGGCATCGTCAGCGTCGTGCTCGATGCGACACTGATGACGGATCGTTGTTGGTATTTTTTGCCCACCAGGCACAACGACCTCCCTTGGCAGATTCGGGCAAAAGTCAAAAACCAGCTGGGACAGATCGACCTCGTCACGATCAACACCACCCACACCAACATCGACAAACTCCGCCGCGGACACGTCGGGGCCCAGGTGTGAGACGGCCACAAACCCTCACTGCGTGAGCGCGTGCGCGCGCGTGTGTGTGTGTACCTATGTGTACCTGTGTGTGTGTGTACCTACGTGTACCTGTGTGTGTGTGTACCTGTGTGTGTATACCTGTGTGTGTACCTGTGTGTGTGTGTACCTGTGTGTGCGTGTGTGTGTGTACATGTGTGTGTACCTGTGTGTGTGTACCTGTGTGTGTACCTGTGTGTGTGTGTGTACCTGTGTGTGTGTGTACTTGTGTGTGTGTGTGTGTGCTATGGGGAGCGGTAGTGAGAGCGGTTAGCGCCCTTCGCTGTGCTACGAACCCGGCGACCCGAGTTCGATTCTCGATCACGGCCATCACCAGTGTAGCGATTATCTGAGCCGGTCCTGGGCCTACCCTAGGTCAATTCAGCCTCAAATGAGTACCTGGTGCGGTGTGTAAACATCACCACTAGGGAGACAAAGGCGTTCGGGCGTGGTGCTGGCCACCCACCCTCCTCCCCCTTGTGCCGTTCAGACATTCATAGGTGCTACTCGCTAACAGCACTTGCCCCAACAGTCTGTTAAGGCTACACAGGGGATCTTTGTATTTGTGCTTATCATTGGGGAGCGGTGGCGCAGTGGTTAGCGCGCTACGCTACGAACCCGGCGACTCGAGTTCAATTCTCGGCCACGGCTAACATCAGTGGCGCGAGTGATGTGTGACCCGACCCTAGGCAACCCCATACAGTCCGCCTGGTCTCGCTTACATCCAGTTGATGATTTTCATTTATTAACAGAACTTGTCCCGATAGCCCGAGGTTCCTAGGAATCTGTGTCCGTGTGTGCACGTGTCTGCGCTAGGTCGACTCAGCCTTAAATGGGTACCCGGTGCGGTGTGTAAAACATCGCCACTGGGGAGACGAAGGCGGCCGGGCGTGGTGCTGGCCACCCACCTCCTCTTCTTGGTTCTTTCGGTAAAGTCACGTAGAAGGGAAGTAATAAAATAATAAAAATAAAACATAATAAAACAATTCTCACGACGTTTCGGCCACAACGCAAGCAGCCGTCCTCAGGCGAAGAATGAGACATTATCAAGCTAGGAGCTTATATAGGTGTAGCGAGGAGGAGCGCCTTAACAAAAGAATGTGCATATGAAGAGGAATTTAGCATACCAATGGGCACCACCGTAGGAGGTGGGCGGAGGGGTTTCAAAGTCTCATTATGCCCATGCATTATGCAGGATCAACAGCACCACGTGGGGGCGCAAGGAACAACGTTAATAAAGGAAAGGAGTGTTAATGATATGTAGCTCTTCATATGCACATTCTTTTGTTAAGGCGCTCCTCCTCGCTACACCTATATAAGCTCCTAGCTTGATAATGTCTCATTCTTCGCCTGAGGACGGCTGCTTGCGTTGTGGCCGAAACGTCGTGAGAATTGTTTTATTATGTTTTATTTTTATTATTTTATTACTTCCCTTCTACGTGACTTTACCGAAAGAACCAAGAAGATGAATCCCTGCAGTCACGAAAGCTTTAAATCGAAACCCACCTCCTCGTGTGCCGTGCCGGCCTTCATAGGTGCTCGCTAACAGCACTTGCCCCTACAGTCTGTTGAGGCTATAGGGGAAAATATGTATATCTGTGTGTGTGGAGCGGGCGGTAGTTTGGTGGTTAGAGCACTGCGCTCTGAACCCGGCGACCCGAGTTCAATTCCCGCTCACGGCCCACGGCCGACACCAGCGACAAATATCTGAACCGGTCCTGGGGCCTCCCCTGGGTCGACTCAGCCTCAAATGAGTACCCGGTGCGGTGTGTAAAACATCGCCACTGGGGAGACAAAGGCGGCCGGGCGTGGTGTTGGGCACCCCACCCCCTCGTGTGCCGTGCCATGTCGGCCTCCACAGGTGCTACTCGTTCCCAGCACTTGCCCCACCAGTCTTGTTAAGGTGCCGTCCATAAATGACGTCACGCACCTGGGGGGGATGCGTGACGGAGGGGGGGGGGGGGTGTTTGAGAAATGTGACGTCACATAAAAATGCGCAACTTAAAATAAATATAGACAACACGTTCTACTTAATTAAATAGACTTTTTAATAAATGTTTTCTCCTACAACATCAGAGTACAGCGCCACATCTAATACGCACTACAATGACAATAGTTTAAAGCGATTTGAAGCATGTTTTATTTTTTGGGGGGTGGGGGGGGCAGAGCTTTGTGACGTCATATTTGAGGGGGGGGGGTCTGACTTTTCGTGACGCCGTGTGACGACGGGGGGGGGGGGGAGGTCAAAAATCGTCTAAAATCGCGTGATGTCATTATGGACAACCCCTATACGATGGGTGGGGATCTTTGTCTTTGTCCGTGCAGTTCTGGGCAGCCTACGTGCCGTGCGACTCCCAGTACAAGGACTCCGTGCAGCAAACGCTGGAGCAGATCGACGTCATCCAGAGAATGTGCCACAAATATCCCGATGCCTTCTCCTTCGCCACCACGGCTCAAGGTGAGCGAGACGCGGCGGATCGCACTCCTGGGAGAGTTCCGTGCCGGGCGCAAAAACGCGTTCAGCGAAAACGTCAGTTTCCCGATGATGATAATTGTTTTTTTTACCCTTCTATCTGGCAGCAAAACTGACACCTTTTTTTACAAGGAGTCATGGTTGCATAGACCACAATACCTGCAGTCATAATGCAAAAAAAACATAACTCTGATAATGTATGCACTGTCCTTGAAGTTTATTGGTCCACACCCGAGACAGCTTTCCTTAGAGCCTAGTCTCACATGGGTTGGACCAGATGACGCCAAAAGGCGCTTTTTGGCGTCATTTTTTTTTTTGCATTATGACTGCAGGTATTGTGGTCTATGTAAACATGACTCCTTGTAAAAAAAAGGTGTCAGTTTTGTTGCCAGATAGAAGGGTAAAAAAACAATTATCATATTTTTACTGGCAAATGAGGTTCCAATGGTGTAAATGCTTTTCCCGATGATGTTTGGCGAGATACGCTGTAACCACCACCACCACTACTACCGGGCACACCACACGGCGAGATGGCGGGACAAAGCACCGAGGGGGTACTCCGCCGCGTCCCGTATCACTTCGCTTAGCCGCAAGGCTCGAGAAAGTAGTTCGCCGTCGACTGCTCAGAAACCGCGTTATAACGGGGCTGGCTTTCCGCGTTACCGTGAAAGCTTCAAATCAAGAAAGAAACTACGATTTCGCATTCACGCTGGTCCAAGCCAGACAGCCTCGTCAGGAGACAGCGGAGTAGCATCATCGTCGCTGCGATGTCTCCTTCGTATCTGTGGACCGGGGCCGTTGCATCGTCATACGTCGTTACCGCGTCTGGGGAGTTTTTTTAATTTTCCATTTGTGCATCATCAGGTATCAGCATCTGCTGCCGCCACGGTTTGTGCAGTGGGCATGCGCGGTGAGCTTCGTGCAAGATGAAGCCCTGTGATCTTCTGGCCGAAAGGGCACCGTGGTTATTATTTTCCTGATTTTGTTTTCGTCTTCTCGTTGCAGACATCGTTGATGCCCACGCTGATAAGAAAATCGCTTCGCTCATCGGAGTGGAGGGCGGTCACTCCATCGACAGCAGCCTGGCGACTCTGCGCCTCTTCTACAACCTGGGGGTTCGATACATGACCCTGACTCACAGCTGTAACACTCCATGGTGAGTCGCAGTCGAGACCCATCAAGACAACTCGGGGCCCTTTTCTTGCTCAGCTGGCGAGGAGCAGGTCCCATTGAGCTGAGCAGCCGTCCGATGAAGACGGCCGCCAGCTCGGGATGGTTGTCACTGGCTGCAGTCACCCGGTGACGATTACCTGAACCGGTCCTGGGCCTCCCTTAGGTCGACTCAGCTCTCAAATGAGTACCTGGGTGCGGTGTGTAAATATCACATAAAGGCGGCCGGGCGTGGTGTTGGCCTTCTGTGCCTCGCCGGCCTTCATAGGTGCTACTTGCTAACAGCACTTGCCCCAACAGTCTGTTAAAATGACAAGGGGGTATCTTAATTTTATGAGAAAAAAAATTGCCACCTGATGCAGACAATCAATAAAGTTGTCACGTGAACAACTTTATTGATTGGCTGTGTCGAGTGGCGGAGGGTGTACGACACACATTTAACTGGCTGATTTTTGTCTTTGGTGGAGGCGGGGGGGTGAGAGTGGGGCTGTCTCATCTGGTAATTAATCGTGTCGGCGGATTCAGAGCCGGGGAGATAACGAAGTCACAACGAGGTGACGCGATGTCATCTCCCTCACCTGGTATGCAGGAGGTCGTGGGTTCGATCCGGATGCTGATACCTGTCATATATTTGGAGTTGCGTGTTCTGTCTCTCGCTCTCTCTCACCGTGGTCGCGTGGATTTTTTTCCTGGATCATCCAGTTTTTCCCTCCACATTTAGAATCAACGTCCGTTTAGACAGGGGTGGGGAACCTTTCTGCCAAGGCGCATTTGGATATTTATAACATCATTCGCGGGCCATACAAAATTATCAACTTCAAAATTAGCCTGTTATATTTGGCCAAACATTTAATGAACTCACCCCTAATGCGATGGCTGGAACTGCTTCTCATTGGCGAGGCGTGTGATGTTAGCTGCTATTGATGATGTTGCTGCTACTCGCAACTGCTTTTGCAGGTTTGCTCCTAGATTTGTTGAATTTCGAGTCCCGCCTGCGGTTGCCTCGGCAGGGCCACACCAAATGATTTCGTGGGCCTCGTACGACCCGCAACCGGACGTTCCCCACGCCTGGTTTAGAGTCCCCGTCTGCTGCTGTAAATGTCCACATGATGATAAGCCACTTTCGTCGAGTTATCGTTTGTGGCCATTTCGCTTCCTAAAAAAATACCTAACAGCTCGGTGGGGTTTACCTTGGTTAAATAAAATAAAAAATTTAGTATCTTTTTTTATTAACCGACTAGAAAAATGTAATCCTGCATAATGCACGGGCATAATATGACTTTGAAACCCCCCGCCCACCTCCTACGCATTCCACAAGTAGTACTAATCCCATATCTGCATTTCCCATAAATATGCTAAATTCCTCTTGATATGCTAATTATTTTGTCAAGGCGCTCTTCCCCTTCCAACCCAGCTTAAATATACGCTGCCAAGCGTGGTGGTATTTCATTCATACGCTGTCTCCCCGACAGACCTGGTCTTCACCTGATGACGGCTGCTTTCGTTGTGGCCGAAACGTCGTGAGAATTATTTTATTATGTTTTATTTTTATTATTTTATTATTTCCATTCTACGTGACTTTACCGAAAGAACCAAGAAGACGACTAGAAAATGTTTGCATTCTTGGCGCAGGGTGGACAACTGGCGTGTGGACAGTGGCGAAGATCCGTCACACTCTAACGGACTCTCTCCCTTCGGAAAAGTAAGTTGGCGCACATTCTTAGGTTTTTTCGGTAAAGTCACGTAGGTAAAACATCAAAATTAATAAAAATAAAATAAAATAAAAAATCACGACGTTTCGGAGGCAACACAAGTCTCCGTCATCAGGTGGGACCGTCACAGCCAGATTAGCTGCATCAAGTGAGGCAATGATTCAAGATGTAATCCCTTAAAAGCTTGCTTTTAAGGGGAGACTTGTGTTGCCTCCGAAACGTCGTGATTTTTTATTTTATTTTTATTAATTTTGATGTTTTACATACGTGACTTTACCGAAAAAACCTAAGAATATGAATCCTTGCAGTCACGAAAGCTTCAAATCTAGAATTAAGTTGGTGCACCTCGATGAGCCGACCATCATCTGGCATCGCCTCCACACACCCAGCGTTCCGTCTCCGTGTGAGACGGATCGCTGTGACCCGCTCGTTTTCTTCTTCTTATCGACTTCCTTCGTTAGGGGCCGTCCATAAATGACGTCACGCACCTACGGGGGGGGGGGGTGGTCAGACATTTGTGACGATGTGTGACGAGGGGGGGTGGGGGGGGGTTGAGAAATGTGGCGTCACATCAAAATGCGCAACTTCAAATAAATAGAGACAACACGTTCTACTTCATTAAATAGACTTTTTAATAAATGTTTTCTCCTACAACATCAGAGTGCAGCGCCACATTAAATACGCACTACAATGACAATAGTTTAAAGCGATTTGAAGCGTATTTTATATTTTTTTGGGGGGCGGGGGCATAGCTTTGTGACGTCATATTTGACGGGGGGAGGGGGGGGGTCTGACTTTTTGTGACGCCGTTTGACGAAAGGGGGGGGGGAGGGGCAAAAATCGTCCAAAATCGCGTGACGTCATTTATGGGCGGCCCCTTACCGGACGCGACCGACCGCGCTGCGTGCGTCGCTGCCGTCCACAGCGGGTGGTGCTGGAGATGAATCGCCTTGGGATGATGGTGGACGCATCCCACGTGTCCCTGAAAGCGACTCGGGACGCCCTCGAAGTTTCCAAGGCCCCCATCATTTTCAGCCACTCCTCGGCCTTCGAGATCTGCAAGCACTACCGCAACCTGCCGGATGACCTCCTGCTCAAAGTGGTGAGAAGCGCTGGCACCAAAAACCTGAATTTACTCAACTCGTCTTCTTGGTTCTTGCGGTAAAGTCACGTGGAAGGGAAATAATAAAAATAAAACGTAAATAATAAATAATAAAACATTATAAAATACAATCTTTTATTGTTTTATTTTTTATTATGTTTTATTTTTATTATTTTATTATTTCCCTGCTACGTGACATAAATAATAAAAATAAAACATAATAAAAACAATATTTCATTAATTATATTTTTCATTGCTTTATTTTTATTATTTCCCTTCTACGTGACATAAATAATACAAATAAAACATAATAAAATACAATATTTTATTATGTTTTATTTTTTATTATGTTTATTTTTATTATTTTATTATTTCCCTTCTACGTGACTTTACCGAATGAACCAAGAAGATGAATCCCTGCAGTCACGAAAGCTTTAAATCGAAATTTACTCAACTCGGTTAATCAACACCCCCCCCCCCACCCCCCAATGCCACTATAGGCTGACACGACGTCGCATCGCCTGTCGGGCGATTTTTGGCGTCACGGGAGGCCCGCGTCCTCGTTGAAGGACGGTTTCGTCGTAAAGGAAACCAGAAAAGGAAGTTGAATTCGAGTCCGCTCCTTTGGTAACATCTGGTCACCCGTAGCAGGATTCACTCCAAAATAAAACTCCATCGCAGCATGTGTGTGCGTACCTGTGTGTGTGTGTACCTGTGTGTGTGTGTACCTGTGTGTGTATGTACCTGTGTGTGTGTACCTGTGTGTGTGTGTACCTGTGTGTGTGTGTGTACCTGTGTGTGTGTACCTGTGTGTGTGTGTGTACCTGTGTGTGTATGTACCTGTGTGTGTGCCTGTGTGTGTGTGTGCCTGACTGGACGGATTCCTCCAGTATACAACTAATATTCACATGTTGAAGTAATTGAAGCCATGGACCAGGATCAGAACGACAGAATAAAGAGGGGCAACCCGAAGTGATTTTTTAAATTAAAACGGAACTTTCGATTTAAAGCTTTCGTGACTGCAGGGATTCATCTTCTTGGTTCTTTCGGTAAAGTCACGTAGAAGGGAAATAATAAAATAATAAAAATTAAACATAATAAAATAATTCTCACGACGTTTCGGCCACAACGCAAGCAGCCGTCCTCAGGTGAAGAAACGGGTCTGTCGAGAAGACATACATTCAGACTCTGTCTTCCCGACAGACCTGTTCCTTCACCTGAGGACGGCTGCTTGCGTTGTGGCCGAAACGTCGTGAGAATTATTTTGTTTTATTTTTATTATTTTATTATTTCCCTTCTACGTGACTTTATGTTTTATTTTAATTATTTTATTATTTCCCTTCTACGTGACTTTATGTTTTATTTTTATTATTTTATTATTTCCCTTCTACGTGACTTTATGTTTTATTTTTATTATTTTATTATTTCCCTTCTACGTGACTTTATGTTTTATTTTAATTATTTTATTATTTCCCTTCTACGTGACTTTATGTTTTATTTTTATTATTTTATTATTTCCCTTCTACGTGACTTTATGTTTTATTTTAATTATTTTATTATTTCCCTTCTACGTGACTTTATGTTTTCTTTTTATTATTTTATTATTTCCCTTCTACGTGACTTTATGTTTTATTTTTATTATTTTATTATTTCCCTTCTACGTGACTTTATGTTTTATTTTTATTATTTTATTATTTCCCTTCTACATGACTTTATGTTTTATTTTTATTATTTTATTATTTCCCTTCTACGTGACTTTATGTTTTATTTTAATTATTTTATTATTTCCCTTCTACGTGACTTTATGTTTTATTTTTATTATTTTATTATTTCCCTTCTACATGACTTTATGTTTTATTTTTATTATTTTATTATTTCCCTTCTACGTGACTTTACCGAAAGAACCAAGAAGAAAAATAACTGAACTTGATCGTGAAAAACAAACACAGCAATGCACCGATAGGAGAAAAAAAAAAGATTTTAATCCGTGTATAATTTTATCTGCGACGCTACAAGGATCATAAACACTGGCATGCAGGAGTTCGAATGTATTTTGAACGTCTTTCGCAATGTAAATAGCCAACCGAGCTAATCGGAGGTCGGGGGAAAAGGCAACAAACGAAGCACAAAAGCAAACATCAGACAATCTGCGGCGTTGCGAAGACAACATCGACCCGAGATGGGTGTCAGAATCAGAGTCTTTATTTAAACTGGAGGAATCCGGTGAGCTATTAAGCTGTTTTTCACGGAATTCCAGTCGGGGCGGGTAAACACGTTACAATAAACAAACAAAATAAAACACACAATCGGAGTGCAAAGTACAAGAAATGTTCAACAAATCACCCAAACAGATTCAAATAAAACTACACCATACCCATCAGACCAGACAAAGTCCACTGAGGTTATTCACTTATTGTTCAAAAGCGACCTGGCCACAAATCGTAGCTCAACAAAGTGGCTCATCGTTGGGAAACTTATAGCAGCAAAAAATAATCTAAATCGTCTCAACGGACGGCGTTCTGGACTATTCCAGGAGAAATTCAGCGCGACGCAAATTTTGTCAGATCGTTACGTGGCCTCACCCAATCGTTCATTCCGAATTGTAATATTGGCTGCGTCAAACCCTACGTGTTAAGTGTAACGTGTTCTTTGCCTTTACGGCTGAAACTGTAAAAAAATACAAACCCCGACATTCAAAAAAGGTCTTTATTTTGTGTCTTTTATTCCAGAAAGAGACGAAAAGTGTGGTGATGGTGAACTTCTTCAATGCCTACGTCACCTGTTCAATGACTGCCACGCTGTCAAACGTCGCAGGTACGTTGACTCATTCTACAGCGAAGGCGTCAATCGTGTTGAGACGTTGCTCACAACCACATTCTGAGTGTGCTTGGAGCGGTGGCGCAACGGTTAGCGCACTGCGCTATGAAACCCGGCGACCAAAGTTTTAATTCCCCGGCCACGCCAAAAGGCCAGCGGCGAGCGATATCTGAGCCAGTCTTAGACACCTCGTCACCATCACCGTTAATGCAGGCTGACAAAGAAACGTATAAATTTCGATTTAAAGCTTTCGTGACTGCAGGGATTCATCTTCTTGGTTCTTTCGGTAAAGTCACGTAGAATGGAAATAATAAAATAATAAAAATTGTATTGTTTAATTTTTATTCTGTTTTATTTTTATTATTTTATTATTTCCCTTCCATATATTTATTATAAAAGCCCCGCGTTACGTTTGTCCGTCAGCTAAATTAAGAGAGCTTTCAGAAGGCCTGAATCCAAAAAAGTTATAGAAAGTGGACCCCCGCCCCCCAGATCTGGTGGTAAAAAGTTGATCCAACAGAGATCCAACATTTTTCGACCCCCCACCCCCCGCTTAATAAAATTATGTAATTTTGTAGGCATATATGCCTACACACCCTACATACAATAGACTCAGTAGTATCTACTCACTCTATATATGCCTACACACCCTGCATACAATAGACTCAGTAGGATCTACTCACTCTATATATACCTAGACACCCTACATACAATAGACTCAGTAGTATCTACTGACTCTATATATACCTACACACCCTACATACAATAGACTCAGTAGGATCTACTCACTCTATATATACCTACACACCCTACATACAATAGACTCAGTAGTATCTACTGACTCTATATATACCTACACACCCTACATACAATAGACTCAGTAGGATCTACTCACTCTATATATACCTAGACACCCTACATACAATAGACTCAGTAGGATCTACTCACTCTATATATACCTACACACCCTACATACAATAGACTCAGTAGGATCTACTCACTCTATATATACCTACACACCCTACATACAATAGACTCAGTAGGATCTACTCACTCTATATATACCTAGACACCCTACATACAATAGACTCAGTAGGATCTACTCACTCTATATATACCTACACACCCTACATACAATAGACTCAGTAGGATCTACTCACTCTATATATACCTACACACCCTACATACAATAGACTCAGTAGGATCTACTCACTCTATATATACCTACACACCCTACATACAATAGACTCAGTAGTATCTACTCACTCTATATATGCCTACACACCCTACATACAATAGACTCAGTAGTATCTACTCACTCTATATATGCCTACACACCCTACATACAATAGACTCAGTAGGATCTACTCACTCTATATATACCTACACACCCTACATACAATAGACTCAGTAGGATCTACTCACTCTATATATACCTACACACCCTACATACAATAGACTCAGTAGGATCTACTCACTCTATATATGCCTACACACCCTACATACAATAGACTCAGTAGTATCTACTCACTCTATATATGCCTACACACCCTACATACAATAGACTCAGTAGTATCTACTCACTCTATATATACCTACACACCCTACATACAATAGACTCAGTAGTATCTACTCACTCTATATATGCCTACACACCCTACATACAATAGACTCAGTAGTATCTACTCACTCTATATATACCTACACACCCTACATACAATAGACTCAGTAGTATCTACTCACTCTATATATACCTACACACCCTACATACAATAGACTCAGTAGGATCTACTCACTCTATATATGCCTACACACCCTACATACAATAGACTCAGTAGTATCTACTCACTCTATATATACCTACACACCCTACATACAATAGACTCAGTAGTATCTACTGACTCTATATATACCTACACACCCTACATACAATAGACTCAGTAGGATCTACTCACTCTATATATACCTACACACCCTACATACAATAGACTCAGTAGGATCTACTCACTCTATATATACCTACACACCCTACATACAATAGACTCAGTATGATCTACTCACTCTATATATACCTAGACACCCTACATACAATAGACTCAGTAGGATCTACTCACTCTATATATACCTACACACCCTACATACAATAGACTCAGTAGGATCTACTCACTCTATATATACCTACACACCCTACATACAATAGACTCAGTAGGATCTACTCACTCTATATATACCTAGACACCCTACATACAATAGACTCAGTAGGATCTACTCACTCTATATATACCTATACACCCTACATACAATAGACTCAGTAGGATCTACTCACTCTATATATACCTACACACCCTACATACAATAGACTCAGTAGGATCTACTCACTCTATATATACCTAGACACCCTACATACAATAGACTCAGTAGGATCTACTCACTCTATATATACCTACACACCCTACATACAATAGACTCAGTAGGATCTACTCACTCTATATATACCTACACACCCTACATACAATAGTCACGCTGACGAGTGTGCTGCAGTATGTTCAAACCACCGCAACGCGATATGAAACGGCGCGGGGGAAGGGGGGGAGGCTGTCGTCATCCAGCAGTGGATTAACAAAGGGTTCATGTTCTTGGTTCTTTCGGTAAAGTCACGTAGAAGGAAAATAATAACAATAATAACAATAAAACATAATAAAATAGTTCTCACGACGTTTCGGCCACAACGCAAGCAGCCGTCTTCAGGTGGAGAACAGGTCTGTCGAGAAGGCAGAGTCTGAATGGCATGCATCACGATTGAACACAATGTGTGTCCCTTGTGTTCGCACTTAGACCACTTTGACCACATCAAGAAAATCGCTGGCAACGAGTCGGTGGGCTTTGGAGGGGATTACGACGGAGTGCCGAGGTAAGGGGCCGTCCATAAATGACGTCACGCACCTGGGGGGGGGGGAGTCAGATCTGATCTCTGCACCTAATTGGGTTCAGTGATGACGTCATCCTGCTCTATTTAAGACCCGGAAGCAGGTGGATTGCTTCACTATTCTGGCAAAATGCCCAATGATGCTGGTTGATGGAATTTACCAGCGAAACGTCGCACTCAGATTGTAAATGTTGTGGATTCATTCTTCAACACACCGGTGGGCTGAAGCAGTGACTATTCGGCGTTTTGTTTACGTGACAAATCCTTTACCGATTGGCCGTGTCGGGTGGTGGAGGGTCACGACGCATTTATACTTACGCGATCGAACCCAAAAACCTTTATTGCGAATAATATTGGTCGCGAAAGTCTACGTGGTTAAATTTTGATTTGAAGCTTTCGTGACTGCAGGAATCCATACTCGTCGGTTCTTTCGGTAAAGTCACGTAGCTTGCGCTGCGCCCGAAACGTCGCGATTTATTTTATTTTATACCTACGTGACTTTACCGAAAGAACCAAAGATAATCTACGTGGTTAGTCTGCTAAGGCTATACGGGGGATCTTTGGATGTAGAGGAGCGGCGGCGCAATGTTTAGCGCGCTGCGCTACGAACCGGGAGATGCGAGTCCGATTCCCGCTCCCGGCCAACCTCGGCGATGAGTATCTGAACCGGTCGTGGGCCTCCCCTAGGTCGACTCGGTCAGGCGTGGTGTTGGGCCACCCACCACTTTGCCTGGGTGGCACCTCGAATTGGCACGGTTGGCTACGTACGTCAGCAGCCCCCAACCTTTTTGACACCAGGGACCCGTTTCGTGGAAGACAATTTTTTCACGGGGTGGGGGGGGGGGGTTTATCATTGGGTCTTTCCCCCTTATTCTTGGCTTTTTCAGTAAAGTCACGTAAAAGGGAAGTAATAAAATAATATAAATATATAACAATAAACATTCTCACGACGTTTCGACTGCAACACAAGCAATCGTCATCAGGTGTGAAATCCACAGCAAGAACATTTTCTTGGTTATGATGAAACGTCGTGAGAATTTTTATTGTTTAATGTTTATATTATTTATTTCCCTTCCACGTGACTTTACCGAAAGAACCAAGAATATGAATCCCTGCAGTCACGAAAGCTTCAAATCAAAATCATTCCCCTTTTCAAAGAAGCTCTCCAGCGACGTTTGCTTTTTTACTCATTGTGGCTACTGGGGGTTAGAGCTTGTGGGCTCACCAAAACCGTGACTGACACATAATAACATAATTGGCGGGCCACCCGCGGACTCACCGCTCTCACCTGCTGTGCGGCCCGGTTCCTAACAGGCCACGGACTGGTACCGGTCCTCGGCCCCGGGGGGTTGGGGACCCCTGACATACGGTGCCAAACGAAGTTCAACACACATACATGCTGGCCTTCAGAAGATGCTCCTCGCTAACAGCACTTTCCCCAACGGTCTGTTAAAGTCTATACGGGGTGGGGTGATCCTTGTCTTTGTCAGGGTGCCCACGGGACTGGAGGACGTTTCCAAATATCCATACCTGGTGGCCGAGCTCCTGAACAGGAACTGGACCGAGGCGGAAGTGAAGTTGGCACTGGGTGGAAATCTGCTGCGAGTCATGAAGGCCGTGGAGAAGGTGGTTACACACACAGCAGCAGCAGCGGTGGCAATCACGGCCCCCTACTGCTCGCACGCCAGGTGCTGAGCCACCGTGGTCCCCTAAGCGAGACCTCAAAGCAATAATAGCCCCCGACTGACAGAGTAATAGTCTTTGATTCTTTCGGTAAAGCCACGTAGATAGAAGAAAAAGAATAATAAAAAATAAAGTGAATACAAATAAAAATAATAAAATAAATAGTTTTATTTTTCATTCTTTTTTTTACTTAATATTTTTTTTATTTTTCTATCTTCGTGACTTTACCGATAGAACAAAAGAATATGAATTCCTGCAGTCACGAACGTTTAAAGTCAAAATTTGACACAGACTAATGCACACTTGCAGGCCAGTTGCTAAGTCGCCTTCTACCGCACAGGGGCAGCTGCCACTGGAGCGTGGGGGGGTCCCCTAGGCTAGACCTCAGCATTAATCGCCCCCTACTGACAGACTAATGCCCACTTGCAGGCCAGGTGCTGAGCCACCTTCTGCCGCACAGGGGCAGCTGCCACTGGTGCAGAGGGGGTCCCCTAGGCTAGACCACGCAACAATCATCGCCCCTCCGAGCTGAAGGGCGCCGTATCACCTCGATTCTCATGTTCATGACTTACACCTGAATTAGGCCTTAATAAGCAATGTCCATTGCACTCATCGTCATCAGCAGCCATGCGCTGTTCCACTGCTGGATGAAATCTTCCACAATCCCGTCGTCACCCACGATCTTGTGTCCTTTCGTCCGAGCATCCTCGGACCAAGTCACAGGTCCCAGCGACGCGAGATACGATCACCCAGGAACGCGTCCGATCCGATCAGATCTCAGAATCTAAGCAAGCAGGGCTGATGCTGAATAAACGCTACGATTGTTTTTGTTATTTTCCCAGGCAAGGCCCACTGAGCTGTATAGCTCTTTTTCCAGACGCGACCCACTCACAAATGAAAGCTCAACGAAGTGGATTCTCATTGTCGTGTGGAAATGTACAGCAGCCAAATACTCCATAAACGCGCGATATTCATTTTAAACGTGACCAGGAGAAAAATCCACGCTTCCACGGGGAGAGGAGACATGCAAACTCAGAATATACAGCAGCAGGCGTCGGGGTCGGGATCGAAGCCACGACCTCCTGTATACCAGGCGAGGTAGTTAACATCTCCTCGCCACCGTGGCGCCCAATTAGCACTGAGGAGGCGGTGCGAATCTCCGGTTCACAGCCCCAGAGCCGGTGGTGGAAATTCCACATTCCTCTGGTTAGTGCCAGGCTAGGTGCAGGATGTCACAGGACAGACTTAGGTGTTAATGGGTTGACCCACTGAGATGCCTGGCAGATGCACCAGCTGTGGCCACGTGGCATGGCACAAGTGGGCCCGTGTGGCGATTGCCACCTGCCACTTGGCGACGAATGACGGCTGTCGTTGTTGGTTGGTGTTGATCTGCGCCCTGTCTTAAGCAACGTCTCCGGTGCTCTCCGCTCTGCAGGTGAGGGATTCTCAGAAGGGCGAACTGCCGGACGACAGCCGGATTCCGGAAGAGGAACTGCTTGAAACCGGGTGCAGAACCGACATCGAATTGCGGAGCGAATCGTCGGCGCCCCTCCGAGACGCAGCTCCCCTCCTCTTCCCCGTTTCGCTCGCTCTGTGGTCGCTGTCGCGTCTCGTTCAGTGAGCGAAGGTCGCACGGGCGCGCGCGACCCATGGGCCCTGCGCGAACCGAACCGCTTCTCTGCGCGTGTTTGTCCCCTCCCACCCATCCCGCCGCACCTCCGATTAGCACGGCGCGAAAGAAGTTCGACGCACATTACAATCGTCATCGTCGATATCATCGGCTACACTCGATCCACCGCTGGATAGAGGTCTTCCCAATCCGTCACCACCACCGCGCCTCGCCCCCATCCCACGGTCTTGCGATGGAGGCAACGATCCATGCCGCTCCTCCTTGCGCCGCGTGCACGATTCCATCGCTCCGTCTCCGCGGCACGATGTCGCTCGCTCGGCCGCGAGTCTCGTCCGACGGTCGACGAGTGGCCTGCACCCAGCACACGCCGCCACCTGCTCACGACCCTGCGACCCTCAGAAGCTGCACCAGCGGTCCGATTCCATTACTCCGTGGGATGGCATGTCCATCCACCACACAGGTGAAGGCATCTTAACCGTCATCGGCCACGCTGCTGGATGGGGGCCTCCCCAAGATGCCACGATCTCTCACGGTCCCGCGGTTCAACAACCCCCTAACCCCCCCCCCAGCACCTACGTCCTCTCAAACGCATTCCATTCCGTCACTACCGCTCCGTCATCCCGTCCTCTCGATGTGTTCTCCCCACGAGTGATTCTCCGTGATTTGATGTCTGTCCCGAGGTGGCACGGGTGGCTCCAAGGGTCTAGGTTCGAGTCCAGGTTTGAGCCACCTGTGAACCTGCCTGGGTCCTTGAGTGCATCGAGTTTGGTGGTCTCAGCCCGGTCACCAATGACGGCACAAGAAAAAAACACCACCACCACGTTAATTCTGCTTATGTATTTAATTTGTCTAAATACCAGCTCTGAGAATTTTAAAAAATATATATATCGGGTTCACTTTAAACTGGCTAAAAGAGACAAAGTAAATGTGTTTTTGTTATCTCTACAATAGTTACAAATAAAAGAGGGTGAACATTTGTTTTAAAACATGGGTACTGTAAATTTCGATTTAAAGCTTTCGTGACTGCAGGAATTCATCTTCTTGGTTCTTTCGGTAAAGTCACGTAGAAGGGAAATAATAAAATAATAAAAATAAAACATAATAAAATTATTCTCACGACGTTTCGGCCACAACACAAGCAGTCGCCGAGAGAATAATTGTATTATGTTTTATTTTTATTATTTTATTACTTCCCTTCTACGTGACTTTACCGAAAGAACCAAGATGGGTACTGTATTTACTCTGCATACGTAGACTGCGATGGCGGGAAATTACGAATCTTTAAAACGTAGAATCGGTTAATAAATTCGTAATCGCATGTGTTTTGATCAAAAATAAAAAAGATTTTCAGATGAATGACTCGTGACGACACGAGACCTGCCCAGGAGGGCCCGATACGCAAAACGCATCCTCCGTCACCGCGTGCGTCTCAGCCACCACACTCTGATCGGGTCCTAGAGGGGCGATGTTTTTGACCCGGCCAACAAAAACAACTGCGTTTCTCATTTTCCCGCTTGCTACGTTGTGGCCTCTTGCAGTGACAGGAGGAGACTCAGCTGTGTGTGTGTGAATCTGTGGGTTTGACATGCACAGTAGGGGGCACAGATGGTGCATCGGCCAGTTATCTCAGTCGGGCGACCCGTGGCACCTTGGTACTGCCCCTTGACCTCCTTGCCAGCAGGCGTTCGACACTTCACGTGTCCTCAACGTGCACATAGCCTGGCACAGGCGGTGCGGTGACGTTACCGGCACTTAGTGGCGAGTGGCGGTTGTTGTTGTTAACGAGCACCACTTTGTGGAAAGTCGTGACAGTCCATAAGTGACTTAAAGCTTTTGTTGACTGCAGGAATTCATATTCTTTGGGTCTTTCGGTAAAGCCACGTAGATAGAAAAAATAATATCACGACGTTTCGATCGCAACACAAGCAATCGTCATCAGGTGAAAAAAAATAGACGATTGCTTGTGTTGCGATGGAAACGTCGTGATATTTTTTTTATTCTACCTACGTGGCTTTACCGAAAGACCCAAAGAATATGAAGTCCATAAGTTGTTTTGGGTTAGATCGCGTAAATATGAGTGCGTCGTTAAACCCGCCACAACCAATTAGTAATGTTGCGTCACGTAAAACAAAACATGCCAATTCTTGACTAGAACAGCACACACGTGTGCTGGAGAGTAAACCTACAACCATTTACAATTCGAGTTCGCATCCCCCGTCACTGCATGCGTCTTAACCACCACACTGAACGGGTACGAGGGGGGATGTTTGTTTGATCCGGCAAACAACTGCGATTCTAATTCTCCCACTTGCTACATTGTAGCCCCTTGCAGTGACAGGAAGAGACCCCGCTGTGTGTTGTGTGTGAATCTGTGGGTTTGACGCGCATCACTTTGTGAAAAGTCGCGACGGTGGTTGGTCAATGGAGGCAATGGTCACCCACCCACCCCAAGGGAAGGTGGAATTTCCACAACTGGTTCAGGAGCACCAGTGGACGCCTGTGCAAAAAAAGAGCTTCATGGCTCATCGGATTCCTCCAGCAGTATTAATATTTCAATTCCGAGCGAGACGGTTCATTTGGGGAGCTGCGCACGACAAAAAGCATGTAAATTGTCAATCATCCCAGCTTAAATAGACGCTCCAAGCATGGGGTGTGTCATTCAGACTCTGTCTTCTCGACAGACCTGTTCTCCACCTGAGGACGGCTGCTTGCGTTGTGGCCGAAACGTCGTGAGAATGATTGTATTGTTATTATTTAATTATTTACATTCTACGTGACTTTACCGAAAGAACCAAGAAGATGTCAATCACCGGTCAATTTAATCCATGGGCAGTGGTTCTCGGTCGCTTCTTCGCTTGGTTTCATCGAAGGGCAATCATTCGTGGGTTTCTAGGCACCGTACACGTGGTGGGGGGGGGGGGAAAGTCTTCCCTTTAAGTTGTATTCTTATGCTTAAAGATCTTTCTCAACGATCTATTTAACAGTAGTAGAACGTCTCGTATCCCGGCCGTCACTTATCCGACGCGACCAATTAACCGCCCACACCCAGTGCAGTATTTGGGCATGGAGCACAGCTTGAACTTGCTCTGAAGTGTTCACCGTCCACACACGTACACATTTGTTGTACTTCTTTCGCGCCGTACGTAGCCAACCGTGATAATTGAAGGTGGGGGGGGGTGAAAGGACAACAAACCAAACACAAAAAGCAGATCTAAAGAAATTCGTTTTCAAGAAGTAAATTAAGTTTTCACACAGACACACGCTGGGCAAGAATTTGAATGCAACTCGGAACGGTTTTCACAAAACAGTCTCTTTACTTTTTGCCAACGTACGAGTGAAGCTGTTGTCAACATTGTCGCCAGAATCGACGAAACGGTCACAATCCAACGCCAACATTCGCAACAGCTTGCGAACGCAACTACATTTTATTTTTCACCCATTTCAAAATCCAACTCGTTTTACAAATGCACGTATTTTTTTTTTGTTTATGCAACACGCAGAAAAGAACATCGCGATGGCTCGGTCATGGAGAGAGACGTGTCGAAAATGTTTATTTTACCAGGCAAGGTCCACTGAGCTAAAAAAAGCTCTTTTTCAGAAGCGACTTGGCCACAAATGATAGCTCAACGGAGTGTGGGTTATCACGTGGACATTTATTGCAGCCAAATATTCTAAAGGCATGTTTCTGAACGTGGAGGTAAAAACAGGAGGAGCCGGAGGGGGAAAATCCACGCGACCACGGAGAGACACGCAAACTCCAAATATACAGGCAAAGGTGAGGGAGATGACGTCTCGTCATCGTGGCTGTGAGTCCAAGCCGTTCATCTCAATTTTCTACGATTCAACTCCCACACAACCCGCTCAATTTTAAACTTTTAATCAGCTGCGATGGTGAAAATTACTTCTTCATACCTACGCAAGCATTTTGTTGTGTGGGTGCGGGGTTAGCGCGGTGATTGAAACACACCACCGCTGTGAACTGGGCGACCCGAGTTCGATTCCTGTCCACGGCCAACAACGGGTGGCATCCGAGCCGCTGCTCGACCTCCTCTCCCCACTCTTCGCCGACCCGCACTGACCAGCGTGGCGAAGTATGGTCAAACATACTCTTAGTTCTTTCGGTAAAGTCACGTAGGTAAAAAATGAAATTAAAATTAATAATAAAATAAAACAATAAAATCACGACGTTTCGGAGGCAACACAAGCTTCCGTCTTCAGGTGGAACTGTCACAGCAAAAAATCTGTATCAAGTTTGCTGTGACAGTTTCACCTGAAGACGAAAGCTTGTGTTGCCTCCGAAACGTCGTGATTTTATTGTTTTTATTAATTTTATTAATTTTAATTTCATGTTTTACCTATGTGCCTTTACCGAAAGAACTAAGAGTATGAATCCTTGCAGTCACGAAAGCTTCAAATCTAGAATATGGTCAAACAACCACCGATTGCCGACGTGGCATGGGAGGAGACGCCTCCATCGATCGGCGGACTGACAAAGGGCTCAAAATGATTATTAGAACATTATATCGCTGTCGTACGTATTGTATTGTACATGAACAACAAAATGGAAGAAAAAAAATGTTGTCAAAAATAAACCGAACTGCATTTAACATTTTAGCAAACAACATTATTCAAGCAGCCTTCAAACACATGATCTGGTGATTTGGTCATGCGGCTACTGTGATGGCAGTGGTGCATAATAACAACACGTTCATCAATAACATGTGCTATGAAGGAAAACCATTTGCATAAAACGTCATCTATTATATACTTTGGGGTAGTGTTATTGACGTGTGTGTCGAGTTGTTTAGTTTGTTGTGATTGTAAATTCCTCTTCCTTCGTTCAGAAGACTTTATTTCAAACATCACATGCACAACAGCACACGGCCGAAACAAACCTCAAAACTCTCTCTTGGCATGCCTACAGGTCCGTGTGTGCTCGTGATCAAGCCAGGCCGTCAGCACGACCGTGAGAGAGCCCGAGAGCTTAACTCGCAATCGGAAGGCCGTAAAGGTCAAATCGTGGGTCTCATTGCCATCTTAAGTGATGATCATCAACAGAAATAATCATGAAAATAGCCGCGGGAATGTGGAATTTCCACCACGCTCGTTTGTGAGCAGGTAAATAATTTGACTCGTCTATTCATGTCGCACGGCCGCTCACATCGGTCGGGGACAACAGACGCCACCTATGTCAGCCACGGTCAGGAATCGAACCGGGTCGCGGGGTTTATAGCGCGGTTGTGCAATCCACACCACGCCCTAGGCTGCGCCACCCGATTCTTATCAAGCGAACTTTATCACGGTTTACAATGTTTCTAAACTTTGAAGCCTTAAATCTGTAACAGGTTCGATTGTACGAAACACAATTAACACTCTGGCCTAGCAACAAACCAAAACAACGCGTACATCACTATTATTAAGATTAAAAAAAAGCAAAGCTCGCGACAACTTTACAACGCAACATTCATTTGGAAAACGCCAACCCCCCCCCCCACCCCCTTACGGGAAAGGGTAAATTCTCTCCGAATTTCTACTTTTCAGCAAACATCGCCGTCTTCACCACGGTCATCATCGGAAAATGCCGGGCATCGCCAACCGTAAAGGGAGACGCCAGCTCTACAAATAAAATGAAAACGGCTGCTGCATTTGTAGGTGCGCCATTAAACCCCTGCGTCTTAGGGCTGTTCCACAGGAAGCTTGAAGCTTCGGTACGCGAGAAAAATTAAAAAAGTCACAGCCACCTGCGCACCGTGACGTATAACTCCAGCGCCCTCTAAGGGGCTTGGCAGCCACACTGAAAGCCTCAACTCGTCTCTGCTCGCGAATGGGAGGGTGGGCCTGCGACCGCGCTGAGACGTCGTCCTTGCATTGTGGGAGCTACCTCCGCGCCGTCCAGCGCAGCAAGGAGGGCAATTTGAAGCCCATGACGACCGCAGCACACAAAAATGTAGCCGGGAGCCACAATCAGGAAGGAGAACTGCCCAATTTCCACTCGAGCCAATCAATATCATCTCCTGCGCCGTTGCGATTCAGTATCGTTTTGCTATATGCGAATAATTCTCCACCGTTGGGGTTGCAAAGCCGTGTATTTCCAGGCAGAAAAAAAAAGAACCAGCCACGAGCGGGTGAGCGAGCGCTTCCTCAGCACGAGCCCCCCCCCGTTCCCCCACGGCCTGATTGGTTCCCGACTTTTCTGCCTCCACACCCAAACGAAAATCTCAACAACGGCACAGCGCGGCCCGTCGCTCCATTCCGCCGAAATGGCGAACACACGGAGGAGTCAGAAACGCGTTTGCGGGGCTTAACTTTAGCCGGGTCTATCCGGGTTTGACGACCCCCGGACATTTTTTCTGCTCCCGAGCCACACACCGCATCCGCCTCTCTCGTTGCAACGGGTGCGGGCCCACCGGGAAAGTTTGACCCACTCCCGGGTCTACATCGGCGAGGCGAGAAGGCTGGCACGACAGGGCAGCGTGGAGGACTAAGGGGAGGCCAGAAGCGTTGCGAAAAGCGCCGCGTGACAAAAACCGACGCAACGATTCCAAGCGAAAACACGGAGATTTGCGAGCGCACAGACATCACGTACGTGGAGAGAGCGTGGGAGGGATGAGGTCCTCGCGTTGAGCTGGGCTGGGCTGGTGGACGACGGGACGGCTGGTGGACGACGAGACGGCTGGTGGGCGACGTTGCGAAGAGACGATTGGTGGTCGTCTCGTGCGGTCATCGGATCGACCGCAAGTCCGTTTTTGTTTGTTTGTTTGCATTCGCATGAACGTGGGCAGCCACAGTGCAATGATAATCTGAGAGCGCTGGGGTGGGTTCACAACGAATACATGGGCAGGGCAGGGAGGGGAAGTGGGAAGGGTGGGAGGGGGAGGCACAAACGCCAAGCAGCGAGTGCTAGCCTGTCTGTGCTCTGTGCCACCTACGGTACAAACAGAGGAATTTCATTTCAGTCACACGGCAATGGGTTGTTTTTTTCTCTCTCTCGCTCTCCTTGTCATTAACACACAAGCGGGAGACCGAACCGCAATCATTTTAAAATCCCGGACGAGACCCGATGACCCACTTACGCTCGCTTACATCGATACCGGGTGGAGCAGTGGCGCAGTGGTAGCGCGTGCTGCGCTGAACCCAGCGACTCGAGTTCGACTCCCCGCCGCGGCCGACATCAGCGGCGAGAACTTTTATCTGAACCGGTCCTGCGCCCCCGCCCGCACCCTCATTCACCAGACCGCACTGACCAGCGTGGTGAAGTATGGTCAAAACCTTAGAACTCGCACGGAATGGGGTAGGCCTTTATCCGGCAGATAATTGATGAAGATGGTATACATGTCAAAAATTTACTGTTAAATCCGAATAACTTTTTATTTTTAGGATAAATATCTTTTTTTACTTTTACACCATCGGTTGGGTGTGCATAAAATGACGGAATCGCAATGGATTCAAATTTTCTTTGAGTGACGAACGTTACATGAACAGCATCGATCACACATGACCACAAATCAACCACGGTCCCCGCATTCGCGATTCGGCTTCAAACGTGAACAGTTTCGCCGCGGCAACTTTGTCGATGCGGCAGGCAGCTCAACGAGCGGCCCTGGGTGAGCGCACGTTCTATCTCCTCTCTCTCTCTCCCTAACCTCCTCCTCCCTCCTCCACGAGATCACGCTCACCAAGCGCCTAAGCGATTCACGCAGCAAAGTGGGAGGAGAAAGAGGAGGAGGGGGTGCGAATGAAGTTCACGGAGCGATGTATTAATTACTTTATTGGGGTTGCACGTGAGCAGTGATCGCACACGTGGCTTGTAATTTGGACTTCAATTAGACTGATTTGACCGCGATGAACGTTAACTTTTGCTTGCAGGTTTAAATGACAATGCTGAGCAAAACTCGATGTCAGCCGGGGTTTATATGAATGTTGAACTTCTTTCGCACCCTACCTAGCCAATCGTGATAATTGGAGGTGTGGGGGAAACACAACAACAAAAAACAGTTCTAAAGATATGAGTTTTCAACTGGATGATTATAAAGTGCATAGCTCCAGTGGCTTCCTAATATCCAGAGCATTCCAGACGGCCGCAGAAGCGCATCTGAAAGCGCGCGATGCAGTGACCGTCTTTGTTCAATGGTTCACCAAAAGCCGCTACAAGGATGACCCAGGTTCGCGTGATGGTTTATGCTCCGTGACGAGATCAGCAAGGTATTGTGGTTCATTTGTGGCAGGCACTTTGTGTGTGATAAGCACGACCTTATAACCCCCATAGGTCAATACACGGTCCCCACCGCTAACGCCAATAAAAGTGACCCCCCTCCCCACCTCTTTAGATAAGCCTAACACACCCCAGCCGAGGTGCTGAAGCAATTTCACAACACAGCCTGCTGGTGTAAATACAATCCCTATCATTCCACCATGGTACAGAAGTGACTCACATCCACAAACCCAAAGGTGTACATCAATAGCCCACACCGCTCACACATTGCAAATTAATCTCCTCCTTACGCATCTCAAATACACATGTATCTCAAATACGCACACAGCGAAGGTGTTTAAACAAGTTCACAGCAACGACTATCAGTGAAAAAAAATTCAACCAATCCTGCCTGTTACAGAAGTGACAAATCAATCCACGTACCTCATAAATAATAACAGAGCCCCCACCCTCCCCTCCCACCGTTAGCATTGAGACCTGAACGTCCTCTTTACCCATCCCTTACCCGCATGAGCGGAGGTGTTTTTACGCCACCTCACAGCACCGCACATCCGGTTAGCACGGTTGGCTACCTACGGTGCGAAAGAAGTTAAACATACGTACACCGAGTAAATACCATCGCTGTCATTCCGCACTGGTACAGAAGTTATCCAGCCGTCCACGACCCGCACACATCATCACACGGTCCCCCCACCGCTCGCACCAAGGTGCAGTGAAACCCCCGCTTCACGTAAACGTGACGCAACACACTACCGCTGGTGTTCAAGCCAAGTTCAAAAACCCACAGCGTAACATTGCCCCCTGATGGCAGACCGCACCCATTCACGGCAAGCCCGTGCGGTCTACACCCCGTGCCCTGTAGGGACAGATGCCACTGCGGGTAACCCCTGACCCCGCCTCCCCTCACCGCCCCCCCTCTCAAGGCTCGATTGCTGCAGGGTTGAAATGAGCTGTGATGTAAGGCCCTTTGCGTTCGAGACATTTGTGTTCCCAATACTTGCAGTTCTCTTCATGTAACTTTTACAGTTGTGTGGAGGATTTTTTTTCTCTCTCATTTTTGCATCTTAGGTTTCCCCTCTCGGCGGTGAGCAACAGAAAAAGAAAATCGACGTCTATGTTTTTTTCGATCTGAGATGTGCCGCTGGACGGGAGGTGATGGCAGTGTTTGGTGCCGTCATTGGTCTCACCAGCTACATGCCATTGCGTGTGACTTGCAAGGTGAGGGGGGTGGAAAGTTCCTGCCTTCGGGAGGCAGAACCTTTCCGGGTGACCGGAATTATTTTTCAAGGGGCCTAAGTCATCGACCACAGAAAGTCAGATTCAACTGCTCAATCGGTTGTACAACTGAACACACGCACGCACACAACGCATCAGACGCTATGGACAAGCACTTGTACCCGGCTCGAGGTTTGCAGTTTTCACAGAATCAGGATGCAGATTTGTGGGCGCAGAAGTGGCAAGTGGCCCAGGCGGTAGCAGTAAAGAAGCAATGATTTGTAAACCCATCTGTGTGGATCTTTGAGTGTTATGCCCCTTGAATGCATTTGCGGGTTTTCTCCGGGTACTCGCTACGCGTGTAATTTTAACGTTTACACGTGTAACTTTCAAAAATGTGTCATTTGTGGTGCTTTTGGGGCGCGACAATAATTTGTCCGACAGCTAGCGAGTCCCAGACTCCTTTTGTGCGTCTGAAACCACAGCCACAATGACACCAGTACCTGGGGGTAGAGTACAGATACAATGCTCTTAATGTTTCCCATGAACAAGCAGGCTACGATTGTAGTATGATCAAGTCGAAAGAGAAATGATCACAAGTAAAAGTGGGGGGATTCGTAGTGAGATCCTAACTCTCACTCTCCTAAGAGCTATTGCTGGGAATTAAGTCATCACTTACACTGCACCTACCAATCACATGACAGGAAGACCACACAAGTGCCTAGTCAACACGCTGGGCATGATGTCACAACTCCATGCGTTTAACCAGGCCTGTGACTAAGTATGAAAATATGATAAATGCTATTGACATTGTCATAAAACGTTACGAACTAGAATCGGTTACGATCGACTTGTGAGCGGTCCCGACTCGTTAAGATCTCTCCTAAATTTACGACACCCAATACCGTAAATGTCGTGCTTGGCTAGCAGTTGCGTGAATTCTTACCGTAAAACCTCACTAAAAATTGCTTCGATGTCGTCACGATTTCTGTACCCTGGGTCCACCGAGGAGGGCGCTGCGAGCCGTTGGTTTGTAAACTGGGTCAACATTCCCGTGGTGCAGCCGTGCACCCGACTGTAGCAGACGCTTGCAAGATACGCGAGAGAAGAGCAAAGCGAGCCAGGAGGAGGGAGAGGTGGGGGGGGGATTGTTTCTGCACTGCTGGACTCCGCTGTGCCACAAAAACACACGTACCACGACGACTGAGGCCAGGGATTGTCTTAGTCATTTGGAGTCGTTTATTTGTTTTGCTCTGACGCAAACTCAAGCGTCACCTCGCTTCGAACGAACCCTGTCGAAACATACCCGCGGGGGGGGAACGCTTTTATTATTATGATCAATATATGCTTCGAAAAACTGCTGGTAAATTTACAAAATCCTGAGATTGACTTAACATACAAATATAAAAAATATATATATATGTACTTATCTAATAGCACCAAGTGTCCTACACATACTCGGAAGTCTACTGGCATGAGCGTCCTACACATTAAGGTTTATTGCACAAATGTCGCCCAAGTTGAAATAATGTTACACATACACACTCGGTGACAGCAGTGGTTAGCACACTGCACTATGAGAACCTGGCAACCCGAGTTTGATTTTCGACCACAGCGAACATCAGTGGCGATTGATATCTGAAGCGGTCCTGGGCTCCCCACCCCGCCCCT
This sequence comes from Lampetra planeri, assembly GCF_965212315.1. Taxonomy (NCBI): domain Eukaryota; kingdom Metazoa; phylum Chordata; class Hyperoartia; order Petromyzontiformes; family Petromyzontidae; genus Lampetra; species Lampetra planeri. The sequence goes on along the minus strand of NC_136133.1, from coordinate 4,156,570 downwards.
CTTCAACAACCGACATGGACCAGCGTAGTGAAGTATGGTCAAAACACCCTAATGACCAAAACAGCGTCGCGTGTGTATTAATAAGTAAACACGCTATTACTTAATTAATAATACGCATCCGCATGCGTCGAATTAACAACACACAAAGGTGCGCTCACAAACAGCAGGAAGGCACAACTCCCATCATGCATCGCATGTCATGTGATTAGCCAATTCGTATCCAGCCCGAACGCATTTCTGTCATGATGAGTTTTCTCATCATTTGCAGAATGTGCTGGATTTGACCCACAGACACGCAGAACGACTGCTATGCTCAAAGTTAAACCTTGTACACTACTTAAACCATGAACGTACATACAACTGATATATATAAAAAAAAAACACATTATTTAGGTACCATGCAAACCACACACATTAGACACTTGCTATGAACTCAAGTAACCTGAACAAAACACCCGGCTAAAATCCAAAATCTGCAAACCTTATCATACCAGTGTCCCCGCATTACGTAACCTCATTGTAGAGGCGTCCCACACTCAAGGCATCCACTCCCGTTTAATAAACGTCTAGAGCATGCACACAGACATCTAAACTGAGCATTAACAGGTATCCCCCGTATACACAGGGTATCCCGTCCTATTTGCACGACTTATCAGCTCAGGATATCAAGTACGATTATAAAAAATGACCCACAATTATCCCACCAAATATCTATTCACGATTGTACAAGCGTCCCACACACACACACTCCCATATATCTATTTTGACTGTACTCGTCCGAGTCAACAAAAGTTTCGAAACGTAGCGCAAATGTCCAGTCCGATTGTAACAAGTGTTCCCACAAGCCCGACGATCTATTCAGTACAGGTGTCCCACAGATATCTATGCTGATTGCACAAGCGTCACGCACACTCAAAGATATAAAGTCTCATCGTAAAAGCCCAGCTATGCTGTACAAGCATCCCACATACACCAGACATCCAGCCTGATTGGACTCGGGACGATTATAGGAGCGTCCAACATCCGAAACACACCTACTCTGCACCAATTTTTCACACACTCAAGCTGTCTCGCGTCTGAATGTACAAGTTTCCCACAATTATCCCACACCCCGATATCTGTTTTGATTGTACACGTGAACCCATACGAAGCCCAGGTACCTCGCCTGATTGTACAAGTTTCCCACAATAATCCCAGACACGCACACACACCCAGATTTCCAATCTGATTTGTACAAGTGCCCTACAGATCAAGACACGTCACATTTTTACACAAATGATATCCCCCACACAGATATAACTAGCCTTTTACACACACACACCTGATATTAATATGTACATAAAATACGTAAGTGCCGTTTTAACATTTTAAAAAAGAATATTAAACGGTAACCATTTTTACGACAATGCCCACCACGTTTTGCTAAAATGGCACATCTGGAATGTGATTTATTATGATAGTTTTTCAAAAAGGGCCTAATAAGTTTTCACGGTAGGGGTGCAACGATTGCTATTTACGTTCCAAAAGAGTAATCCGAGGATGATATTTCTAACTTGGAAGCGAGATGGCGCGTAGTATTTTTAAGGTTAAAACACCCGCAGCATTAATCAGGGTGGCCGCACGACTCAAACCGCGAACCTCTGCAACAAGCAGCAAAACGTGCTACCGCCAGGCAATGTTTCCACCAAAATAAGCCAGGAATCCTTTGTATGTATTTATGTTGAACTTGATCATTGTTTTTTTACCCTTCTATCTTGGCGTCATCTGGTCCAACCCATGTGAGACTAGGCTCTAAGGAAAGCTGTCTCGGGTGTGGACCAATCAACTTCAAGGACAGTGCACATTATCAGAGTTATGTTTTTTGTTTGCATTATGACTGCAGGTATTGTGGTCTATGTAAACATGACTCCTTGTAAAAAAAAGGTGTCAGTTTTGTTGCCAGATAGAAGGGTAAAAAACCAATTATCATATTTTTACTGGCAAATGAGGTTCCAATGGGGTATGTTGAAATTCTTTCGCACTGTACGTAGCCAAACCATGCCAATCGGAGGTTTTAAATAAATTCGTTTTCCACCGGAAGTGCGTTCCAGACGGCCGCAGAAGCGCACCCTCCTTTGCATTGTGATCATGTTGACCGAGCACCATCGTTGTAGCTCCGATGAGCACGGTTGGCTAGGTACGGTGCGAAAGACGTCTCGACATTACGCACACACATTGTAAACACGTGCGCGGACTTCACGACCATTTCATTGTCCCCACCCCCGACTTGGTTGACCGGACTTTTAGAAGCGAGGCAGTGACGTTGCCCCAGCGGTGGCGCGTTCGTCGTTTGCTGCAGCGGGTTCACGGTTCGAATTCGGCAGGCCACCCCTGATTAACACCGCGGGTTTATAAACCGTAAAAAAATATACGCGTCACGTCCGCGTCACAGTGGGCGTTAAAAGATCCCCTGACGTCATTCGCAATAGTAGCCGCCCCCCCCCCCTACCCCCCCCTTGCGCGTTGGCGTCATCCTCCAAAATTTGATGCGTTCTAAAAGTAACGCGTGAATTGCTCAATTGAGATTACACAGCAATCGTCAACCCCCTAACCTGACATGAATGCCCACGTGCAAACCAGGTGCCGAGTTCACCTTGTGCCACACAGGGACAGCTGCCATCAATCAGCAGGTCCCTAAAGGCAAAAAAAAACGATGCTCCGAGGGCATTTGGTTACTTTATGGGGGGGGATATAAATATTAATCATCAATTATATTATTTAAGTATAGGTGAACCTAAACAACCACTGAAAAAAATTCCACACCACTGGAAAATAACTGCAGGTGCTCAACACTTCCTTACAGCAAGTGTTAAAATGATGCTTAGTTATAAGTTACAATTTTGATTTGACTAAAAAACGTTATTTTCGTTTAACTTATCTATAAAAGGTAAACAAAGTGACCGTACAAAATTAAAAAAAACACACATCGCTCGTGTTATTACGAGCACTACCTTGCAATAAACGTATATTTTAGGAATACTGTAAGGTATTATACATGAGCTCCCCCTTCCAAACACCCCCCTCTCTCCCAGTCTTTCTTCACTCCACTTGCACACCAAGGGAGTGAAACCCAAGCACAAATAGCGATCGTCGCTCTTGGGCTCTAACACTCCTCATCAAACGCTTGCCCTCACCATGAGCGATCAGCGTAGAAGGGATAACATCGCCACAAACAATAAAGCCGCCAAGGCAGTTGACAGCTTTAAAAACCTTGAGCTTCGAGGTGGTCAGGTGGCCTCAAACGGTGAATTTGGGGTCAGAGGCCGAGACAGCTCTGCCAAAGATCCTGCGTTTGAATCAGTTTCATCTGCCGTTGCTTAAACCGAGTTCTCAAACGCAGCGTGTTTGATGGTTTCAACCTGGCTATTAAGACTTCACCCAAACTAAAACTATCTTTGGTTTTAATTTTTAAAAACTTGGCTTATTCCAGCTCTGTTGACTAACGATCGTTGGTTCAATCTGTCACGCGGCGGACACTCGAGGCGTATCGAAACGCTTTCTCTTAAGTGCGCGCAGAGAGGGGCCCCCCCGTTTGAAGTGACTTCAGGAGTTGCTCAGTGACATCATCTTCCGGGGTCATTCTCTGACACGAGGTGGTTTCGCCGCTTGCTCCGCCGAGAGTTCCGAACATTAACTCTTGGTCCCGTGACGCGACACCAGCAAGCCACAAGTGGAATTGGCAGCAAAAACAACCAAAGAAAAATAAACTTACCGTCCGGTGGCAGATATCGTAAATATTAAAGTTGTGTGTCAAGTAAGCTGGTAGTGTCCTTGCCCTTGAAGTCGTATCGTATGTAATATACAAACCATCACATGCACTGCACCAGCAGTACATTAATGAATTACCGTGTTCTTCGGATTATAAGATGCACTCTTGCCCCCTGTATTTTTAAGTAAAAGGTGGGCGTGCATCTTATCGTTCAGTGGGTTTCTGTGTGTGACCAGATTTGCACAACTTTATTTTCACCCGATAAAAGGTTTTGGGTGCGTCTTAACTTTCCGCAGCGTCTTAACAATCCAGAGAACACGGTAATTACCACAAAGACTTGCTGGGTGACCGTTTGTGTCTAAGCAATAGATGCCGCTGTGTGTGTGTAAAGGGCAGTGTGTAAGCTGCACAGCTGCTCATCTGGCAGATTACACAGAAGTGACGTTACCTTTTCTCGGTGAGCCAACACGCGTGCGTGTGTGCACACTTGTGGAGTGTGTGCATGTGTGCGCGTGTGCGACCACAGGTAAGTTTGTGTGTGGACATGTGGTCTGCGTGTAGCTTTGTTGGCGGTGCTTCACAAACCTGTCTCGTGGTGTCATTACTCCCGCTCGATATCATCGCTACACCCAGAGAGACACACACCCGCGCATTTTGTGTGTGCGCGTGCAAACGTGTGAATATAATTTCCCGACTGCGTTTCACAAACCTTGTCCCAGCGGCGGCGGTCACGCCCTCGCGATATTCAGACGCGATGTCGTTGCTGTGCAACTCACGCCCCCCCCGTGCGCGCGCGTTGCTCTCCAGCGACCGCCGCTGCGATTCTCACAAACCTCGCCTTTTGGTGGCGTCACTCCGCCCACACTGGGCACGTAGGAGGCACGCGCACGCCCGCGCACGTCGCTTTCCCTGCACTTTTCGACTGCGATTTGCAAGCCGCGATTCGCAAACCCCCGTCTTATACAAAAAGCGGGCATCGCGCGCGCGTGTCTGTGTGCGTGCGTGTGCGTGCGTGTGCGTGCATGTGCGGCGGCGGCTGCGGTTCACAAACCTCGTCTCTAGTGGTGGCGGTACTCCCTGTCGCGGTCGCGCTCCTTGTCCCGGCGCTCGCGGCTTCGCTCGCGGCCGCCGCCCCCCCCCTCGCGGTAGTAGTCGTCGTACTTCTCGCGGCTGTGCGAGCGCTGGCTGCCGCTGCCCTTGTGGCGCCGAGACTTCTCGCGCGAGCGCCCGGACTCCCCGTCGCGGTCGCGGTCTCGGTCGCGGTCCCGATCGCGTTCGCGATCGCGATCGCGGGAGTGTTCGCGTTTCCTGAGAGTGCGGGGCGGGACCCCGAGGGGCGGGGGAGGAGAAGGCGGAAAACGTTTAGAGGGCTAGCGGTTGACGGTGAGAAAAATCGAAGTGGCCTCTGATCATGTAACTATCAGGGGCAATGCTCATCTGGAACTTTAAGCTCTCAATCCCTTCGCCTGTGATCCAAATCCACCATCCCTTCACCCCTACACCTGAACCCCTCCGCCTCCCACCGTCATCCCATCACCTCTTAACTTAAACCTTCAGCCACACACCCAAGGACCCCATTACCTGTCACCCCTCCCACCTTACACTCTTCACCCCTCGAGTCTCAAACCGACACTCACCCCCAATCAATTCTCGCCCAAACCTCTTCACCCCACCCTAACCCTTCATGTCCCTTCCATCTAGCCCCTTCAACTCTTTGCCAGTCAGGGCGATGGGCCTTACGTGGCCACGGGCCGTATAGAATCAAGTCGTGGGTTGGCGAGCCCCTTGCCCCAGCCCAGAGGTGGACAAGCTGCGGCTCGTGAGTCGCAAGCATCCCACAGAGCGCCTCATGGTGGCCTGGTCTAAGTGTGTCTCGGGTGATTTTGATTGTACACATGAACCCATAAGTACCCAGGTATCTCGCCTGATTGTACAAGTTTCCCACAATAATCCCACACGCACACACACCCAGACACCTACTCTGATTTTACCAGTGTCCGACAAATCATGACAAGTTGTCTCATTTTTAAAACAATTGTCCCCCACACAGATTACCAGCCTTTTACACACACACACACCTGATATTAATATGACCATTAAATACGTGGCATTTTGACATATAAAAACAATATTAAACGGTAACCATTTTTTACGACAATGCCCAACGCGTTTTGCAACGATTGCTATTAATGCTCCAAAATAGTAATTAGAGGATAATTTTTCTAACTTGGCCGCAGACAGCATGTATTATTTTTTCCGGTTAATACACCCGCAGCATTAATCAGGGTGGCTGCACAATTCGAACTGCGAAACGTGCTTCCGCCAGGCAATGTCACCAACCAAATAACCCAGGAATGCCTTGTATACATTTATGTTGAACTTCTTTCGCACTGTACATAGCCAACCGTGCTAATCGGAGGTTTTAAAGAAATTAGTTCCAATCTAGATTTAAAAGTGCATCGCACCAGTGTCTTCGTAATATCGAAAGGAAGTGCGTTCCAGACGGCCGCAGAAGTGCATCCTTGCACTGTGATCAGGTGACCAAGCACTATCATTGTAGCTCCGATTAGCACGGTTGGCTACATACGGTGCGAAAGACGTTCAACGTCCGCACATACATGCGCGGGGTCGTGATTGGTGCACAAGTACCATGTCAAGCTTGCGGCCCACCGAGGTGAAGGAGGGCCGTGCTCACATGGCCCACCCACTCATCCGGGTTGCCCATCACTGCCTTTAGCCTCTTTCATTCCTTGTTATCACTGCCCCCCCACTCCGCCCATCGCTCACACCGCTCGGTCCCCTCACCTGGACCCCGAGCCGTAGGACTTGGCCTCAATGCCGTGCAGGCAGTCCTGCAGGGAGCCGACGAGCACGTGGCAACGCTCGTCCCCCGACACCTTGGACTGCTTGATGAGGGAGATGGCCGTCACGAGCGTCTCGATGGCGCTGCCGTAGTCGCCGGCACTCGCGTCCGAGACGGCGCGCGAGATGGCGCTGCTCGACACGGCGCGGTTCCGCGTCATCATGTCCTCGAACTCCGTCTCCGTCAGCTGGGGCCCCTCGGCCTCCCGGTGGCTGGGGTGGCAGAGCGAACGGGGTCAGGCGTGGTGGGCAGTGGCATTCGTACGTTCAATTTACGAGCACATTTGGTTAATCGTTTCATTAAAAAAACAGATACATGATTTAGGCTTTACGACGTTACACGACCAAAAAATAGAGATGCATGGGGAGGGTTGGTTGACGAGCAATTAAACATTCCGCCGTCTTCCCCAGCCGCATTCTAAAATAATAAATGGTAAGGAAAGGGGGAAGAGGGGAAATGTGGCCAGGCATGGACATGTCCACAGCCTTCAACAATCGCTCCCTGACAGCTGTTGCCCCAACCAATCCCCAGCTCTGATAACAATGCACGGCGTAATCAGCACACGCTCACCTCTCCTGCGGGGGGGGTCGGTACTCCCCCCTCTCGTATCCCGGCGGCGGCCTCACAAACTGCTCCGGCGGACCTGGAGGGCCCGGGGGGCCACCCCCTCTCCCACCATCTGGACGCTGCTGACCTCCCCCTCCTCCTCCCGCGTTAGGCGGCGGCATTGGGGGCAGCTGCCCCCCCCCGCCGCCACCCCCCCCACCTCCTGCTCCTCCCCCCCCTCCTCCTCCGGCTCCCCCCGGTGGAGGGAAGAACGCCGGGTTGACGTGCGGCGTCGGCATTTGCCCGGGGTGGCCCATGGGGGGTCCTCCTCCGCCCCCCATCATTGGGGGGCCCTGCGGCCCGGGGCCCCCGTGGTGTGGGGGCAGCATCCGCACTTGCGGCGGGGGCGGGGGCAGAGAGGAGGAGAGGGGCGGCATGGGAAGGCCGGGCCGCTGCTGGAAGGCCCCGTGGGGGGGAGGCGGAGGCGGAGGAGGGGGCGGCCCCCCCTGCTGGCCTACGTGGTGGGGCGGCACGAATCCCATGGGGCCGTGAGGACCGTGCGGGCCGTGGGGACCGTGCGGGCCGTGGGGACCGTGCGGGCCGTTCGGGCCATGGGGGCCATGGGGGCCGTGCGGGCCATGGGGGCCGTGCGGGCCATGCGGGCCATGCGGGCCGTGGGGCAGTTGTGCCGCCCCCGGGTGGTGCTGAGGATGGTGAGGGTGGTGGTGGGGGTGGTGAGGAGGGAGCTGCTGCTGCTGCTGCTGTTGCTGCTGGTGAGGGTGGTGACCTATCGAATGCGGTGGCAGGGGCATCTGGTGAGGATGGGGGTGAGCGTGGGGGTGAGGGTGGTGGTGAGGGGGCAGCAATCCCGGCCGAGGAGGGGGCAGGTCGTTAAAGTGCGGCGGAGGCTGCTGCCCCGGGAACGGCTGTCCCGGGAACGGCTGCCCCGGCGGAGGTCGCTCCAAGCGAGCGGCCGGCGGAGGGGGCAGCGCCGCCACCATCATCGGGGGGCCCTGCAGGGACAACGGCACTCCCCGGGACATCAAGGGGGGCCCGTGGGGGCCAGGGGCACCCAGGGGGCCGGGGTGGTGGGGTGGGCCGCCGGAGGGAGGACCCCCGCGCGAGGGGCCATGCGGAGGGGGAGACTGGCCCACCCTGCCCCCCTTGCTCCAGTTGCACGGAGCGGGGTCCACCTGGCCGAAATCTGGAGACGGACAAGGGGAAGGAGAAAATAAATAACCAGATGTCGAACGTCGGCTTAAGTTCTCTTAGAAAAAATAAATCTGTCTTGGAGCCAATGACAGCTCCTACAGAGTGAATGTAAGTCATTGCACTCAGTAGCAGTTGTTATTAACTCACGCCTTAATCCGTAATCCTCAGGAGCGTTTACAATCTCCATGCGGATTTAATCTCCACCTCCCTGCTTCCCGTTTCACCTCAGTCAACAAAGACACGGATCATTCCCTTTGCACCACCCAAGCATGGGAGGTCACCGAGCCAGTAGTTCTCTCCATTAAATGGTCATTCCCCCCCTCCAGGCCAGGTCACGACCTCTAAAAACACAAACCTTAATTGTGTGCAGATTTTTTGAAGACATTTTCATTGCTGTACTACTTTTTGCAGTGACAAAAACATAAATATCCGTAAGAGGTTTTTGGGTCAGATTGCGTAAATATAAATGCGTCGTTAAACCCGACACAGCCAATTAGTAAGGTTTGTCAGGTGGTCAGGTTTAATGTGTAAGGTTGAGCTGTCCGGGTGGTGGCGGGTTTAGCGACACATTCATATCCACACAATCTAACCAAAAAACCTCTATTATGGATAACATTGGTCACTAAAGCCTACGTGTTAAAACACACATACGTAAATCAATAGTATACCAAACCATCTAGAATGCACTCCATCTCATCAGAGCTCAGAACCTAAGCACGGTTTAGCCGAGATAGTGCTTGGAAGGGTAACTTCCCATGCACAAAAAGGGAATCGCACACTTTCCGCACGTCCGATTAACACGATTGGTTACGTAGTGCGAAAAATAATTTCAACATTAATACACACATACATAATAACCTGCTGTGGATCTGCATTGTCAACAAAGGACAGGGCAAAAGTATTTCTTGCTGGACTGCATTATTCACTGTCCCCACCTTCAACAATCCACATTGACCAGTGTTGTGGAGTACGATTAAATAAGCCACGACCCGTGTGATGAAGGGAGGCCCTCATCCAGTAGCGGACTCGACAAAAGCTCTGTACATGTGCGACTGTTAGCTATTTCACTCTCGTCATGGAAACACAGCTCTAAACATGAAAGAGAGGCCGCTGGTCTCGTTGGTCTATAGGAGCTCTTTTCTACTGATTAGAACAAAATCAACCAACCAATCGCCCAACCGGTCCACAAACGATAGAGGGTGAGAAACACTTACTCTTTCGGGACTGAGTCTCAAACTGGCTCAGCGTCTGGTGGTTGCAAGGAGTCACGATGGGATCCTGACCATGAATCTCATGTTTCGGAAGCAGGTCCATCAGCTTACGTGCTGCCACATCCGAGCCCAGGTTCACGATGGCGAACCTGACGAAGGGACAAGCAGGAAGAGGGAAGAGTGGCAGGATCAGCGTGAGTTAGGTGTAGGAGGCAGACGTGTAGGAAGTGGAGATGGGGTAGAAAGAGGACAGCCACTTTGCATGTGAAAACAGCAAGCCCATACCTCACAAAGTGTGGCTGCAGAAAGGATTAAAAACAAGACAAATCATGACTGTGCATGCTTTACGTAACGCTGTCCAACATGCGTTTGTCCTCAGAAGTATTTAGTTCGCAATAATGGGAACTAACAGTTAGCAGTCAGGGCTAAATTTGATTGCATATTCGCAAAAGTGCTTTTTGGTCTGGATTACGTCTGCAAACTTTTGAGCAACGTTTTGATAAATTTGGTCTGTCCATCATTACAACACTTTACATTACGGATGGACACAGCTAATGCTAAAACGCGTTCAAATGTAGTTGGAAAAAATATTAAAGTTAAAGCTTGGATGTGGTTCAGGGAGTCAAGAGAGCCAAACCAGCATTATCGAGTTCCTGGTTTAAGCCACCCGTGATTGCACCAGACACTTAACATAATGATTTTCTGCCTAAGCGTTTGACGGTGTTAACATACATTCATTGCGAAGTGAACACCAATACAAAAGCGTTCGCTAATTTAAAGTTGGCAGTCCACAATCGCGAAAGAGACTCACCCTTTGGACTGCCCATTGGCACGGTTTTCATAAAACTTTATTCCGAGGACATCGCTGACCCCCACAGCCTGGAAAGCTTCAATCAGGTCCTGATCTGTGGTCCACTGTGGAGGGAGGGGTGGTAAAGGATACACAAGTGCTTTTCAACTATAACCGTATGCATTTTTTTCAGTACTTCCCGAAATATAAATTCCAATTCTAGATTTGAAGCTTTCGTGACCGCAAGGATTCATATTCTTAGGTTTTTTCGGTAAAGTCACGTAGGTAAAACATTAAAAAAGTAAAATAAAATCACGACGTTTCGGAGGCAACACAAGCTTCCGTCTTCAGGTGGAACCGTCACGGCTCTTGTAATCTCTCATTTACTTGATACAGCTGTCGTGGCTGTGACGGTTCCACCTGAAGACGGAAGCTTGTGTTGCCTCCGAAACGTCGTGATTATTATTTTATTTTACTTTTATTAATTTTAATGTTTTACCTACGTGACTTTACCGAAGAAACCTAAGAATATAAATTCCAATGTTGTTTTTTTATTGCATCATACTGTTCATATGTCAAGGTTCCATCCACCTTCATTGCCCAACTTCAAACAACCCTATAATGCACCTGATCCCTGCAGATTGCAGAAGCTAAGCAGAGCTGCACATGGATTGTACTTGGACGGGTGACCACAATGCCAAACAGGTTTGGCATAGGGCTGCGAGGTTACATAATGGCTGCAGTGGGGCAGTGCAGTATAACAAATTGCTGTATTCTAAAATGCTGCCAATTCTGGGCTCCTCACCTTAACCCACCCCCTATAAAACATCTGTAAAAAAATAGCAGCTTCATAGCGCATCGGATTCCTCCAGGATAATTACAGATTAGGAAATCATAAATATTCTTAAAATCAACCTTCACTGATCGTTGCAGGGATGGTCAAATTAACCCCACGATCTGCATGGCATTCAGAGGCCCTCATCCAGCAGTGAATTGATAATAGGGCAGTAGATGGACATGTAAATCTCTGCTGTTGACCTCTCGTCGCGTGTGTTTATGGCACCGCTTCATTAAATCCAGGTCTTCCTTGAAAGAGAGGTAGGTGGTTACACTCCGTACAAATGCAAACGTGCACGAAAGAGGCAGCCTTCGAGCCGAAACGTCTCCATTGGCAGCGATGAGTCAACGGCGATGGAAATTCCACATTCCCATGGCGGTACTATCTGACGTAAAACGATGGCTTGCTATGGACCGGGGGTTAGCGGATGCACGCACCCAAGTGAGGTTGCCCACGTAGATGGGAACGCGTTTGCTGTACGTGTAGACGATGTTGGGCCCCGAGCCGGGCTTGGGGGAGCCCTCAGGGGCCGCGGAGGAGGAGGAGGGGGGCCCCCCCCCACCCATGGAGTCGGGGAAGTCGAGATCGTCGCGCTCCCCGCCCCCCCTCGGTCCGTCGATCGATGCGCGGCGCGACTCGAGTGTGTCGCCGTTGTTGGTGGACGTCGCGAGGACGTCGTTGTAGAGGTCATCATCGCGGTTGTAGTCCTGCTCCTGCGGGGGGGGGGGGAGAGCGGCAATGGAGCCGGAGATTTAAAAAAACACACACAAAATGTAAGGTGCAGCCCCTGCAACAGCTTCACTCACGCAATTTCCGGATAAACGTTTCGGTTTTCTCCGTTGTTTTTTTTATAATTAGTGTAACTCAACGCGAGCTCCGGTGCAATACCCCGATCGCAGAACGAAGAAGGGGGGCAGAGGCGGATGGAAACTCCGCAAACAGCAAACCCGATTTTGGCGCGACAGAATCGGGGTCACTGCCACCACCCAAGCGTACAGGAGGTAGCATGACGATGTAGATGGCGAGGGTCGTTTTCTCTGTTAATAGCCTCACCCCCGACGTCGTCACAGCAGATGGCAGCGCGCGTCGATTAAGCACCTTTGTAGGTTTCGCGTTGCTGTTGCTTTTCGTAAATAGATGCAGCTTTCCGAAGGCGCATGTCGTAGTACACTTTGAGGGGGGGGGGCGAGTTTCTTCTATACCCTTTGGTTTTTTTCGGTAAAGTCACGTAGGTAAAAATATAATAAAAATGAAAACAACAAAATTTAATCACAAATTAAATTTAAAAAAATGAGAACTAAATTAAATCACGACGTTGCGGAAGCAACACAAGCCTCCGTCTCCTAGTTGTGGCCCTATACGACAGATATCCCTACCTGTCAACCCCTTATCAGTACCCCGACATTATTACAGACCAATTCAGACATCATTGTTCACCCCGTGCCCTTCTAAGTCTCAACGTTCATCCTACAAAGTTCCATCGCAAGGGAGAAACACAAAACAGACAAAAACATTGTTGTTGACCGCATTGAAACGGATGTACGCCGCGTGGGCCTGAAAACTCAATTTCCCTGTACAAGAATACGGAATAAAACCGTATGGGTTGTGACACGGTATGGTTATCGCCAATTATTGTGTCAACTTGTAGTGCGGTTATTTATCTCGTGGTAGTGGTGGAACATCACAGCCTCGTTAAGGAAGCTTTCGTCAGGGGGGTCTCATTCATCAGCTCAGCAGCCGCAGCAAGGCAACCACGCCGAACACCCCCCCCCCCGCCAACAAAACTGCTTCCACACCACGCACGCACACAAACGCATACACAATTCACTCAGCAACACGACAAAAACCCCCACGGCGACTGTTAAAACTCTTAACGCGGTCACTTAAGACCCGGAACCGTGAGGCATGCCTTGGGCCTAAGCCGCTAGGAAAGGCCTGACCACCCCCCTCGCCCCCACTGCGGCCCTTCCTCCCGTACACCAACAAGCCCGCATCTTCCCGCTCCTCGCATCGCAGGGGATCCTCCGAAGGGGATCGAGAGACAAAGCGAGAGGAGAGAGAGAGGGGGGGATGGGGGTACCCGCACCTGCCCGAACTCCTCGCCCACGTCGGCGTAGATGTCGATGTGGTCGCCTCCGTCCGCCATTTGCGCGCGTTCCCGGCGGCCACCGCGCGGCCGAGTTGAGGGCGTCGCGGCGCGCGGCGCTGAGTCGGTGCAGAGGGGTGGGGGGTCGGGGGGAGTAGGGGGGTGGGGGTCGGTGTAGAGCGGTGGGGGTCGGGGGGGAGTAGGGGGGTGGGGGTCGGTGTAGAGCGGTGGGGGTCGGGGGGGAGTAGGGGGGTGGGGGGTCGGTGTAGAGCGGTGGGGGTCGGGGGGGAGTAGGGGGGTGGGGGTCGGTGTAGAGCGGTGGGGGGTCGGGGGGGAGTAGGGGGGTGGGGGTCGGTGTAGAGCGGTGGGGGTCGGGGGGAGTAGGGGGGTGGGGGTCGGTGTAGAGCGGTGGGGGTCGGGGGGGAGTAGGGGGGTGGGGGTCGGTGTAGAGCGGTGGGGGTCGGGGGGGAGTAGGGGGGTGGGGGTCGGTGTAGAGCGGTGGGGGTGGGGGGGAGTAGGGGGGTGGGGGTCGGTGTAGAGCGGTGGGGGTCGGGGGGGAGTAGGGGGGTGGGGGTCGGTGTAGAGCGGTGGGGGTCGGGGGGGAGTAGGGGGGTGGGGGTCGGTGTAGAGCGGTGGGGGTCGGGGGGGAGTAGGGGGGTGGGGGTCGGTGTAGAGCGGTGGGGGTCGGGGGGGAGTAGGGGGGTGGGGGTCGGTGTAGAGCGGTGGGGGTCGGGGGGAGTAGGGGGGTGGGGGTCGGTGTAGAGCGGTGGGGGTCGGGGGGGAGTAGGGGGGTGGGGGTCGGTGTAGAGCGGTGGGGGTCGGGGGGGAGTAGGGGGGTGGGGGTCGGTGTAGAGCGGTGGGGGTCGGGGGGGAGTAGGGGGGTGGGGGTCGGTGTAGAGCGGTGGGGGTCGGGGGGGAGTAGGGGGGTGGGGGTCGGTGTAGAGCGGTGGGGGTGGGGGGGAGTAGGGGGGTGGGGGTCGGTGTAGAGCGGTGGGGGTCGGGGGGGAGTAGGGGGGTGGGGGTCGGTGTAGAGCGGTGGGGGTCGGGGGGGAGTAGGGGGGTGGGGGTCGGTGTAGAGCGGTGGGGGTCGGGGGGGAGTAGGGGGGTGGGGGTCGGTGTAGAGCGGTGGGGGTCGGGGGGGAGTAGGGGGGTGGGGGTCGGTGTAGAGCGGTGGGGGTCGGGGGGAGTAGGGGGGTGGGGGTCGGTGTAGAGCGGTGGGGGTCGGGGGGGAGTAGGGGGGTGGGGGTCGGTGTAGAGCGGTGGGGGTCGGGGGGGAGTAGGGGGGTGGGGGTCGGTGTAGAGCGGTGGGGGTGGGGGGGAGTAGGGGGGTGGGGGTCGGTGTAGAGCGGTGGGGGTCGGGGGGGAGTAGGGGGGTGGGGGTCGGTGTAGAGCGGTGGGGGTCGGGGGGGAGTAGGGGGGTGGGGGTCGGTGTAGAGCGGTGGGGGTCGGGGGGGAGTAGGGGGGTGGGGGTCGGTGTAGAGCGGTGGGGGTCGGGGGGGAGTAGGGGGGTGGGGGTCGGTGTAGAGCGGTGGGGGTCGGGGGGGAGTAGGGGGGTGGGGGTCGGTGTAGAGCGGTGGGGGTCGGGGGTCGGTGTAGAGCGGTGGGGGTCGGGGGGGAGTAGGGGGGTGGGGGTCGGTGTAGAGCGGTGGGGGTCGGGGGGGGAGTAGGGGGGTGGGGGTCGGTGTAGAGCGGTGGGGGTGGGGGGGAGTAGGGGGGTGGGGGTCGGTGTAGAGCGGTGGGGGTCGGGGGGGAGTAGGGGGGTGGGGGTCGGTGTAGAGCGGTGGGGGTCGGGGGGGAGTAGGGGGGTGGGGGTCGGTGTAGAGCGGTGGGGGTCGGGGGGGAGTAGGGGGGTGGGGGTCGGTGTAGAGCGGTGGGGGTCGGGGGGGAGTAGGGGGGTGGGGGTCGGTGTAGAGCGGTGGGGGTCGGGGGGGAGTAGGGGGGTGGGGGTCGGTGTAGAGCGGTGGGGGTCGGGGGTCGGTGTAGAGCGGTGGGGGTCGGGGGGGAGTAGGGGGGTGGGGGTCGGTGTAGAGCGGTGGGGGTCGGGGGGGGAGTAGGGGTGTGGGGGTCGGTGTAGAGCGGTGGGGGTCGGGGGGGGAGTAGGGGGGTGGGGGTCGGTGTAGAGCGGTGGGGGTCGGGGGGGAGTAGGGGGGTGGGGGTCGGTGTAGAGCGGTGGGGGTCGGGGGGGAGTAGGGGGGTGGGGGTCGGTGTAGAGCGGTGGGGGTCGGGGGGGAGTAGGGGGGTGGGGGTCGGTGTAGAGCGGTGGGGGTCGGGGGGGAGTAGGGGGGTGGGGGTCGGGGGAGGTGTAGGGGGGTGGGGGTCGGGAGGGGTGTAGGGGGGGGTCGGGGGGGGAGTAGAGCGGTGGGGGTCGGGGGGGTGTAGGGGGGTGGGGGTCGGGAGGGGTGTAGGGGGGGGGTCGGGGGGGGAGTAGAGCGGTGGGGGTCGGGGGGGTGTAGGGGGGTGGGGGTCGGGAGGGGTGTAGGGGGGGGGTCGGGTTGGGAGTAGAGCGGTGGGGGTCGGGGGGGTGTAGGGGGGTGGGGGTCGGGGGGGTGTAGGGGGGGGTCGGGGGGGAGTAGAGCGGTGGGGGTCGGGGGGGGTGTAGGGGGGTGGGGGTCGGGGGGGGAGTAGAGCGGTGGGGGTCGGGGGGGGTGTAGGGGGGTGGGGGTCGGGGGGGGAGTAGAGCGGTGGGGGTCGGGAGGGGTGTAGGGGGGGGTCGGGAGGGGTGTAGGGGGGGTCGGGGGGGGTGCAGAGCGGTGGGGGTCGGGAGGTGTAGGTCAGTGTAGTGGAGTCGGTGTAGAGTGGAGTCGGTGTAGAGCGGTGTGGATGCAGAGCAGTGTAGGTCGGGGTAGGTGTAAAGTGGTGGGGTGCAGAGTGGTGTAGGTCGGGGTAGGTGCAGAGTGGTGTAGGTCGGGGTAGGTGTAGAGCGGTGTAGGTGTAGAATGGTGTAGAGCGGTGGGGGTGTAGAGCGGTCTATGCGTGTGTGGGTGTAGGTCGGGCTCGGTGCAGAGCGGGGTCGGTGTAGGGATGGAGTTGGTGCAGCGGGGATCTCGGTGCAGTTCCAGGCGTTGCAGAGTGGGGTCGGTGTAGAAACACGTTCCTTCGGAGTGGGCGGGTAGGAACTTGGTTGGACAGCTGCTGTTGTGGAGTGGCTCATGCAGCCAGCTATGGCTGCAGGGTTTTGGTAGTACATGTTGTTTATGCTATTTATTGTGAAAATTCCGTCACAGTTCCTATGATTGCTTTTTCATTGCTTTCATGGCTTTATTTTGGTGATTTCGAAAAGTGTATTGGTTTAGCCATGTTTGTTTGTTGTAGTACAGAGTTAGACTGATGGCCTTAATCTAAGTTGTCTTATGGTTGTTGTTGTTGTTTGACTTGCATCCCACTGGAATTTTTGCACACAGTGTTGGTGTACGGTGCTTTTTTCTGCAATATTTTGCTGTCTTTTCTTGGATTTTCTGTTTGCACTTAGTCACATATTCACTTTAAGATGTTTTTTGTTCATGTTTTTGTTTTTTGTTTGTTGCGGTTGCACCCGATTCAAGAGCCGAATGGCTCACAGGGCTACACCTAATAAATGAACTTGAACTTGACAGACAAATATGCACGACAGACAAATAATCCCTGGTGGGCAGTGTGGAACCTGTTGTTCCTACCTGTATTAATTCCGAGTCTAAGTTGCGTTGCCGGTTCGGTGTAGAGCTGGGTTGTTGTGGTTGGTGTAGAACGGGGTCAGCATCAAAGTCAGAATATTTATTGAAACTAGAGGAATCCGATTAGCTATAAAGCTCTTTTTCACATGTTATATTGCTGATACATATTTCCACACGATGAGCCACTTCGTTGAGCTATCATTTGTGTGCCAGGTCGCTTCTTAAAATAGAAGCTAATAAGCTCAGCGGGCCTTACCTGGTAAAAAAAAAAAATTTCGTTTTATTTGTATGTTTTTATTTCAGTGATTTGTTTACCTTTCCTATACTTTGCACTCCTGTCGTGTTTTTGTATTGTTTGTTGTTCTAACGTTCTGACCCGCCGCTATTGGACATCCGTGAAAAATGGCTTTGGGGTCGTCCCTAAATGACGTCACGCGATTTTGGACGATTTTTGACCCCCCTCATCACACGGCATCACAAAAAGTCAGACTATTTGGGGCTAGGCCGTTTCTGAAAACGAGCTATGGAGCTGTGTGCCTTACGTGGTAAAATAAAAAAAACAGGTTTTAAAAATATATTTTGGCCTAATTTTATTTCTCAATGTAGTGACCCTTGCGAATGAGCTCAACCTGTTATCCGAGTTCTGCCTTGGTTAAACTAATACAATGGCTGTTGCATACCTTGACTTCAAGCTTTCGTGACTGCAGGAATTCATATTCTTTGAACCTATCTACGTGAATTTACCGAAAGACCCAAAGAATGTAGCATTCTTTCTAGATTTGAAGCTTTCGTGACTGCAAGGATTCATACTCTTTGGTTCTTTCAGTAATGTATATGTTTTATATCTACGTAACTTTACCGAAAGAACCAATATGTAGCATACCTATCAACACATACGGTTTACCCGTATTGTTGTACAGGGAAATTGAGATTTCAGGTCGATACGGCATACAGCCGTTTCAAAACAGGCAACACAAAAAAGTGTTTTTTCTGTCTATTTGTTCGTGTTTCTCCCTTGATGGGACTTTGCAGGATGAACGTTGAGATTTATACGGGGCACGGTGGGTGACCAATAAGGTCTGAATGTCTGTAAACAGGTCCCTGCGGGGTGGGCTGGTAGGAACGAACAAATGAATGGCTATAATACAATGACATGGCGGGGGTACGATACGAAGGGAGAGTTTGAGGCCTAGTTCTAGGCTTTAGGTCTAGCTGTAGGCTTTAGGCCGCTGTGAGTTAATTTTTTATTTAAATGTTTTAATTAAAAACTATCTCAGGGAATTATAAGGGAATGTTACACTTGTTTAGCCAGGAAAGCCTCACCGAGTCTAAAGGTTTTTGTAGGGTCCTGCCAAGTGTTTGCAGTAGGGGGCGATGTTGCTACACCTAATCGGACACCGGACGGACGATATAATCTATTGTAGGCTGGTTCACTTCGTTCCTACCAGTATAAGGTAGGGCACTGATAAGTGGTTGACAGGTATGCTGTACTAAACTAATGTGTGCAGAAATTAATCATCCTTTTGCAATGTAGATGTTGCTTTTCTCAGTGTATCCCATTCTTACAAAGTCACAATGACGTGCACCACTCTTAAAATTTTATTTCAATTCACTGCTCAATATTGTTGCAAACATTGTTCATCCTAAACTAGATTCGAAGCTTTCGTGACTGCAGGAATTACTCTTTGATTCTTTCGGTAAAGTCACAGATAATGATTCATCCTAACACACACACCTTCACCATAAACCCACATGCACACATTATTGAAATTCATTCATGGACTGAGTAAAATGATTTCACATGCAACAATTCAAACTCGACAATATCTCTCGGTTATCTCAGGTTAATGGAGCGTGTAATAAATTTAATTAAGAGCAAAACATGTAAAGAATCATTTCATGTCCATCAGGCCTGTGCATGGCCAGGATTTCCCGTGCAGTATCGATCGTTTTTAATGCACAATTTTAATGCGCAATTTTATCGAGGGACCCGCATGTTGTCTCGGTGGTCTGGGACTGATTTTGATGCAGTTTTTGCTGCCTTGCCCAAGCTTAGGACTTTTTAGTGATTTGCTTACTTTTCCCACACTTTGCAAGCCTATCGTGTTTTCGTCTTGTTTGTTGTTGTAACTTCATGAGCCGCCCCTGCTGGACATCTTTGATAAAGAGCTTCATAGCTCATTGGATATGCTCCAAGATAAAACACATTCCTGCGGAGGGAGCTGGTAGGAACGTTGGGTTGCTCGGTCAATGGCCAGAGTCAACGGCGGCGTGGTGTATTCCGCAAATATGCCCGACTGTGAGGGTGGGCACAAGCCGGCGTGAGGTTAAACGTTGCATTTTATAAGGGCACCACGGGGTGACCAGCCCCTCCCCACCCAGCCCCACACCTCCCACCCCCCATCCAGCCCCACCCTCCCCATCCAGCCCCCCCACCCAGCCCCTCCCCACCCAGCCCTCCCCTCCCTCCCCACCCAGACCCACCCCTCCCATTTTCCATGCACGATGGACGGACACAATAATCCCCTGTGGGCTGGTGGAACCAGGTGGTTCCTACCAGTATCAAAATTCTGATTCCAATTCAGTATTGGTGCTCAACTCATTACTGTTTACAGCTCCTGCGGTCTTCAGCCACGAGGAAGTGCGATCGTTGTGGGTCCTGGCAGATTACTTATAATCTGCAATTCCTCCAACGCCATCAATCCGGGCATCAACAACCTACAAAACATGTAAACCGGACGATAGAAACAGGCATACGTCGAGTGGAGGTACGGACGTAGAATGTGTCGACTCTTTTGAATGCTTCTTCATCGTTTACCTGCCGACGCGTTTGTTATTAACAAAGGATGTTTAAAGAGGTTTACACAATTTTTATCCGCAAGCGCGGTTAATCTGCAACCCGCATCATCCACCCACGGATAATCGAGAGGTGATGGTACAGTGACACGACTACATTCGGTTTTGTAAAGTAAAAAAACATAAATAACTTCAACACGTGACCCACATGTACAATTTTTTTTATAAAGATTTTCTTTTTCATCCCATCTCCAATTTTGTTATTGGTACCATGCCGCAATGTGTCCGATACGGATCGCTTTGCCACAGCCAAGGCCATCGGTCAGTTCTTCGGGTCGTACCACGTGTCACTTGGGACGATGTCTGACATTTCGCTCCACATGCAGGCAGCATCTTCAGGAACCTAACAATCTCGCTCAAACTTCAACTCTATTCGGGAACGGCATGCGCGGTCGCAGCCGAATAGAGTTGAAATATGAATTCCATTCACGTGTGCGGAAAGCCTGCAAAAGACGCAATTATGACCTCGCCGTAGCAATGACAACGAGATGCTCCCGGCATGCACAACAACAACAGTCAATTCCTGAAGAAGCAGGTCCTAGCAACGCGTAAGGCGAAACAACGCACGCACACGCAGAATGCAAGTTAACTGGGGGCGCTGCGGCGGTGAGATGTTATCTCCCTCGCCTGGTATACAGGAGGTCGTGGGTTCGATTCCGGCCCCGACGTCTGCTGTATATTTGGAGTTTGCATGTCTCTTTCCCCGTGGTCGCGCGGATTTTCCTCCGGGTCCTCCGGTGTTTCCCTCCACACTTAGAATCGACGGCGAGTTTCAGAGGAATTTGGCCGCTATATAAATTCCCACGCGATAAGCCACTTCATCGAGCTGTCATCTGTGGCCAGGTCGCGAACCCCTCGCTTGCGCCGGCGCCGCCGGAGTTTCACTGCAGCGGCGGCACCCCACGCATCTGGCGCAGGACGTTGGCGAGGCGCGTGACAAGCCGGGAGGCGGGAGCCGGCTGCGCGACAGTGAAGCGTCGCGTCAGCAGGTTGTGCAGCGAGCCGAAGCCGACGGCGAGCACGGTGCAGGTGAGGCAAATGACGTTGTAGGGCATGCTGAAGTCGGGCGTGGGCAGGGAGATGAGCAGCGGGGGAGTGTAGACCCGCGACACACCCCGCTCCAGCGACAGAGGCCTGCGAGCGGGTGGCACCGACGACACACGACGTACGTACGGATAAGCCACCGCGCGTAAGTACGCATGAACAAAATAAAGACAAAGAACCCCCAATTTTCCCCGCACCTCCGATTTGCACGGTTGACTATGGTGAAAGAAGTTCAACATACATACGTATAATTTCGATTTAAAGCTTTCGTGACTGCAGGGATTCATCTTCTTGGTTCTTTCGGTAAAGTCACGTAGAAACTTAACGAAAGAACCAAGAAGATACATACGTATAGTTTAACACGTAGGCTTTCGCGACCAATGTCATCCATAATACAGGTTTTTTGGGGTTATATCACGGAAATATAAATGCGTCGTTAAACCCGCCACCACCCGACACGGCCAACTAGTAAGGGTTGTCACGTAAACAAAACATGGCAATTCGACACTAGTACAGCACTAACCGGTGTGTTGGAGAGCCAAGCCACAAAATTTACAATCGGAGTACGACGTTTTCGCCAGTAATTACAACTAGCTTCAAAGGCTATACATACGTATTGCCTTCACAGACTGTTGGGGCAAGTGCTGTCAGTGAGTAGCACCTATTCAAGCCGGCACAGCACACGATGGGGTGGGTGATCAGCACCACGCCTTGGCCGCCTTTGTCTCCCCAGTTGCGATGTTTACACATCTCGGAAAAGCCCAGGACTGGTTCAGATTATCATCACTGGTGTTAGCCGTGAGCAGGATTCGTATTTCTGTATGTACGTATACGCACGCACACATACAAACTAGTACGCACATACACGCACGTAGGCATGTACCCATGGGTACAATCACACGCACACACATGTACACGTACCCGAGCACACAAACACACACACCCAAGCATGCAGATATCTATGACTAGGCAAGCATGCATGTGCGCACAAGTACAAGCAAATGTGTATGTATGTTGAACTTCGTTCGCACCGCACGTAGCCAACTGTACTAATTGGAGGTGGACAACAAACTAAACAAAAACCGGTGCGGTCGGCGAACTGCGTTGCAAATCCAACGACCAGAGTTTGATTGACGGCCACTGACCAATGTGACTGACGTGTGATGTTGGGGAGGCCTTCATCCGGAAATGTAATGACAAAGGGCTGTATAATAATATTATCATTAACTTCCAACAGACGTTCTCGTTTTGGGTTGCGTCTTCAATAGGTATGCTGAACTTCTTTCGCACCGTGCGTAGCCACCCGTGCTAATCAGAGGTTAGAGCATACCGACACAATGGCTCGTATTCCTACGGTCGTCAAGTCAACCACTTCACACATCCCCCTACACCCCCCCCCCCCCATACCACCACGCCCACAAAACCAGACCAGTGCGATCTTCCCCAACCTCGCCCCGAGTTTACCTGTAGGAGTGTTCCAGTCCACCAGTTCCTTCGATCAAAGACACGGGGCTCTGCTCTCCGACATCAATAGGCATCATCGCTGTGACCACAGCAGACCTGCACAGACCAAGACCCCCCAAATAGCTTTTAACGGACTGTTGGGTCAATTAGAGTTCGCGGACCTGCGCATATACATACACTCACACATGTATACAAAGACAAAGATCCCCCGTGTAGCCTTTCAGAGACTGTTGGGGCAAGTGCTGTTAGCGAGCACATATCGGCCGGCACAGCACACGAGTGGGTGGGTGGCAAGCACCACACGAGGCCACCTTTGTCTCCCCAGTGGCGATGTTTTACACACCGCACCAGGTACTCATTTGAGGCTAATTCGACCTAGGTGACGGTCAAGACCGATTCAGAGAATCGTCGCTGGGTTTGTCACGCAGCGGGCTAAGCTCGGCACAAACACGCACACACAAACTTCTACAAATATCCGCAGTTTTGTAGTGGACACGAATTATACAATGCTTATTCATCGTGCACAAACTGTACAATGAATAAGGTCGACACGGCACACGAGGGGGGTTTTCAGAAACGACCCCGTATTCTTGTGGTGGACAGCACCGCGCCCGACCGCCTTTGTCTCCCCAGTGGCGATGTAGGTTAGGGGTTAGACTCGGGAGTTGGGGAGACCGGGTTAGACTCTGGGCTAGGGCCAGGTTGCTGATCCCACACTCACGCAATGTAGAAGCCGTGATTGGGGTCGGGGGGGTAGTCGGTCCACGTGAGCAGCGCGCGCTCGAAGCTCAGCGTCACGCGCGTCGTCGAACGCGGCGGAAGCTGCAGCAGCAGCTCCAGGAGGTGGGGACGGCGGCCCTGGGCCGGAACGTAGCCAACGTAGCCTGGAGCACGCACGCACAAAAACAAGGAGCCCCCCCCGCGTAGCCTTTAACGGACTGTTGGGGCAAGTGCTGTTAAGCGAGCAGCACCTATAAGTATTCTTAGGTTTTTTCGGTAAAGTCACGTAGGTAAATTTTTTTTAATTAAAATTAATAAAAGTTAAATAAAAATAAAATAAAAAATCACGACGTTTCGGAGGCAAAACAAGCTTCCGTCTTCAGGTGGAACAGTCACAGCGCGATTGCTGTTTCAAGTACTTATTTTTATTTTACTTTTATTAATTTTAATTTTTTTTTACCTACGTGACTTTACCGAAAAAACCTAAGAATATGAATCCTTGCAGTCACGAAAGCTTCAAATCTAGAATTAGCACCTATGAAGGTCAGCACGGCACAAGAGGGGGGGTGGGTGACGAGCACGATGCCCGGCCGCCTTTGTCTCCCGAGTAGCGACGTTTGTAACAACTGTCTATGGTTGTTGAAGAGGGATGGGTGGGGAGCCCAGGACCGGTTCAGATAATTGTTGGCCATGAGCGGGAATTCAAACTCGGGTCACTGGGTTCGAAGCGCAGCGAGTTAACCGCTACTCCCCAATGCATACAGACATGTCTCATTTGCTCTAACGCTCGCTAGCCAACTCTCTCTGTGACTCACCCACTCGCTCCCTTGCTCGGCCACTCACTAGCTGACCCGCTCACTTTTTAGCTCATTCATTCACTCGTTCGCTTTCCCACTCGCTCGCTCGCTTGTTCATCTGCTCACTTTCTAGCTTATTAATTTCACTCCCCTATCGCTCACTCGCTCATTCGCTCACCCACACTCGCTCCCTCGCTCGGCCACTCACCAGCTGACCCGCTCACTTTTTAGCTTATTTATTCACTCGTTTGCTTGCCCACTCGCTCGCTTGCTCACCTGCTCACTTTCTAGCTTATTCATTTCACTCACCCTATCGCTCGCTCACTCATTCGCTCACCCACACTCGCTCCCTCGCTCGGCCACTCACTAGCTGACTCGCTCACTTTTTAGCTCATTCATTCACTCGTTCACTTTCCCACTCGCTCGCTTGCTCACCTGCTCACTTTCTAGCTTATTCATTTCACTCACCCTATTGCTCGCTTGCTCATTCGCTCACCCACACTCGCTCACTCACTGGGCACGACGTCTCTGCCGCGCGTGCTGACGCTCAAGGTGTGTACGTAGAGCCTCAGGTACCAGGGCACGGTGAGCATGAGTAGAGCGGTCACGCCCTGGCTGAGCACACGAACCACAACACAGACATCCCACGTGGAGCCTCCCTTACAGCAGGGGTGGTGGGACACCGAGCCTTCAACCAATATGGATGTGTGTAGCTCCCGTGTGTGTTGTGATCAAGTGTGTGTACCTCCCGTGTGTGTTGTGAAAGAGTGTGTGTACATCTCCCGTGTGTATTGTGATCAAGTGTGTGTACCTCCCGTGTGTGTTGTGAAAGAGTGTGTGTACATCTCCCGTGTGTATTGTGATCAAGTGTGTGTACATCTCCCGTATGTATTGTGAACGAGTGAGTGTGTGTACCTCCCATGTGTGTTGTGATCAAGTGCGTGTACATCTCCCGTGTGTGTTGTGAAAGAGTGTGTGTACATCTCCCGTGTGTGTTGTGATCGAGTGTATGTACCTCCCATGTGCGTTGTGATCAAGTGCGTGTACATCTCCCGTGTGTGTTGTGAAAGAGTGTGTGTACATCTCCCGTGTGTATTGTGAACGAGTGCGTGTGTGTACCTGCCGTGTATGTACATCCCGTGCGTGTTGTGAATGAGTGTGTGTACATCTCCCGTGTGTGTTGTGAAAGAGTGTGTGTACATCTCCCGTGCGTATTGTGAACGAGTGCGTGTGTGTACCTGCCGTGTGTGTACCTGCCGTGTGTGTTATGAATGAGTGTGTGTACATCTCCCGTGTGTATTGTGAACTAGTGCGTGTGTGTACCTCCCGTGTGTGTTGTGATCAAGAGTGTGTACATCTCCCGTGTGTGGTGTGAACGAGTGCGTGTGTGTAGCTCCCGTGTGTGTACCGTGTGTGTTGTGATCAAGAGTGTGTACATCTGCCGTGTGTGTTGTGAACGAGTGTGTGTACATCTTCCGTGTGTTGTGAAAGAGTGTGTGTACATCTCCCGTGTGTGTTGTGATTGAGTATGTGTACATCTCCCGTGTGTGTTATAAATGAGCGCGTGTGGTTTGTGTGTACGTACCTGCTGTGAGTGTTGTGTACGAGCGTGGCGATGCCGCCCGTCTGCAGCCCGTACCCGGTGAGAAATCGCTCCACATGCACCACCTGCCCCTCACCCCCTCCTTCACGCACAAAGACAAAGGTCCCCCGTATAGACTTAACAGACTGTTGGGGCAAGTGCTGTTAGCGAGCACCTACAAAGGCCGGCACGGCACACGAGGGGGTGGGTGGCTAACACCACGCCCGGCCACCTTTGTCTCCCTAGCAGCGATGTTTACACAGCAATACCAAGTACTCATTTGAGTCGACCTAAGAGAGACCCAGGACCGGTTCATATAATCGTTGGTGGTGTTGGCCATGAGCGGCAATCGAACTTGGGATTTGCTGGGTTCGTAGCGCAGAGGGCTAACCACTCCATTACCGCTCCCCACACACGAACATACACACATACACACACAGAGCATGCACACGTACACACATGCGTACGAGCAAGGTAAGGCCAGGTTAGTGTTAGCGTAGTCAGGATTGGTTTGTTGTTTTAGCCAAAGGAGCATTAGCATATTAGGTTGCTGTCAAGAGTGGCTGGGTAGGAGAATGGGTCGGTGAGTGAGAGAGTGAGCGGTTCCGTGAGTAGGTGGGTGGGTGGGTCGATGGATGTGTAGGTGAGTAGTGGGTGAGTGATTGGGTGAGTGGATGTGTAAGGTGTGTAAGTTAAGCATGCAAGTCAGTGGGTGTATAATTGCTGATGCATCTGCTCGTCATCTCAGTCAACTCATGGCAACTGGTTCTTGTCCATGACCTCCTGCACGCGAGCCTTCGACACTTTATGTGGCCTCCAAGTGCACATAGCCTGGCACGTGCGCTGTGTAACGGCTGTTGTTGTCGTGTAATTGCTCGCTCCCATGTACCCCGCCTCCCGGTTTCCGTCTGTGTATTTCTCCACTCCGGGACGCCTGTACCAGGCCAGGTGCACTGTCACATTGTGAGTGCATCATCATCGTCGTCATCATCGTCGTCGTCATCGTCGTCATCGTCGTCGTCATCGTCGTCATCGTCGTCATCATCGTCGTCGTCGTCGTCATCGTCGTCATCGTCGTCGTCATCGTCGTCGTCGTCATCGTCGTCGTCACCGCGCACGTCCAACCGCGGCACCCGTCGCGCAGCGGCCGCGTACCCCACGTGGGCGGCGCGCTCCACTTGAGCGCCACATTAACGCGCGAGCTGGTCGCGAAGGTGGCGGGGTCCTTGAGGTCGTACACGAGGACCCTGGCGCCACGGGGGTCCTCGGCCTTCACCCCGGGGGGCAAAGGGGACACCTGGAACTTCCCCTCGGCCTGGTGAAGTGAGAAGGAGGAGAGGCGGGGGGGGAGAAGAAAAGCTCACGTGGCAAACGTCTTTGCATGGCAGTTGCCCATCCAAGCACTATCCAGGTCTCATGCCCAGCACTACCCTGCTTAGCTTCTGAGAAAACCCGACTAGGCGGGGCACGTTCCTGGGACGCACGAACCATACGCCGTGGACTTGTTTCACTGGGGAAAGCCATTTATGAACACCGCCTCCCCCCACCACCCCCCCGCCTACTGGCAGACTTATCGCCCGTTTGCAGGCCGGTGCTGTCAGAGCCGTCCCTAGGGGTGACAGCGAATCGGGGCGACCGCCCCAGGGGGCCCCGCGCTTTGGGGGACCCCACCCCTGCGCTGTGACGTCACGGTGTCAGATGTTATCATTCTGGTTAACTGGTTTAGGCGTCAGGGGGGGAGGGGGGGGCGCACCTCCCCCTGATATATATTCATACCATGTCAACTCATACGGTTTGCCCCATATTGTTGGACAGGGAAACTGAGTTTTCAGATCCATACGGCGGCCAGCCGTTTCAATACGAGCAATTTTAGTATGTTTATTTGTGTTTCTCCCATGTGACGGTACTTTGTAGGATGAACGTAGAGATTTATAAGGGCACTGGATGACCAATAAGGTCGGAATGGTCTGCAATAAGCGAGGCACTGATAAGGGGTTGACAGGTATTTATGTTCAGCTTCTTTCGCACCGTACGTAGCCAACCATGCTAATAGGAGGTGCGGGGGAAGGATAACAAACAAAAAATAGAAGAAGCAGTTGTAAAGAAATCAGTCTTCAATCTCGGTAATTTAAAAGTGCATAGCGAGGGTGTGGCCGCAGTCATTCGCGCGATCCACCGGAGTTTGCGCGATGGTCTATGCTCATTTGACGAGGTCAGCAGGGCATTGTGGTTCAGCAAAGTATTATGATGTGACCGCACTGTGAAAGAAGCCCACATTTTGCCCCACCGTGGAGAGTCGGCTTAGATCCAGGACCAAGGTGCTGTTGGAGGCGAGGGGACAAGGCTCGGTGAGACCCCGTCCAAACAGGGAGGACAGCGACCAATCTGCATGCGCACACACACATTAATAAACAATGATCCCCCGAATAGCTTTAACAGACTGTTGAGGCAAGTGCTGTTAGCGAGCGCATATCGGCCGGCACAGCACACGAGTGGGTGGGTGGCCAGCACCACACGAGGCCACCTTTGTCTCCCCAGTGGCGATGTTTTACACACCGCACCAGGTACTCATTTGAGGTTAATTCGACCTAGGTGACGGTCAAGACCGATTCAGAGAATCGTCGCCGGGTTTGTCACGCAGCGGGCTAAGCTCGGCACAAACACGCACACACAAACTTCTACAAGTATCCGCAGTTTTGTAGTGGACACGAATTTTACAATGCTTATTCGTGCACGAACTGTACAATGAATATGTAATTATCTTACATTGCAAACCGTATAATGCACCTCGCACGCACATGAATTGCACGAAGATTGTAGATTTTACGCAAATAGTACGGTGATTGTGCATTACTACGACTGTTACTACGATCTACGATTGTTTACTCCGGAAAGCCTCACAGATTCTCGGCACGACGGCCTACTCTCGCGACTGACGTCACGGCATCATCTTCAACGTCTGCTGCGAATCGGACGGTGCGTATACTTTGCGGTGAATACACCCGCAGTGTTGTGTAGGCCGACAGCACGGCGAGTGTAGAGGCACGCGAGCGTTGTATGACCTGGCTTCCTGTTTTTGGCAGGAAAGACGTCGAAGACGACCAGGAGGGACTGAGTGAGCTCCCAGCACTCCCCGTTACAATGCGGATCCTGAAACCACAACACACAGTTACGCGATTTGAATTGACAAATATATTCTTGAACATCGGTTTTACACCCAAATCGTGCTATCGGTCCTATGTACGAGACAATTCGCATCCCGCACAGAGCAGCGTGACCCTCCGTGTCAGAGAACAACCCACGGCAGCGGACATCACAGAGCTAACTCCGAGATCTCTTCAAGTGACCTTTGGTTCACAGAGTTAGGGGCAGCACTTTCCCACAAATAATATTCATCACAAGATGGTCGATAACCGATAGATGCAATTCTCAGAGCTGTAATTTTGCCAAATTAAGTGCAGAATTAATTACAAAGTAATGAGTTTTGTTGGTGCAGTCATTGGTGACCGTGCTGACACTGACCTCACTACACTTGAGAAGACGGTTTAATCACAGGCTGCTCAACGTGGATTCGAACCCAGGTTCTCGGGTGTTATGATGCGTCTTCTTGGTTCTTTCGGTAAAGTCACGTAGAAGGAAAATAATAAAAATAAAACATAATAAAATAATTCCTCGACAGACCTGTTCTCCACCTGAAGACGGCTGCTTGCGTTGTGGCCGAAACGTCGTGAGAATTATTTTATTTTTATTACTTTATTATTTTCCTTCTACGTGACTTTACCGAAAGAACCAAGAAGATGAATCCCTGCAGTCACGAAAGCTTTAAATCGAAAAATGTTATGATGTGGTCCATTGTTTGAGAAGAGTGACTGCAGTTGCACTGTGGGATACTATTAATTTTATCTCATCTAAAAGGAGTTTATATAGCACAGAATTATCAATAGCACATATAAATGTAATGGTGGAGAGATGAGGTGAATGAAATAGATGAGAGGAAGCAATGGGGGCAAACCTGTGATGTGTAAAATCTGTGACAGCGAAATTGATTACGGTAAATGACGATGAATGGATTGAATGAATGGGGAATGAGTGAGAGCCATATAATGAAAACATGAAGAGGGAAAATAGCGGTGGCGGATATGAGGAGGGATTAAGGGGTCGTGGGGTGAGCTCGGGAACAATGAGTGAGTTTTGAGTGGGGAGTGTAAACTATGAGCCAAGGTGACCTGCTTAATGTGGAGGGGAAATTTGTTCCAGTGAAGGGGGGCGAGAAGACAGAAAGCGACAGCGTGGATTGAGCGCAAGGAGGAGGAGGAACAGAGAGAGATAGCAAAGATTGACAACGTAGAGGGTGAGAAGGCGACATAGAGGGCAAGATATGGTGGGGCAAGACCACGAAAGGATTTATAGACCGGGGTAAGGAATTTGAACAGGCAACGGTAGTAGACAGGGAGCCATTGCTGTGCGTGCCATGCAATGCCCTGATGCGATTCAGTTCAGATCCATTCAACCCATTCCTACATTAGGGATTCACGCCATTCTTATAATGTACGGCCGTCTAGCGGCGCGATGTTTCACAGACGTAGTCTGCAGTGGGGCTTCACAGTAGCGGGCGATGATTGCTGTGCGAGTTCCCACAATTGAATAATTTGCGGGGAGTTTTTAAAATGCTGCCTAAAAATTGGACCGTGATGCCGGCAACACAACGGACGACTCGTTTTCCGAATAACGTCATGGGACGGCGGGAAGTATTGATGGTTAATAAGCACGCCGCACCATTACTGGCAGCCGCGGTGGAGAGATGTTAACTACCCTCGCCTGGTATACAGGAGGTCGTGGGTTCGATCCCTGAATTTGCACGTTCTCCTTGTGGTCACAGTTAGTTATTAACCGGGACGAGCGCGGGGGGCTCGAACCGCAAACGCGCGAGCGCTCGGCCATGTCGCCAGCGTTGTTTGCAGGGAACGTGGGAACCACTCACGGTGGGCGTGGGCTGCACGTGCACGGCCAGCGAGTGGAAGTTGGAGTTGTAGAGCTTCCCTCCGTTGAGCAGCATAGCCAGCCCGGCCTGAAACAACGACGACGACGCAACAGAGAGTTCGGGTCAAAGTGACAACTCAGGTAGAGCTGGGGGCTGCGATCCGATTACTTAAGTAATCGGTGGCTCGACTGATCGTCGGTTCCAATTACTCGACTAATCGGATGATCACGACAGTAGTTGGGGGGTAGGGGAAATAGCCTCGCCTCAATTTCCACGTTTTACTCTCAAGCGAGGATAAGATACCGCAGATAAATGAGAAGCGGAGCTGAAAAGGTAAATCTCCCTATTGGGAAAGCTACAAACACTGAACAGCAAAGAAGAAAAATCATGCATATGCATGCATTCTTTTCACGCTTTCCAATAAGCATGTAATTACATGCTTGTTGGAAAGCATGTAATTACATATAATTGGTAACAATAACACTAACTTTGGAGCACCAATTGAGATGACGTCAAGATGAATGGCATTGTGGGGAAAGGGTGATATCATCGCCTTTGCCAAAAAAAATTAATGACCGTTTTTTTTATCCACAAGTTTCGGGTAAGCCTTTCATCAATTTTACCGGTTTTCTATCAGGTAATAGCCCAAATAACACAACTTTACATAAAAATAAAATTCCTACTGCATTAACCCCTCAGAGAACCATCATGAAAACGCAAGAGAGATGGCCTGCACCATCATGAGTTGGGTCGTATCACTCGGGGCGTCAGTGAGGGAGGGGGTGACATGTAATGAGAGTGGATGGGGGGGTGGATACCTTAGATCCACAGGGGAGTAGCTTCTTCCATGGTGTGAGGTTCTCCGTGCACACGACCTCCCTGGGAAGGGCCGCGTACCTCAACAGCCTCCGCTGCGTGACTGCAGGGGACCACGCGTTCCGGTTAGCGTCGCCGCGCCCTCGCCGTCACTTCCTTCCGCCAAATCTCAGAGCGGTGGCACGGGCGACACGCGACCCCCAATGGCCACCCTCGTCAATGTCGGCTCGCAACGCGCCACCGCAATGCATTCGCGCGCCCTCGTAGAGACAAGACGACTCGGAGGCGCGAGGAGGAACCGCAGACGAGCGGGAAGGCAGCCACGCGACGGGCCGGCACCAACAATCGCCCGAGCTCTGCGGTCCTCGATATATCTAAGGTGTCGTCGGCCAATTAATGAGCGTTTACAAGTCGGAGGAAACGGAGGCACGCGGAGAAAACCCACGCGTGCGAGGGGGCATGACTCTCTCAAGACTCTCTCCCGTACGGTTGGAACAAGCAGAGTCCACATTTGCTGTCCCGCTTTCTGGGGGAGTCGGGGTTACTGCTTCTCCTCGACGCCCACGTCGGTGATCCACCAACCCTCGCTGCTGCCTCGACAGTGCTGGATGACAGGCAGCCACGTGCAATGGAGCCACCACCGTAACCCGAGTGCGAGTCCGGGTCACAGCTCCCACCAGCGGCAATTATTTGAACCGGTCCTGTGCCTAAATTAGTATCTGGTGCAGTTGATAAACATCAACACCGCGAAGACACAGACGGCCGGGCGCGGTGCTGGCCAAACCACCCCCTCGTGCTCCGCGCCAAATTTAATAGAAGCCTGCTGACACCACTTGCCCCAACCGTCTGTGGAGGCTACACGGGGGATCTTTGTCTCCGTGCGGGTGCGGCTTACTGTTCGCAGGTCCGGAAGGCCGGAAGGAGACCTCCGGAGAGGCGGTGTTGGAGGCGTCGATGAAGTTTAAAGAGGCGCAGAACATCCCCGAGAGGACGTTGACGAGATCCTGCCAGGCGGCGTCAACGCTGTGACACGCATAGCAACGGACGTGATCAATCCACTGCTGGATTAGGACCCCACCCACCAAGTGTGGTCACCGTCATCTCGAGATCCGGCGACGTTACAATCAGCCCAGCGTGTGTACGGGCTGATGTCCTCGTGCCCGACAGCGCAGAGAGCAAGCGGGCAATGGGCAGGACGCGTCGATGGCAGGGATGAGAGATGGAGGTCGACGTTAACCGCGATGAAATGTGATTGTGCGTGTTGTGTTGAACTTTCTTTCGCGCCGTACGTAGCCAACTGTGCTAATCTGAGGTGTGGGGGGGGGGGGAGACAAGAGAAATGAACTCGTGTGCGGGTATTGGATAGATTGTTACACCGCTAAATCTTGAGAGATGGCGACAGCTTGCGGGGGAGGCCTTCATCCAACAGTGGACTGACCGTGGCTGTTGATGGTGACGAATATTGTAAATTTTTACACGCAATATTCGAGATACAACTAGTCATCAATAGATATTTAATATTATGATGTCTCCGTTTGTGTATGATTCTAAGGCCAGGATGTAGTAGTGCCTGACTCTAGAACGGGTGGTGGTGGTGGTGGTGAGCGACCCGACTCTGGAACAGGGGCGCCGCGGTGGCGAGATGTCAACTACCTCGCCTGGTGTACAGGCAGTCGTGGGTTCGATCCTGACCCGGACGCCTGCTGTATATTTGGAGTTTGTGTGTCTCTCTCTCCGTTATCGCGTGGATTTCGCTCCCGGTGCTCCAGTTTTTCCCTCCAAATTTAGCGACACACATTTAGAGTACTTGGCTGCCGTACATTTCCGTACGCTGTCATTTGTGGCCAGGTCGCCGCTAAAAAAAAAAACACGAGAGAACTATACGGCTCAGCGGGTGTTGGCGGTGGGTGAACGTACTCTGGAACGTCGTTCTGGAACCAGACCCAGAGCTGGGCGCCATGCGGGGCGGGAGCCGGAGAGGTCCCCCAGGAATCCCCTCTCCAGGCCCCCACGGTGAGCGAGAGGTGCAGCTCCCGAACCCAGTAGCGGGACAGCACGGAGCCCAGCGGGCGGGGGAACAGCCGATAGTGCTGCTCTGTGCGCGCACACAACACACAACAAAGATCCCACCCCCACGTTACAGCCTTAACAGACAGTTGGGCAAGTGCTGTTCGCGAGCACCTATGAAGGCCGGCAAGGCACACGAGGGGGGTGGGTGTCCAACACCACGCCCGGCCGCCTTTGTCTCCCCAGTGGTCATGTTTACACACCAGGTACTCATTTGAGACGCAGTCAACCTAGGGTAGGCTCAGGACCAGTTCTGATCATCGTGAGCGGGAATCGAACTCAGGTCGCCGGGCTCGTAGCTGCGCTACCACTCACACACAGGTCATTCCGTATCATCTCCGTCGGTCATGGTCAGTCAACTGCTGGATGTAGCCCCCCCCCCCCAAGCCGTCACCAAATCTCACAATTCTGCGATGCCACAATCCACCCAGCTGATCTCATCGCTCCATCTCCTGCGTGTACGCCCTCAACCCCATGCTGCCCTCTCTTTACTGCTGCCCTTCTGCGATGCTTAACCGAGCCCGTGCTGCTGCTCACCTCATTCAGTTGCCCTTCCCGACTGCTCCGTGATTTCCATTATTGTCCCGTGCTGCCCCTCAGTTGCCCAACTGCCCCTCACCTCCCCAATGTCCCGTGCTGCCCCTCGCCTCCACAACTGCCCCTCACCTCTACAACTGCCCCTCACCTCAACTTCCCCGTGCTGCTCCTCATTGCCCCGTGCTGGTCCTCATTGCCCCGTGCTGCCCCTCACCCCCACAACTGCCCCTCACATCCCCCAACGTCCCTATGCTGCCCCTCACCTCCCCAACTACCCCGCGCTGCCCCTCACCTCCCAAACTGCCCCTCACCTCCCTCAACCGTCCCTCACATCCCCGCACTGCCCCGCGCTGCCCCCTCACCTCCACAGCTGCCCCTCACCTCCCCCAACCGTCCCTCACATCCCGCACTGCCCTGCGCTGCCCCCCTCACCTCTCGCGCTGCCCCGCGGTGCCCTCGTCTCCACGTGGAACAAGGCGGACACGAAACCCGGACTCAGCGGCTTCAGCAGCAACTGCTCCCGCGTCGTGTCCTCGCCAGCGCCCAGAGCGTGACTCGCGGGCAGCAGCAACAGCAGCAGCACGGGCAGCAGCAGCAGCAACAAGGGCAGCCGCTGCGTGCTCGGGCAGCGAAGGGAGCCCGAGCGAGAAGCGGCTGCCCGGTACGAGCGGCAACACACAGGCGCCATGACGGGACGGCGACGCGGAAGTGACGCGATGACGTTGCGGATAGGTCGGCGGAAGTGACGCGAGGACGTCGCTGATAGGTCGACGGAAGTGACGCGACGACGTCGCTGATAGGTCGCCGGCGACGCGGAAGTGACGCGATGACGTTGCTGAGAGGTCGCTGGCCAATCGGCGCGCGGGATTCCACGATTCGGAGATGCGCGACTCTTTCTCGTTGGGAGTTCATTCATCCGGAGCACCTGACCCGCACCCCCCACACCACCCCAACACACCCACCCAACTCTTGTCTCCTCTTGTGGCTGCCGTTCTTTTATTAGGTGTAGCCCTGTGAGCCATTCGGCTCTTGAATCGGGTGCAACCGCAAAAAACAAAAACATGAGCAAAAAAGACATCTTAAAGTGAATCTGTGACTGAGTGCAAACAGAAAATCCAAGAAAAGAGCAAAATATTGCAGAAAAAATAACCGTACATCAACGCTGTGTGGAAAAATCCCAGTGGGATGCAAGTCAAACAACAACAACCACGAGACAACTTAGATTAAGGCCATCAGTCTAACTCTGTACTACAACAAACAAACATGGCTAAACCAATACACTTTTCGAAATCACCAAAATAAAGCCATGAAACCAATGAAACAGTGATCATAGGAACTGTGACGGAATTTCCACGTTCAGGCGGTCGTCGCTGCAATGTCGCCCCTTGGTGCTTGCGGATCGGGTGGCACGGTTGCGTCGTGAGGGTCTGCTTGCTCTGGATGACCCACAACACCGTGTCAACCCAACCCACTCAGCAACTCACCCACCTACTCACATTCCCATCCACTCACCCAGCGACTCACATACCCACTCACTCACGTCCGCACTAACCTACCTACTCAACTCACTCACGTACTCACCCATCCACTCACCCTCGCACTAACCTACCTACTCATCAACTCACTCACCTACTCACTCACCCACTCACTCACCCGCTCACTCACCTCCGCACTAACCTACCTACTCATCAACTCACTCACCCACTCACTCACCTCCGCACTAACCTACCTACTCAACTCACTCACCCACTCACTCACCCGCTCACTCACTCACCCACCTCCGCACTAACCTACCTACTCATCAACTCACTCCCCCACTCACTCACCTCCGCACTAACCTACCTACTCAACTCACTCACCCACTCACTCACCCGCTCACTCACTCACCCACCTCCGCACTAACCTACCTACTCATCAACTCACCCACTCACTCACTCACCCACCTCCGCACTAACCTACCTACTCACCAACCCACTCAACCACATCCACCCAAACACCGCCTCCCCGTGTGCTTGGCGCGCAGTGTGAAGCCGCACACAGCACGCAGTCTCAGACTCTCCCTCCTCCGCTCGTGCATTCGGCATCCGCACATCCCCCTTATCAGTGCCCTACTTTATTACAGACCAATTCAGACCACATTGGTCACCCCCCGTGCCCCTTATACATCTCAACGTTCATCCTACAACGTCCCATCACAAACGCACTAATATTAAAGGCACGGTGTTGTTCCCCACGAGTACACGATTCATGTGGCTAAAATGCTTTCGGTCATGGATGCGTTATCCTTTGTGGACTGTTCAATAAAAGTGGTGGGCCTCGTTTTTGGACACGTGCCGTGTGGAATGAAGTCGAGGGGGCCGTAGGTTCCCACCCCTGTTTCAGGGGCTTTATGATTTTCATTAAAATACCATCGGCCTCGGAGAGACAGAGACGAGGAATAGTTACAAAGCACAGGAACAGCGCTCCATTTACAACACACACACACAGTTTGAAAGTCATTTGTTTATTCTTTACAATTGCAAGATTCACCAACATGTTTTTTTTTACATATATTAACCCTTCATTTGAAACCACCTTGTTTCAGATTGTCTTGATAATAAATTCCACTTCTGATTGAAGTGTTTTCATCCCGAGGTGGCTGGATAGTTCAGATGCCTCGACCCCAACGTCTGCGTCGGAGACAAAGAACCAGCACTAGCGAGTACCTGGGTTCAAATCCAGGTTCAGCCACTCTAAATTAGAATCCTCAACTGTAGTCAGTTGATGGTCTCAGCCTGGTCACCAAGTGACATTTGGTTTTCCACGTAATTCACGAATAATTCCAGCTCTGATAATGACCAAATCAATATTTCGGTTTCACTGCGACGAGAGCACCTTTACAGCACGGCTTGTGGGAAGAGTGTAGCACCATCTAGCGTGGATAAGAAGTCACTCGAAGGCAGAGGTCGCAAACGGGTTTTGATTCCTTACCCGTACCCGGCCGCACCAGGGTCGCAAACGGGTACCCGTACCCTACCCGGCCGGGTATGGGTACCCGTACGCTACCCGTACCCTACCCGAAATGAGTGACAAACGGTTACTCACCGGTGACTCACGGCCTACCCGTACCCGGCCGCACCAGGGTCACAAACGGGTACCTGTACCCGGCCGGGTACAGGTAGCCGGGTATCGGGTAGGGTACGGGTATCAGGTACCCGGTTGCAACCTCTGCTCGAAGGGCATCTCAGAAGCAGTTCTGCGATGCCTACTTCTGTGGGCCGTTCTTTAACACAGGGGGTGGTGATGCATCGCTTCCGATGGCAAAATTGGAATAAAATGTGGTGGGGGGGGGGGGGGAGTAAAACAGAGACCTGAAGTTATACTAATTAAAACAAAATATCAAGTTGCTGCGTTACACACCCAAGTGTCCCTGTGACATTAGTGTTAACAGTCTTGCAGCTGAAGGTTTCCACAGCTGCTCAGGTTTTCGCGGTTGTGCTGCTGTACAGCTCTGTCTCCCTCCGATGCGTTTCCGATGTCTGATTTTGCGCGCCATATTTCTGGGAGCTTCAGCAAGTGAAACTTTAGGCACGTGGAGCGAAACGTCGGACATCGTGCCGAACAACACGCGGTACAAACCGGAAACGCATCAGAGCGAACCATTTCACGTTTTTAATTCATTACATTTTGAGATGGCGCACAGGTGCTAAGACATACCCGATACAGCCATGTAGTGTTTAACGGCCAATTATAAAAAAAACAAAGATTATCAACACGCATTGATAATAACTTACAGCCAATGTCAATCCACTGTTGAATGAAGGTATCCCTAGGGCATGCCAGTCAATGTGCTGTATGACCGTACTTCACCATGCTGGTCAACGTGGGTTGGTAGAGTTAGTGTGGAGGCCCACCTACACCGGTTTAGATATCACCCTGGCTGAGGATCGAACTCGGGTTGACCGTTTTTCGAAGCACAGCATACAAACCAATGTTGGTGGGTGGAGTGGCGCCGCCACTCCACCCACCAATGTGTAATTGTGTTTTCATTTGACGCAGGACTGATATTTTCACTTTCATTACAAAATATTTTTCGAACAAAAGCCCTTTCTCACGCCTTTTTTGCACTTGCAAACAACATGCAGAGGAGAACATTTGACAATTAAAATGTATCCTTCATCACTTCATATATAAAAGTGTGATGCTGTAAACAGTTGCTTGATTACAAGTATACGTGTGCATACATAAATATTGTATAATACACACTGTGTGAATATATAAGGCTATAAAATATCTGGGAGGCTCAACCGGGTCACATGGGTGACCTGGCAGCTCCTCCCGCCCTATGTGACCACGCCCACTTGACAAAGCCACGCCCACTCGCTCACTCGCCCCTGCGCACTGAAATCGACAGGGCCTACTGCTGACAGGCCCAGCCCACTCCTCTGCCAAATCCAGCCCACTAGAGTACGCACCATCAATTGCTCGGGTCATGAGTCAATTCAAGACTTGCAGCGAACGTCGTGTTCTCTCGTGGCTAGATTGTATGCGACACGCACGGACCGGTCAAAAAACGCACAATTCGGTTCCTGCGGGTAAAACGCCGTGAGTTTTTTTACGGCAGGATAATGATGTAAATTGTCTTTCCCCGTACCTCCGATTATCACTGTTGGCTACGTACTGTGCAAAAGAAGTTCAACATACGTAGAACGTGGAGGAAAACCATTGTTGATGCTAATCAAGTGGTGAGGGCAGGCCAAAGGCGAAATTTACCCCAGGCCTCCAGGAAGCACTGTGGAATAACATTTAAATTGCCAACCCACTTGGAAATTTG
Source organism: Lampetra planeri (assembly GCF_965212315.1). Taxonomy (NCBI): domain Eukaryota; kingdom Metazoa; phylum Chordata; class Hyperoartia; order Petromyzontiformes; family Petromyzontidae; genus Lampetra; species Lampetra planeri. The sequence goes on along the minus strand of NC_136133.1, from coordinate 4,117,949 downwards.
GAATAGAACATGGCAGAAAAGCGTTGTCATTGTAATTGGGAAGAAGAGGCTGCGATGGGCGGGACAGGTATGCAGGGAGGCAGATGGCAGTTTTACACAGAACTTGGCGACAAAAGTGGGGAGACCTAAAGCCAGATCGCGGCGATGATGACTGTGTAACAAGGGAAACAATTTTTTTTTCATCTAGATGTGATAGAAGTATCACAAAAGCAGACCTTGAGGGTGCCATTCAAACAAACAACAGCTGCTGGATCTGGCATAAGGAAGGAAGCGACGGTTGGGTTCAGCGGTGGCGACAACATCACTGGCACTGGCCACCACGATCAGCTCATTGTAATCTTCGGCCCCCCCCCCCGCGTCCGTGTCTCCGTCGCTCGCGAGCACGGTCGCCTCGTAGAGGCCCCCTAGGCTTGGGCCCGTAGGCCACGCTGGCCCGCCACTCGTCATCCGAGTTGTTGCCGCCGGGTTCGACCCCTGCCCCCCTCCCGACCCCCGCCCCCCCCCCAACCCCGTCCCCTCGCCGGCCTGGCGTGGCTAAGCGCCCCGCTCGGACGCGAGGCGGTCACCTGACACTCTGCGACATGTGCAGCGGCGTGAGCATCTCCTCGAAGATGGCGCCCTTCACGTTGGAGCCGCGGAGGTTCGCTTCCTGCAGGTCGCAGCCCGACAGGTCGCAGTTCTGTGGTGTGCGAGGCAGGGAGGGATGGGAGGGAGTTAGGGATGGGAGGGGAGGGAGAGATGGGAGGGAGGATGGGAGGGAGGGGAGGGGAGGGAGGGGAGGGAGAGATGGCAGGGAGGGAGGGGAGTGAGTAAAGTGGCAGGACAGTGTGGGAGGAGAGCGAGGGAGTGAAGTGAGGGAGGGAATAAAGTTGGAAGTGAGGAAGGGTAGGAGGAGAGGGAGGGGGGCAGGGGGGTGAGAGGGAGAAGGGAGGAAGAGAGGGAAGGAGGGTGAGTGAGCAAGTCAGTCAATGATAGGGCAAGTCAGAGCAAGTGATTGAGTCAGTGAGAGGGCGAGTGAGCAAACAGACGGTGGGTGAGTGACAAACTTTAAACATTCCTCATTAAGAAGGAATTCACCTAATTTTATCTTCAGGCTCTTTAACTATTATTATACATACTCTTTGGTTTTTTCGGTAAAGTCATGTAAAAAAAACAAAGAGTATGAATCCTTGCAGTCACGAAAGCTTCAAATCTAGTATTATACATTTTTATTGCTAGGTGTGCATGCTTGCTCTTTATTCAATGCTATTTGTGTAGAGCGCTCTGCGATCCACGGGTGAAGAGCGCTATATGAAGTCCAATTCATTTGTTTATTATTACGAAACAGAGCGTGGGGGTGAATGCGTCCATGGGTGAGCGAGCAGAGTGGTGGTGCAGCGCCGCGTGTCTTCCCGCTCTGAACACCTCCGCCCCCCCCCCACACCCCTCCCCCCCAACCCCGCGTGGCTCGCACCTCGAGGTCTGTGCCCGCGAGCGTGGCCCCGCGCAGGTTGCAGTTCTTCAGCTTGGCGTTCTTGAGCGTGGCCACGCGCAGGTTCACACCCGTCATCTGGCTGCCCTCCATGTCCACGCCCTTCAGGTTCGCTCCTGCGCCAGGTCCCCCGCGCGTCGGCGGCAGAAAAGATAGGAAGGAGAATCGGGGAGGCGGGGCGGGGGTGATGTGGGCAAAATATCAAGGACCCCATGGTACGTAATAACACGATCAACTTAGGACATTTGGTATTCGCCGCATTCTTATCGCGCGGCAGGGCGATCGTCGCGAAGGAAAGCGCTGCTGTGTTTCGCAGACGCGGTCTGCAGGGGTCTCACAGTAGGGGGCGACGATGCCGAGTGAAATCAGAATTGAGTAACTTACAGGTTTTGTACATGTGTGTGTTGAACTTCTTTCGCACTGTACGTTGCCAACCGTGCTAAATCGGAGGTGCGCGGGAAGGGCAACTGACTAAGCACAATTTCAAGTTTCCTTCGAATTTGACAAATTTGTACCACGGCGGCGGCGGCGGCACACAACGGCCTCATCTTTTTTGCATTACGCCAGCGGATCTTTAACATCCACTGTGAAACAGACAGCATGAATTACACCGTTAATACACACAACTGCAAACCTCTGCAATAAGCAGTGCGAACGTGCTCCCTGCTGAGCCACGTCACCGCCCGAGTGTCAAACTTGTATCCACTCCATCCCTCTGGTCTCTCTCGGAACAATGAAGAAGGGCCACACCCCGAAACGTTGTTTATTTGTGTTATTGACAAACTTATTTGTTATTCACGCTTGTGCAGCACTGCCAACGCAGTACGCCAAATAAGTTGTGTGTTTAACAAATGCTTTAATCTAAGTTGTCTTGTGGTTGTTGTTGTTTGACTTACATCCCACTGGGATTATTGCACACAGCGTTGGTGTAAGGTGCTCTTTTCTGGAAGATTTTTTGCTGCTTTTTCCTGGATTTTTCTGTTTGCGCATAGTCACTTTAAGATGTTTTCTTGTTCATGTTTTTGTTTTTTGCTCGTTGCGGTTGCACCCGATTCAAGAGCCGAATGGCTCACAGGGCTATACCAAATAAGTGAACCTGAAAAAAAAACTGAAAAAATATGCAAACTCGTCACACTAAAAGATGTACCATGCATCGCACAACTTTCAGATGCACTTCTGCGACCAATAGCAAAGCCCTTCCTTGTGATATTCGGAAGCCACTGGAGCTATGCACTTTTAAATCTGGACTGAAAATGTATTTCTTTAGAAATGTTTTTTGTGATTAGTTTATTGTCCTCTCCCCGCACCTCCAATTCGCACGGTTGGCTACGTACGGCGCGGAAGAAGTGAAACATACATACGTACCTTCCAAGTTTGCCTTCAGTCCTGTGGGCTCTTCAAAGTTGCACCCTCTGAGCGACGCGCCCTCCATGTTGGCGCAGAGCATCTTCACTCCCTGCAGGTTGGCTCCCTGCATCATCAACGTCACCACCGCCGCCAACAACATCACTGAGATATCTCGTCTTTTTAAAATCTAGATTTAAAACTAATTTCTTTAGAATTCCTTTTTGTGTTGAGTTTCTTGTCCTTCCCCCGCACCTCCGATAAGCACGGTTGGCTACGTATGGTGTGAAAGAAGTTCAACATTATATAACGCCAACACCACCACCACCAGACAGAGGTTCCCCCCCCGCCCCGACAAGAAACCGTTGGGGCAAGCGTAGTTATCGAGCGCCTATGAAAGCCGGCACGGCACACGGAGAGGCGGTGCGTCCATCGTCACGCCCGGCCTACTCTGTCTCTCCGTTCCTGATCTTTACACATCACGCTAGCTACCCACTTTCAATGCCGAGCCAACCTAGGAAAGGCCCAGGTCTGGGGCAAGAGATACCACCACCACCCCTTCTGGCGAACGGACGTGCGCTGCCCCAATCCCCGTGGGCTCCCCTCTCGGCCCACGCGCGGATCCGGTTAGCCGCACTCACATCCAGCACGGCTCCGGAGAGGTCGGCGCGCTCCAGGTTCGCGCTGGACAGGTTCGCCTGCGAGAGGTTGCACCTGCTGAGCGCGGCCATTTTGAAGTTGATGTAGCGGAGGTCCAGGCGGGAGAGGTCGGCGCCGCTGAAGTTGAGGCCCTGCCGCGGGAGGAGTGGGGTGAGGGCGTGTTCACAGAGTCGTGGGGTGGGTTGGGATTTTGGGTGGGTGAGTTTGGCTGGGTGAGTCGGTGGTGAGTGGGTTTGTATGGATGGATGTATGTATAATACGTATGCCTTCGCGACCAATATTATCCGTAATAAACGGTTTTTTTTTGGGGTTACATCACATGAATATAAATGTGTCGTTAAACCCGCCACCACCCAACACAGCCAATTATTCAGGTGTGTCACGTAATCAAAACGTGCCTATTACTACTTCAGCACATCGGTGTGTTGGAGAATAAACCGACATTTACTATTAAAGTACAACGTTTATTATGGATGTATGTTGAACTTCTTTCGCTGGGTGGGTCAGTGTGGTTGGGTTTGGCTTGGTGGTGGGTGGTAATTTTTAAACAGTCAGAGTGTCTACACTGTTGAATGTGTGGGTGGGCGAGCGAGTGAGTGAGTGAGACGTTAGTGAGCAAGTAAGCAGTGGGTTATAAGGAGTGAGTGAGTGGGTGTGCGAGTGAGCGAGTACATGAGTGGGTGGGAAAGTGAGTGAGAGAGTGGGTGAGTGGGTGGGCAAATGAGTAAGTCTGGAAGTGACAAAGTGAGTGGATAAGTGAGAATATGAGCGAGGGTGTGGGTGTGCGAGTGATGAAATGGGTGACTAAGCAATTAAGCGAGTAAACGAAAGAATGAGCGAGTAACCGAGTGAGTAAGTGGATGAGCGGGCGAGTGAGCTGGTCAAAGAGGGAGTGTGCGAGAAGGCGGGCGAGCATGTGGGAAAGCGACTGAGCGATTAAGTCGCTGATCGGGCGAGTGACTTTACAAGTGATGGAGTATTAGGCCAACATCTGGGCGAGCAGCCTAGTGAGCTGGCGGCACCTGGCAGCGCAGTTCACAGCTGGTGGGCGTGGCCAGGAGGAAGCGAATGAACTCTTTCCGGGAGATTGGCGTGTGGTCTTCGGCAGGTTGCTTGTTCTTCAAAATACAAACAACGGCACCAAGCGTCGCCGTCGACACGTTATCTTCAACGACACCACGGCGAAAACATCAGGACGGCTTTCATACTGCACAAACGCGAAGATCTCCCGTACGGCCTCTAAAAGTCTGGGTGGCCTTCACCACGCCCGGCCGCCTTTGTCTCGTCAGTGCTGATTTTTTTACATACTGTGCCTGGTACTCGTTTAAGGCCGAGTAGACCGTGAGTAGGTTAAACGTTGAGTTTTATAAGGGCACCACGGGGTGACCAGCCCCTCCCCACCCAGCCCCACCCCTCCCACCCCCCACCCTGCCCCACCCTCCCCAACCAGCCCCTCCCCACCCTCCACACCCAGCATCCTCCCCACCCTCCCCTCCCCACCCAGCCCCTCCCTCCCTACCCCGCCCCTCCCTGCACGACGGACGGACACAATAATCCCCTGTGGGCTGGTGTAACCAGGAGGTTCCTAGCAGTATAATGGCAGCTCATATCTGAACGGTGTCCTGAGGTGGGATTACACCCAGACTCTCTGTACTCAATTGTTGTTGTTGTTGTAGTGGTTGCGAGTGAAGGCAGCCACTCCCCACCTTCATCAGCTGCTCCATTTGCTCGATGAGCGGGGAGATCCCGAAAAACTTCGCCTCCTCCAGGACCCCTGTTAACAAGACAGCGTGAGGACACCATCACCGTCGGGCCATGATCTACCCACTGCTGGATGAAGGCCGCAGATGCGAAGACTCGGCGCTCACGTTTCGGTGTGTTTTGGCAAAGCTGTTTTTTTTTCTTCGTCCAAATTCGATTTAAAAAAAATGTCCCAACGTCTCAATTGCCAACGATGCGAAAAAATATGCACGTACATACGTGTGATTGGACTTGGATATTTTTTTACGTGGAGACAGGAACGTCTGGGGTTTTAGCCGTTCAACGGCATTGGCTGCAGGCCGGTGAATCACTTTGGTGTCGCCGTTCAACGTTCCGGACGGGCGGCAAGTGACTGACCATGAGCTCCACTTTGAAAAAAAAAGTACTTTTTAACGTTTCCCCATCGGCACCCTGGGAGTGCGCAACCTCAGTGAGCAATCTCTGGACCGGCTTCCACAATCAGTGTCTCCTCGGCAGAGTCAGCCTTGCCCGAATCTATGCTGGCAAACTGCCAGATGCGAGTATGTACACATGTATGTTGAACTTATTTTGCACCGTCAGACGTTTCGGCCACAACGCAAGCAGCCGTCCTCAGGTGAAGAACAGGTCTGTCTTCTTGGTTCTTTCGGCAGACCTGTTCTTCACCTGAGGACGGCTGCTTGCGTTGTGGCCGAAACGTCGTGAGAATTATTTTATTATGTTTTATTTGTATTATTGTATTATTTCCATTCTACGTAACTTTACCGAAAGAACCAAGGAGATGAATCCCTGCAGTCACGAAAGCTTTAAATCGAAATCGCTTCCTCCAGTCTAAACAAATGAAAGGGATCCGATTCTGATGGTTTACCCGTCGTGTGCTGCGCCGCAACCGCAGCCGTTCGTTTGTCCCACAGTGGTGCGGGAGGGCAAACCCTAAACGCAAAAAAGTATTTTCGTGCGTTGGTTTGCCGTCCTTCCCCCGCACCTCCGATTAGCGCGGTTGGCCACGTACGGGTGGTGCCAATGGAGTCCAACGTACCCTGCAGGTTGAGACCCTCGTTCACGATGACCGTGCCGTGGCGGAGGAAGTTGATGACCGGCTCAAAGTACTCGGGGCTCCTGTCGATGAGGTACGCTCCGCTCGGGTCCCGCGTGTTGCTCCAGCCCTCTGTGCGCAAGTAAAAAAAACGCACCGCGTATTCATATTTGAGGCCGAGTCAACCTAGGGGAGGGGTCTCCCACTACCCGGTTCAGATAATCATCGCCGGCGTCGGTTTGACGGTGAGCGGGGGTCGAACTCAGGGTCACCGGGTTCGTAGCGCAACCAATGTTGTGCTAGCCGCCGCTGCACACGCACGCACACACACATGCAGACGCTGGAGGGACTTTCGTCAGCTGTGGAGACGAACGTTGAACGTCGGAGCGCGTCCTGGCGCGAGTTTCTTCTCGCCGTTTGTCAATTTCAGCGAAAGTTGTGCCAACGTCCCGACTGCCAGTGGCGCGGGAAAATCTGTCACAACGAAGTGAATCCATCCCTGGAAACGTTACTCACCTCGTCTGTCAAACATCTTTGCGAGCATGCAGTTCGGGTCTTTGTTCACCAGCGTACCTCTGTCAGACACACACACACGCGCGCGCAACATTGGTTGGGTTCGGGTGACTTATGAAAGCGATCTCTCAATGTTCGCTGACATAGCTCCGTGTTTTCAATGCTCGCAAACTCAGTGGAGCAACTGCGGCGGCAAACACGTGTGGCACTGGCCAAGATGACCTCTTGACCTTGCCCCTGCTGCCCGTGGCGTGGGTGTCGTTTAAGTTTTCCCGCGCGCGGTACCTGGTCGTAGTGAAGTGACGACCTCCAACATTGAGAGTCAACCAATCGGCGAAGGAGTTCTGGCCGGGTTCCTCCGAGATGGAGGCAAACTGAGGATCTGAGGAGTGTAAAGACAAAGTTCCCCCGTGTAGCCTTAATAGACTGTTGAGGCAAGTGGTGTAAGAGCGACTCGCACCTATGACGGCCGGCACGGCACACAAGAGGCTGGGTGGCCAGCACCATGCCCGGGCCACCTTTGTCTCCCGAGTAACAATGTTTACGCATCGCACCAGGTTCTCATTTGAGGCCCAGGACCGGTTCACATAATCGTCACTGGTGTTTGCCTTGAGTAGGAATCGAACTCAGGTCATTGGGTTCGAAGCGCAACGCGCTAACCGCTACACTACTACTTTGAGCAGTGCACGCACACACACGTACACACTTACAAAGCAAAGATCCCCCCTTTAGATCGTTAGCGAGCGCCTATTAAGGCTGACATGGCACACGAGGCGATGGGTGGCCAGCGCCACACCCGGCCACCATTATTATCGCAAGTGCTCAAGTTTACACACAGTACAAAGTACTAATTTCAGGCTGAGTGGACCTAGGAGAGTCCCTGGAGCGATTCAAATATTATTTCCCGATGTTCGACAAATCACTATCCTGTGCTACCCTGTCTTCACCAGAACCCTGCCTTGTGCTGCCCTTCATTACCCAGAACCCTGCTTTGTACGAGAGTGATCGAACCCCTCCCCCTTAACGACAGACGGACGGACAGAGTGCTTACCTACAAACGATTCGCCTGCAGAAACAAACAGCACATCGTCTTCCCTACGCACAATAAACAACAAGAAACATGTTAGGAAGGGTAGGATAACAATGCCCCTCTTAGAGGGTCTCTCTCGGGCAGTGGTTCTTCTTAACCTGGGGGTGCACGCCACCCCCTGGGGGTGCAAGATGCCCTTTCTGGGGGTGCGAGACGTGGCAAGATTTTTTTTTTAAGGTAAATAATAGACACGCAAATTAAGCTCGGGCACGTAAGTAACAACTACTTTGTTTCATCACACCCTGTGAATTTATCAACACTTTTGTTTTTCACGATTGAGAACTGAAGGGGTGCAAGGCTGCAGTAAAGGTTAAGAACCACTGCTCTAGGGGATGCCCTTCTGCCAACAAGTGGCGTGGGGCGAGCAATTGCAGAGCTGCGCGTTTAAATAATGTCACCGCTTACTTGGGACAGAGTTAAACTTTAACGCTTTGACCCAGATTGCCACCTGTCCTGGTGTGACCCGGACAGTTCGGGACTTGGCATCCAGTTTAATACACTGTTCGTGATCCATGTCCTGGTGGCAGGAGTTGGTTTGTGCCGACATCTGTCAGTGGCATGGTTTCGACAGACCCAGGCCGACCGAGAAATGTCTTTGGTTTGGCCTCTGGAAGAGAGGTGGCTACGAAGCTGGCATTGACTCACCTGATCAGGCAGACGTCATCAATCAGCCCGCCGTGGGCATTGTAGATCGCCAAGGCCTTAAATCCCAGCTTCGTTCCGGCGAGGGACAGCAGATCGGACAGCGAGCCATAGACAGCCACCACCTGGCGATGAACCAACAAAAAAAAAACCCACGGACAAACCAACACACACGTGAACTCAAGAGGTCACGGAGTTCATAGCGCTCTCAAAAAGTCTACGTGGTATAGACAAAGATACTGTATAGGTGAGGTGCAGCCCTGAAATGTCCTGCTCATGGCACTGCTGGACAAGGAGCTTTCACTAAAGGAAGGGGATATTTTGGCCTACTCTTCCACCGTGACATTTTAGGATTCTACTCAGTTTTTTTTATAAAGCCTATGAAGAGCAACTATTAGAGATGCAGGTCTGGGTGATTAATTAATTCCGTTGCTTTGTCTGCAAGTTGGCGAAGTACAGGTGCACCCAGCACCTTGGAGTGTTTATTGGGGGCTGCGCAAAGCTTTGTTATCCATGGTTTGCAACTTTCCGCGGCCGCTCAGAGCAATGAAGCGTCCTTGATTTGGGCCCTGACAATGGTGGCAATGATGATGGCGATGACGATGGCGGTGAGAATGACGACTGACAATGACGTCACCTTTCCGTTCCTCCTGCAGCCATTGGGGAAGACGGTCACCCGCCTCATCTTCCTCCCAACCCGGATTCTGCACCGTCAGAGGGCAGCACGGGGCGGCATTGGGACAGCGGCAGCGAGACTCGTGTCCCAAGACGGACCCTGTTGTGGAGGGGGGAGGGAGCACACAGAGCAGCGCAGAGGAAGCGTCTGGCTAACCGAGGTCGCAAACGGGTTTTGATTCCTTACCCGTACCTGTTCCCGGACCCGTACCCTACCCAAAATGAGTGACAAACGGTGACTCACCAGTGACTCACGGCCTACCCGTACCCGGCCGCACCAGGGTCGCAAACGGCTACCTGTACCCGTACCTGACCGGGTATGGGTAGCCGGGTATCGGGTAGGGTACGGGTATCGGGTATCCGGTTGCGACCTCTGCTGGCTAATAAAGGCCAGCACAGGGAAGGGTTCTGCATAAGATAGCGCAGAATTGGCCAGTACTACTGCAGCGAAATCGCGGGATGTCACTGCGTGAAGCCGGGCCGGGAGAGGCACGCGTGCGATGTAATGACATCACTGACACCACTGGAATGTGGATGCATTAACGGCCCTAAGTGGGGCTCGGTGAGCGTTGATTGACAGCAATGGATGGCACCACGCGCTGCGTGCAGTTCCAGCCCCCTAGAGCAGGGGTGGGGAACGTCCGGCCCGCGGGCCGGACGAGGCCCGCGAAATCATTTGGTGTGGCCCTGCCAAGGCAACCGCAGGTGGGACTCGAAATTCAATAAACCTAGGAGCAAACCTGGAAAAGTGAGTAGCAACATCATCAATACCAGCTAACATCACACGCCTCGCCGAAGAGAAGCAGTTCCAGCCATCGCATTAGGGGCGAGTAAATTAAATGTTTGGCCAAATATAGCAGGCTAATTTTTAAGTTGATAATTTTGTATGGGCCCGCGAATGAGGTTACAAATATCCAAATGGCCCTTGGCAGAAAAACGGTTCCCCACCTCTGCCCTAGAGTATGGGGTGAGAGGGTGCCGACGACGGAACGGGGTTTCAAAGGGGCCATGGCACTCTGGTTGATCCCGGAGGACACGTGACCGGAGGTACCTACACCCGGGGACCCCCGAAGGGGGGCTGGGGGGATCACGTGTGGAGTTGCAGAACCTCCTCGAGGATTCCAGAAGAGGGGTCGTGGCTTGCGGAGGAGCGAGCCCCGATGACGCCACGTCCATGTTCCAAGTTCTACAGAGTCTCCAACACGAGGACCCGGACCCGAGCCGGGGTCCGGTCCATTGTAGCCAGCTACGCGTGGTTAGATGGCCTGGTGGTCCACCAACGTAGCGAACTATGTGGTGAAGGGGCAGTTACCCCTTGTGTTAACGTGTTAAGGGGGCCGTCCATAAATGACGTCACGCAATTTTGGACGATTTTTGACCCCCCCCCCCCTTCGTCATACGGCGTCACAAAAAGTCAGACCCCCCCTCAAATATGACGTCACAAAGCTCTGCCCCCCACCCCCCCCAAAAAAAATAAAAATTCAAATCGCTTTAAACTATTGTCATTGTAGTGCGTATTAAATGTGCCGCTGCACTCTGATGTTGTGGGAGAAAACATTTATTAAAAAGTCTATTTAAGTAAGTAGAACGTGTTGTCTATATTTATTTAAAGTTGCGCATTTTTATGTGACATCACATTTCTCAAACGCCCCCCCCCATCGTCACACATCGTCACAAATGTCTGAGCCCCCCCCCCCCCCCTAGTTGCGTGACGTCATTTATGGACGGCCCCTAATGTTAATAAACCTGCTCCCTCCAAGTGTATGTCCGAGTCTCCATTTGAGCCCCCTACACGACTACTATGAAGACAGGGCAGTGCAGCAGAGGGGTTTCTGTTTAAAAGGCCGTAGTCAGCAGGGCCTTGGCTCTGAGAGAGGGCGCAGAGTTAGTGGAGAGCTCTGAGTAGTAAGATCGGACAACACAGGGTTCTAGATACGACGGGGTAGCACAGGATAGTGTTTGTTCAGAGGGGGCACAGTATAGAGCAGGGTTCTGGATGACAGGGGGCAGCACGGGGCAGGGTTCTGGTTAGAAGAGGGCAGCACAGGGCAGCAGGTTTTCTGATAAGAGACGGTCAGCACGGGGTAGGGTTCCCGATAAGAGGGCAACACAGGACAGGAGGGTTCTGGTTAAGGGAGGGCAGCACGGGGCAGCAGGGTTCTGGTTAGGGGAGGGCAGCAGGGTTCTGGTTAGGGGAGGGCAGCAGGGTTCTGGTTAGGGGAGGGCAGCCTACGGGGCAGCAGGGTTCTAGTTATGGGAGGGCAGAGCGGGGCAGCAGGGCTCTGGTTAGGGGGGGCAGCAGGGTTCTGGTTAGGGAAGGGCAGCACGGGGCAGCAGGGCTCTGGTTAGGGGAGGGCAGCACAGGGCAGCGTGGCTCTGGACAAGCTCAACTCCGTACCTTGGCCATGCCCTTCTCCGCCCAGCAGACACTTCCGGAATCGGATGTAAATGATGAAGAGATTCAAGAAGAATCGATTCTAAACAATTTCAACCTCCTCTCTTGACAATTGGATCGAAATCGTGATTCAAGCGCATCGATTCAGAACGTTAGATCCAATGGAATCTAAATGTCGATTCGTGGTGTCGATTACGCTCGGCGTGATAAATGTTTGCGATTCGAAATCCTTACGGTTTTATCTCCACGTGTTTGTATAAAGCTCCACTTATTTTACGATGATTAAGCACTTTAATTAATATTATGGAAGAGCGGTGGCACACTGGTTCACGCTAAACCTCACACAGTACTCAGGTTTAACACATAGGCTTTCGCGACCAATGTATCATTACTGGCGAAACGTCGTACTCAGATTGTAAATGTTGTGGCTTGGCTCTCCAACACACTGGTGGTGCTGTACTAGTGACGAATTGGCCACGTGCTGTTTACGTGACAACCCTTACTAGTTGGCTGTGCCGGTTGGTGGCGGGTTTAACGACACATTTATACTAGTAGGAACCTGGTTACACCAGCCCACAGGGGATTATTGCGTCCGTCGTGCAGGGAGGGGCTGGGTGGGGTGGGGCTCGGTGGGGATGGTGGGGAGGGGCTGGGTGGGAAGGGTGGGGCTGGGTGGGGAGTGGGAGGGGTGGGGCTGGGTGGGAGGGGTGGGGCTGGGTGGGGAGGGGCTGGTCACCCCGTGGTGCCCTTATAAAACTCAACGTTTAACCTACTCACGCCGGCCTGTGCCCGCCCTCACAGTCGGGCATATTTGCGGAATACACCACGCCGCCGTTGACCCTGGCCATTGACCGAGCAACCCAACGTTCCTACCAGCTCCCTCCGCAGGAATTTGTTATTTACGTGATATAACCCAAGAAAGACCTGCATTATGGATGAGCACTCGACACACTGCCAAGAAACAACGTGTGCCTGTTGCACGGTACAATATAGCAATCAGAATCGGTATAAGTATTTCTACTGCAGGAGAAATCCGATGAGCTATGAAGCTCTTTCTTTTTTCACAGATGTCGGGGCACGGGGTCAGAACGTTCCAACAGCAATGAAACACGATCAGAGTGATTTGGTATTCTAGATTTGAAGTTTTCGTGACTGCAAGGATCCATACTCTTTGGTTCTTTTGGTAAAGTCACGTAGATGAAAAAAAATAATAATGATAAAAATTACATTTAGATTTAATTTACATATTTTCATTTTATTATTTTTATTTTTCATCTACGTGACTTTAACGAAATAACCAAAGAGTAAGTAGTGAAGATGCAGTGTAGTGGTTTATGACAAAGTAAAGTAGCCCTGATGGCAAGGTATTACTTGAATGAAGGTTTCTGCAAAAAGTATAGGTCTGCAAAACCAGAGGGAGGTGAGAAATTTTGGTCAATTCATCATGCGAATACACTACCTGGAACAATAGAGGGGTTACGTGACCTCGTGCCACATAAGTAGGCCCCTTCAAGTAAGTCCATGAGACCTTGTGGTGTTTTTAAAAGAAAGGACCTCCGAGGATTTTATCGACTAAACGAACAAGCTACTTGTGGCAGAGTGATAGCTTTGGGCGGCAGGGTGTTTCTTTGGGGAAAAGCGAGGGACTTGCCGGGGGGTGGCTTTGTGTGAAAGTGGTTGCAGGCAGGGGCGGTTTCTTCATTAGGGCGATTGGGCGACGCACCACCAATCTCATTTAACCACAGAGTAACACGAGCCGTTACTGTGCCTCTGGATATAGTCCAATCAGCGTCATGTCACGTTCTGTGGAGTACCGCCTCTTTTTGGGCGATTTCACTCCGGCTGAGAATCGCCCCGAGTGTTCCGTTAGACTTACATTCAAAGATGGTTTTTTTCGAACGGCGGGCGCTGCAATGCATTCTCTATGGCTTCCGGGAGGGCTCGCACTAACGTGCTTACGTCATCATACGTAAGCACGTTTCAGTCAACAATATTATTTGTCGCCACCTAGTGGAATCTTTAAAAGAAACTGAATGGATTGTAATAATAGTGAGTATAGAAACAAACAAGATGTATTGTAAGAGTCACTTTATTTTTCATTAATATTAAAGAAGTGAAGTTGCCTTTACATGCTTAAGCTGTTAATGTATCCATTGCATGGGTGGACCTTATCCTTATCAATCATCCAGACATTTGGCCCCCCTGAGAGATTTTGCAGGAGCCGCCACTGGTTGCAGGTGTGTGGGGTTGGATTGGCTCATGGGCACGGGGGTTTGGACTCGCCGTGGGCACACCATGCTACTCAAATGGGGAAAGGGCCAAATTGTGTGATTGAATAAAAGACCCCGTCGAGGGGAACCAAGGGAAGGGAGCAGGGGGATTTCATTCTGCCCCTCGGCTTGTTCGAGGCGGCTGCTGTGCTGGAGATGGAGACTGAGGCGGGATTTTATTCCACTACTGATCCTGTTCGAAGTGGCCTGCTGAGCCTGCTCGAGGCGGCTGGGACTGATCCACTGAGAGTGTTCGGTTTCAGAGCCGGGTGATGCTTCGGGCGTGCCCTTCAGGGTTTTGCTCGGCAGTTTTTTTCCCCTCGTAGTGTTCGTGGTGGAGGAAGTATGTGAAGCCGTGGACGTCGGGTTGTTGTATGATGGTGTTGGTTGTTGTGTTGTTGTGAAGGTCATTTGGGTTGGTATAGTGGCTCGTGATGCGTGCATTCCTCTGGGGAAGTCTTAAACCTGTTGCCCTTTTGACAATGTAAGATTTGCGTAGAGATTGAATTCTAAGTAAACCCTATACAACTGTAATATACCGTAACAACAATACTATGAATCTAAAGACACAGACTGGTATCGGTGAGTTTAGTGTTGGTGTAGGTGAGCTGTGGTGAGTTTAGTATTGTGTAGGTGAGCTGTGGTGAGTTTAGTGTTGGTGTAGGTGTTTTTAGTGTTGGTGTAGGTCAGCTGTGGTGAGTTTAGTGTTGGTGTAGGTGTTTTTAGTGTTGGTGTAGGTCAGCTGTGGTGAGTTTAGTATTGGTGTATGTGTTTTTAGTGTTGGTGTAGGTGAGATGTGGTGAGTTTATTATTGGTGTAGGTGTTTTTAGTGTTGGTGTAGGTCAGCTGTGGTGAGTTTAGTGTTGGTGTGTTTTTAGTGTTGGTGTAGGTCAGCTGTGGTGAGTTTAGTATTGGTGTATGTGTTTTTAGTGTTGGTGTAGGTGAGCTGTGGTGAGTTTAGTATTGGTGTAGGTGTTTTTAGTGTTGGTGTAGGTGAGCTGTGGTGAGTTTAGTATTGGTGTAGGTGTTTTTAGTGTTGGTGTAGGTGAGATGTGGTGAGTTTAGTGTTGGTGTAGGTGTTTTAGTGTTGGTGTAGGTGAGCTGTGGTGAGTTTTGTATTGGTGTATGTGTTTTAGTGTTGGTGTAGGTGAGCTGTGGTGAGTTTAGTATTGGTGTAGGTGTTTTTAGTGTTGGTGTAGGTGGGCTGTGGTGAGTTTAGTATTGGTGTAGGTGTTTTTAGTGTTGGTGTAGGTGAGCTGTGGTGAGTTTAGTATTGGTGTAGGTGTTTTTAGTGTTGGTGTAGGTGAGCTGTGGTGAGTTTAGTGTTGGTGTAGGTGAGTTTAGTGTTGGTGTAGGTGAGCTGTGGTGAGTTTAGTATTGGTGTAGGTGTTTTTAGTGTTGGTGTAGGTGAGCTGTGGTGAGTTTAGTATTGGTGTAGGTGTTTTTAGTGTTGGTGTAGGTGAGCTGTGGTGAGTTTAGTATTGGTGTAGGTGTTTTTAGTGTTGGTGTAGGTGAGCTGTGGTGAGTTTAGTGTTGGTGTAGGTGAGTTTAGTGTTGGTGTAGGTGAGCTGTGGTGAGTTTAGTATTGGTGTAGGTGTTTTTAGTGTTGGTGTAGGTGAGCTGTGGTGAGTTTAGTGTTGGTGTAGGTGAGTTTATTGTTGGTGTAGGTGAGCTGTGGTGAGTTTAGTATTGGTGTAGGTGTTTTCAGTGTTGGTGTAGGTGAGCTGTGGTGAGTTTTAGTAGTGGTGTTTTGTGTGGTGAGTTCAGTAGTGGTGTGCTGTGTGGGTGACTTTAATGTTGGTTACAGGGGATTTCCATTCTCGGAGAGAGTATAAAGAGCCTTCGAGATTACGCAGACGGTCCAGACTCCTCCGCTGCATTTGTTCATCTTCCAAGCCTCGAGACAATTCCAACACGAGGTAAAATACTTCCACGTACATTTATCTTAACATTTATCTTAACATTTTTAAACTTTAATTACAATAATTTAAAAAAATTCAACTTATCACCTACTTTGTTTCTTTTTGTTTCTGAGCCTTTGTTAATGAAAAGTGTACCTGACGATTTTACTGAATAGCATTAAAGGCTAAATAAATATTTAAGAAATTACATATCCACTAGAGATGTGTGGAAATGTAACCAATGACTCAAGATATACATTACACTCTACACCGTTAAGAAGAGGCCACTTTGTCTTTATCTTATAATTCTATTCTTGCATGTGGAAATATTGTCAGGAGCTAAATGCCAATGTCGAGGAGATTTGCTAGCCACGAGAGGGGTTCAGGAGAGTTGTTGTAGTATTGTTGGTTAGTATAATGGAATTTAAATCTACAGATCCCAATTTGTGCTCCCAAGCCCGGCATTTAAAAGTGGGCACGTTTCTTAAGTCCTTTACTGGGCATCTGTGAAAAAAGCTTCATAGTTCATGGGATTCCTCCAGTCATAAAAGATCCTGATTCTGATTTTAAAACATCCTCCCTGCCTGTGGTCCACCCAGCAGTACAAATTGGTACAGCACAGTTAGTCGATCAACAGGTCGGGTGCGGTGGGGTAAAGTGTGGGTACGTTACTCCAATCTATTCCAAGAAATCTGGTCGGCGTGGAAGAATAGGCTAAAAACACTCTAGTCGGGTTCTCTGGAGCTTTCTCTAGCACCTTATAGGCCCGTCCGCTAGCAGTAACATTGGCAAGCCAATGCAGGGCTGCACCACCTTCATCTTGTATTACACACAATTGTATTCCTTAAAATATATGTATTTGTTGTATTATTGAAAGGTGTAACCAGATGCAATTCATTATACTTTTCAGATGTCTACCAACGAATGTCGCAACTGGCCATCTCCGGGTTTGTAATCACTTACATTTACAGCTCTATGCATTTTTATTTACACAGGAGGAGATCTATCACTGCGGGAAAAACATCATTTTTCTTTGCGGTGCTTTTTTTGTTTCTAAAACAGCAGCTCGCCTCTGCCATTACTTTAATTTCACATTCATGATCATGCTATTGGAGAGCCTTACAAGTGGGAGCTCTAGAGCGCCACCCTAGCGGGCATTTTACTCTGAGACTGACCAGCCGTCTTGCAAGAACAATCTATGAGATACCCTTTACTTAATGTGATGTGTGTTGAACTTCTGCGCCGTACGTAGCCAACCGTGTTAATCGGAGGTGCATGGGAAGGACAACAAACAAAATACAAAAAGCAGTTCTAAAGAAATTAGTTTTTCATCTAGATTAAGAAGTGCATAGCTCCAGTGGCTTCCTAATCTTGGAAGGAAGAGCGTTCCAGATGGCCGTAGAAGTACATCTGAAAGCGTGTGATGCAGTGTCCAAAAAATTACGACCTCTCGGCATGAGTATATTAGGTACACGTGACACAGATTTAAGTAAAGCGGTGGCACAACCCAAAGACCTCAATTCGATTCTTGGGCCACGGCTAACATTGGTGGTAAATTATATATCTGAACCGGTCATGACAGCCTCCTTTATATCAATCCGCACTGATTAAACAAACCCCCATGACTGACGCAACATGGGAAGTCCTTCATCCAACACTGGATTCCAATGTTGGATTCCAATGTTGGATGTACCGCACCTCCGATTATCACGGTTGTCAAGGTACGGTGTGAAAGAAGTTCAACATATGTACCAAAAGAAAATAACATGAGCCATACACATTTGTTTTATTTGCAGACAGTTCTCAGGATGGAAAAGAATGCAAAGAGGTAAGCGCTCGATTTTAGTTTTTTATTTTCTGACAAAATATGTCGAGCTTGATTTTAGCTTTTATTTGTAAACATGGGTTTTGGTATTTAACTCAATATCGTACAGTACAATGTCGCATATCCCATTTAATTGAGGACTGCGGTAAAGGCAGATCGGTGAAAGTGTAATGGCAGCTAATTGACACCATAAAAAAAATTTCAACCAGTTATATGCTTATTATTTACTTTATTCACCACGTAAATATTTTACTATGTATATTCGTTGAGTGCGGTTGCACTTTGTTTTGCTCAGTCGGTGTTAGCGGCTGAGGTCGTGACGGGTCAGTTTAACACGTAGGCTTTCGCGACCAATATCATCCATGAGAGGGTTTTTTGGTTAAATCGCGTAAATATATAAATGTGTCATTAAAAACCGCCATCACCGACACAGCCAACTAGTAAGGGTTGTCACGTAAACAGAACGTAGTCAATTCGTCACTAGTACAGCACGAACCGGTGTGTTGGAGAACCAAACTACAACATTTCTGAGTACGAAATATTAAATTCACCCAAATACAAATGTTATCAGTAGCAGAACATGCTTGCCAACAAGGACATTCAATTGATTTTGACAATGTTGAAGTTCTATATTGATTAAGAAAATATATTTTTAAAATAATAATTGCTATGCTACGACAGGCAGCCACGCACTGCCGTCCGAAATAATCATTAGCAAATGTACTCATGATCATAACTAAACTTAACAAATTGCCATTATCATTACACCGGTTCTAGTTTTATTTCGATTTAAAGCTTTCGTGACTGCAGGGATTCACCTTCTTGGTTCTTTCGGTAAAGTCACGTAGAAAGAAATTAATAAAATAATAAAAATAAAACCTAATAAAATAATTATCACGACGTTTCGGCCAAGTAGCCGTCTTCAGGTGAAGAACAGGTCTGTCAAGGAGACAGAATCTGAATGGAACGCCCCAGGCTTGAAGCGACTATTTATGTTGGGATGGAGGGGCGAAGAGCGTCTTGACAAAATAATTTGCATATCAAGAGGAATTTAGCATATTTATGGGAAATGCAGAAATGCGATTAGTGCTACTTGTAAAATGCGTAGGGGGGGGTCTGACGAGGGGTTTAAAGTCACTATGCCCATGCATTATGCAGGATTAGCAGCATCAAAGGGAGGAAGTGAGGTTAGAATTAATAAAGGGAAGGAATGTTAATAATATGGCGCAATGAAAGACGAGTGGTAGGAGGCTTGCGGTGGAGCAAAGACTCCATTCCTAGCGGAGCAGAAATGCGATTAGTGCTACTTGTGAAATGCGTAGTTCTGGTTCTAGTGTTACGGTGTACTGCAGTTCTCCGTGTGGTTTGTCAAAGTTGTGTTGCCGTACCCCAGCAGAAGCCGTTGCTCGACTGCTGTGGGTCGGTGCAATCAATGTCAAACACTGTCCTGTCTCTCCATTTCATTACTTTCAAATGTATTAAAAAGTGGAAAACTAGAATGTAATATGAGTGTTACGTAGGCTATCTCACTGTCGAGTGGAAACAAACGTTTTTGGTGAAAACGGGCTGATTTGCGATTGCTAATCAATCAACCATCACTAACTTTAGCTATCATAGTTGGAAAGTTAATTAGCCACACGTTCACCCATTGACCAACAATGGCGCTCAGGCATATTCAACTAACTTTAATGGCTTTATTACGTTATATATGTCAGAGAGTCAACGTGAAGTCTGAGTAAAATGACAATCATTTATGTTGCGCTGCATGTATAATATTTGCAGACAATAGTAGCTTTCAATTATTGTATATTCGTCTAGTATAGTGTATAGCTGTGCTTGCTTATGATAAATAGCATTATTAGTAATAGGGTTTTTCCCCTTTTTTCTGGCAAGAAAACTGAAACCTTTTTACAAGGATTCATGTCTGCATTATCCACAATACTTGCAGTCAAAATGCAAACAAAAAACATACAATGATAATATATGCATTGTCCTTGAAACTGAATGGTCCACACCAAGGGACGGCTTTCTTTACGATTTGTTTACGAAAGAAAGCCGTGGTTAATGCAGACATGAATCCTTGTAAAAAGGTTTGAGTTTTTTTTGTCAGAAACAAAAGGGGGAAAACCCTATTATTATATTTTGGTACTGGCAAAGGAGGTCTAATGATGAAGCATTAATTATTAGTGTTTCTTTGATTAAAGTGCAAGCAGTTTTATTAGTCAGCTTTCATTCACAGTGAGTGTCATCATGAGCAAGAGGAAGGGTGGCAGTGACATTCTTCAGTTTTTTGGGCAGCCTCAGAAAAGAAGAAAAGTAAGTTGAGAGCCGTGAGAAAATGAGTACCAGTCAGATGATTGAAGTAGTACAAGAGATGAGTCAATGTTTCTTGATATAATAATAATTGCCATTCAGATCAGAAATGGTTATTAATCCATTCCTGAACATCATGGCAAGAAACACCACTTGTTTCCTGATATTTATTTCATGTTCACTATTGTGCATTCAGAGAAAGCATGATGATGCCGAAAGGGCAGAGAGAGAACGTGTCATCGAGGTGAGTAAAACAGGCAAATATTGATGGTTAAGAACCGAATAATGACATCACAACAGTCTAATCCTAATGTTAATTTAAGCTGAGATATTCCTCTAAGTATGGCTTCTCATGTGTATCTAACCTGTAAAAGGAATTTTTTTGTCTGTCTGCCTGTATACAAACCTTGCGACGTATTTGGCTTGCAAACCATGGGGTTGATGTTTAAAAAAAGTAGCCAGGTACCACGCCATAAGCCCCGTGGTGAGTCGGCACTTTAGTTTTCGCATCCGTCAACTTTAAAGCAGTTACATTAACAATTTAATGCTATTTATTATTAATTTTCTTACGCCGCTCAGCCAAAGCACGCATTTGCGCATGCGCGACAAAGCTGACTGGGGGTTGCCCCTAGAAATGCACACGTGTTCGTTGTGAGGGGCGGAAAATTATCTTTCAATGTTAAAAAGTGCAAAAAAAATAAACACAACGCTGAGGTAAATTATTAAAGGTGTCATGTCCCCCCCCCACCACAATGTGTGCACTTAGTACTATAGGGTTGGTATATACTAATAATATAGCGCTTAAATACTTTTTAACACGTAAGCTTTCGCGACCAATATTATTCATAATATAGGTTTTTGGGTCAGATCGCGTTATTTATAAATGTGTCGTAACCCTCCACTACCCGACACGGCCAAACAGTAAAAAATGTCACGTTTTCAAAGGACAAATGAATTGACTTCTTTAGCCTACCGGTGTGCTGTTGATTCTCTCAAAGGTTTTTCCCAACATACTCCCATCAATTCCAGGATCCCACCTATCATAACTAGCTAAACTGGCTGTTAAAGAGCCATCCTTGCACCTAAAAATGATACAGTAACCTTACATGGTGTATGGTTGTAGTTGAGTGGCTGTTGTTGTTAACATTATTTCTGCAGTGTAAGAGTTGTTGAAGAAATAGCCACACTACAATGTGTTAAGACTGACTTGGTAGAGTTTTGTTAGACAAATGTTTTTTTATGTATACAACGCACAAGGTAAGTTTCTCATCCCACCTGGGTTATTGCAACAGCACAAAAAACAAGACAATAACATTGCTAAGTACAATTACGTTGTGGGGAACAGATATTGCGATAGTTATACTGGTAGGAATGAAGTGAACCAACCTACAATAGATTATATCGTCCGTCCGTCCGTGTAGCAACATCGCCCCCTACTGCAAACACTTGGCAGGACCCTACAAAAACCTTTAGACTCAGTGACGCTTTCCTGGCTAAACAAGTGTAACATTCCCTTATAATTCCCTGAGATAGCTTTTAATTAAAACATTTAAATTGAAAATCTACTCACAGCGGCCTAAAGCCTAGAACTAGGCCTCAAACTCTCCCTTCGTATCGTACCCCCGCGTGTGTGAAAGGGAGTTAATGTTTAACAATGTTACATTCCCTGATGTTTTAAAATAGAAACATTTACATTTAAAGCTTTTGCATTAATAATTAAACCATTTAAATTGTACATCAATAATTAAAACATTTAAATTAAAAATTAACTCACAGCAGCCTAAAGCCTACAGCTAGGCCTAAAGCCTAGAACTAGGCCTCAAACTCTCCCTTCGTATCGTCCGATTAGGTGTAGCAACATCGCCCCCTACTGCAAACACTTGGCAGGACCCTACTAAAACCTTTACACTCTTTGAGGCTTTCCTGGCTAAACAAGTGTAATAATACATTATGTTTATATTCTTTGGTTATTCGCTCCTACCAGCCCACCCCGCAGGGTCCTGTTAAATTGGAGTGAAATAGTATAATGTGCAAATTACAGGGAGTAGCGAATTATAGGATCGCGGATTATTGGAGGCATGTATTGCATTGTATCATAAAAAAAAACATCTCGGCAACCCGACACTTAACAGCTATTAATCGTGATTTGCATATGTTTTGGTTTTGCTTTCAGATGCATAAAAAAGAAACCGAGCGTATACTTCTAGAAATTGAAATGAAAAGTAAGCATCGATATTGTACAGCATCACTTTTATGAAAATGTCTCGTGCGTTTATTTCAATAAACGCATTTATTAACTGTACTCAAACGTAGCTAAAACTGTACAGTCTTTTCTGCTGTAAGATACCTTGACACAGCACTTGTGCTTTTGTACTAAGTATTTTTCTCCCTATCTTTGCAGAGCAAGCCGTTAAAATTGACATTATAAATAAAATAAGATAATGGAATACGCAGCTTCAAACCCGTTGGCGATTTGATCTGAAACACGGTATGACCAACACCTATGCCGTGGCCGATCGTTGTTTTAATGCGGTGTGCTCACACGAAATTTATTTCTCTAATACGAAAGTACTTTGCAAACCCACTGGCTATCAACAAAGATTCGTTCATTAAGCCATCCATATTTATACACAGACACAATTTCAACTGAGAAGATGGGTACAAACTGAGCAATCATTGGAAGGACGTTATTAACCAGTTTAAGTCCTAACTGGCTGTGATGTTTCCATCCTACCTTACGATGTTAGTTGTTATTTTCGGTTCTCTGATTTTACATTAAAAGGTTAAATGTCTCACACAAACGCAGCCACCTCACGTGCCAACATGGCTGCGGCTCTGCGATCTTACATTAACATGCTAATCTCTCAAATTAACATCACTGGCTCCGCCCACTTCGTTTATGACCCTTGGGGCTACACCCATTTTAAACCATTAAAACAGCCTGCCTCAGCAGCTTTCCTCTCTTTTTTTCCTCCTGATGACAATTGCTTGTGTTGCGATCGAAACGTCATAGGTTAAGAGAAAATAACAAAAAACTATCTACGTGACTTTACCGAAAGACCCAAGAATACTCTTCTGTACAAACTTAATTTGGAGCTTTCGTTACTGCAGGAATTACTCTTTGGTTCTTTCGGTAAAGTCAGGGCCTGTAACAAGTTATAAACTGCACATAAGAAAAAAGGTAAGAGGGCCTGTAACAAGTTATAAACTGCACAGTCGAGTATTCTTCTGTGCAGTTTATAGCTTGTTACAGGCCCTCTTACCTTTTTTCGAAAACGGTCTTGGGCAACGCACCTCTTCTATCCTCTTGTCCACTCTTTGCCATCTTCAGCGACTGTGCTTCACAGATAATACAATTTTCACAATTGCTCCAACAGTTCCCATGATTGTAAATGCCTTTTACTTTAGATATTGCCATTGTGTTTGTCTTTTTCATGTCGATATGCACGCCATGTTTCCATTATGTGATTGGGATAACATAATTATAATAGGTTCGTGAAATAGTAATTAAGTTTACTGTGCTATAATAGCTTTAAAATACTCACATACATCTGTGAATGAAATACTGTACTGTACTATGTAAATGTTGCAGTCACAAAGAAAAACTAAAGTAAATTTAATGGCCGATTAACAATTGGTATTTCAGTTTAATACTTTTGGTTATATAATTTATAACAATAACATTACATCTTCTTGGTTCTTTCGGTAAAGTCACGTAGAAGGGAAGTAATAAAATAATAAAAATAAAACATAATAATTATTATTTTATGACTTCCCTTCTACGTGACTGTACCGAAAGAACCAAGAAGATGAATCCCTGCAGTCACGAAAGCTTTAAATCGAAAAATAACATTACAGACACAATAGGCAATCGCTGACATTTTAAAACATTAATTTAACCTTAAAATTCAATTATCTTGAAATTTCTAGTTTTAATGCATAGTTCTACAACAGTGGAAAAACCCCATATTGCTGATAACACGAACTTTTAAATGTTTTTGATACAGTCTAGGTAACATTATCGAAGGTTATTGATCACGTCTACCACAACCACCACCATTCCACAATATCGAAAACAACATGATTCATCCTCCTGCCTCCTATTAACACTTCCCTCCTAACCTCTAATGCTGTGTAACCGATGCAAGTTTAGTTTTTAGAAAGAAATTTTTTATTTGCGCAGCTACACTGTGCCATTTCTTTATTGTTTATCCATTTAAATTTTCTGAGGGTTTATTGCTTGGTAAGTGGTATATAGGATTTGGATACTTGTATATTAGCATGTGACCGTATATATAACATGAAATTATTCTTCGGTTTTGGAACATAGTTAAGGCTACGATTTTTCTACTTAATAAACAAAAACAGAGGTGCAGGAATTCAAATAACGATTCCAATAATAACTCGCTGATATGTCATGGAAAAAAGGTGGGCGGGGGGATAAACCATATAATACATTTTAAAAACTGCTAAAACAACCGGTTAATATTTTTAAAAGCATACACTTGGTGCATAATACAAGTAGTATAAGTTGTGGCATTTTAAATTGATAAAAAAACTAATGCAATATGGTGTACCCGGTGTGCATAGGTAGAAGCCTATGATGCACGTCATCTTCCCCCCCCCCTCCTCCACTTTGCCCCGACCACGGCCACTGCGGTGCTGGCTGGTTCCGCCCCGTATCGTGTGCTGGAAATGCAAATATGACATTGGTGTTGCATATAAAGGAAGCACTGTAACAAATTATTTTAGTTCAGACTTTACTCGTGGGTTCCATGACCTCTCTGACCTCTGTGCCAAAGTTTTAGCATTGAGTTCATGAAAAAAACTATTACCGTTATGCATGAAAGCACCACAATGACATTTGCGGTACAATGGATACAACAACGTGATGTTTTCGCTTCTCTTTAGGTTCGAAAGGGTGAAATGTAAAATGTGAAATTTCAAACGCATGCAATTAATCAAAATGTCTTAGTCTGACATTTATTACATGGGACGTTTTCAATCTACATTTTACAAGACACCAACGAAATGGTGCTTGGTGTTTTCATGTTATTGGGTTACTGATTAGTAAACTGGTTGAATAAATTACCCATCGATAAATGTGTGTCTCGAGTGACTTGCTGTATTTTTAATATGAAGCTGGCAGAGACGTGTGGTTCCACGCAGTTGTCTACGTGTGTATCAGAACTTGAAATAGCTTCCAGAGGCCCCTCTAGAGCGCTCTAGTGGAGACCCTTGCGCTATCAGTGGCATGAGCACGAAATTGCAGCGCAACGCCTTCATCTTCATCGGTTACCTTTAGTAAGAAAAAAACATAAACAATACAGTAAAACCTTGGATTGCGAGTAAATTTTTAAAGTAAATATTAATTTTATAAACGAGCGAGGTCTTGCAATACGAGTAGTAGGCGTATACGCTTTGTCTGCCGAGCGTCACGTGATCACAACTGATATACGAGTGCTTTGGATTACAAACACGTTTCCGGAACGCATTATGCTCGCAATCCAAGGTTTTACTATATATATATTTAGTTCATGTCCTTACATTAACTTTTAAATATAGATGTAGTGGATTAACGCGCGCAAAAGGGGGGATTGTAAACACGTGCGAGTTACGGAAAGTGAGGTCGCATCGGGACGAACAGGTGCGGCAGGAGGATAATGGCCAAAAGGAGGGCTCATTAAGCCTCTATAAGATGCTTGGCGGTGATTGGCAGGCTGCAAATGCAGGCGCGGAATGGCGCCAGGCAGACGGGAGATTGGAACGATAACGACGGAGGCGTCGGTGGGGACGCCGCTTAATTAATTGGTAGTTAACGAGGACGGGGATATATACGGGAGCGTGAGAGAGGGAGTTGAATTATTGCTGGGGGCTGGTCGGAGCTGGTCAGAGAGAAGATGGGGAGTCGCCTGGAGGATGGAGAGAAGACATGAGAGATAGAACAGGCTAGCAGTGGAAACTGGGAACTATGAAAGATAGAAGCGGCTGAGAGCGGGGGTCGGAGAGAGTCGGAGAGTTGTAGAGAGAGCGGAGAGAGAGCAGGGAGAGATGGAGAGTGGCGGAGTGTGGGAAGACACGCCGGAGTCACGGGTGATGAACGGGAGGAAGTTTGTATAATAAAAAGTGGCACCGGAGGAAAAGAAGTTGTTTTCGTGAAATGATTGCAACCGTACAAATATGTAATCTGTGCTTGGCAGTGTTAACCGTGTGCCTGGCTAAGTCTGAAGTGGTTGGTGTCACCTTAATGTGAGTCGTGCATTCCCCATTGCCAGGTGAGAGCATCTTGGGGAGACATTCCTCCACCAGCAGTGAATTGATCATGACCGGTGGTCGTGTTAGTATAGATATTGCTTTCAACAGTTAGATGTCATCATGCCCTGCTGCATGCACATCTCAGGCGGGGGTAGCACCACCTGTAAGGTGTGTGCTGTAACACAGGAACATGTCTTGCTTTGTACTTGCATGACATTGCAAACTTTTGACAGACGAACTGACGTCAACACAATTAAACTCCTTATATTGCTGTATTTCTCTTTTTTATTGTTATGATTACATCTGTTTCAATGTGCTATGAAGAAGCCACATTGCCCGAAACGTCGCCTGTTCCATATTTTCCCTTTCAAGGCCACCGTGTTATTGATGAATGTTTTGAGCTTTTCAGGAGGGTCCAGCTCCGTTTTGCAGTCAGGGGTGGTGTTGCTTTGTGTCTTCCCAGTTGATGGATTCTGTGGCTCGTTTTTCAAATGTGCACCTTGACGTCGGCATACATGTCCGACTCTTCGAATAACATCACGGGACCCTCAACGTCCACTGTCGGTGAGACAGGCAAGCGCATATTTACAGGCTGATACGCACACCGCAGTATTAACCAGGGTGGCCGATGGGCAATTTAAAAAAAACACTCGTTCATTTCGCCGCCACCAAAAATAAAACAACAAACGGAAGACACAATCCGAAATAAACAACTTGCTGAAGTTTTCTAGGAGTGTAACCCCATGTTGTGTGCAATGGGCTGTCGTGTACGAGCTAGCAAACATTTAAATAAAAATTGTACTTCATTGAAAACAACACAACAGCATCTTGGGTGACCCAGGCGACTCTTGCACGGTGAGACTTCTGTGTTCCTGGTCTCCTGGGTACCTTCGCCTGATGTTCGCAAAATAAACTTGAAACGGTTTCACGAGTCGCGGTGAGAGACGAAGATTTAGGCTTTCCCAGAGTTGAACAATCAATTGTAAATGAACGAGACTCGCGTTGCTTTATTTTCGTCCCGTTGCTTTAGCGCCCTCTAGCCACATCACTGCCGACGAGCACGGTGCCGTGCTGCATTACATCACGCACGGCGTACGACGGGGTACGCCGTGCGTAATACGTCATCGTTGTTTACGCCGTGCGTAATGACGTATTTACGCACGCATGACACGACGGTAACGCCGTGCGTAATGACGCCATCGCGCCGTGCGTAAAAATGTCAGCACGGCGCTGCGCCGCTCGTAGTGACGTCATCACGCACGCATTGTCAGACGGGTTACGTCGTGCGTAATGACGTCATCGCGCCGTGCGTAAAAATGTCAGCACGGCGCTGCGCCGCTCGTAGTGACGTCATCACGCACGCATTGTCAGACGGGTTACGTCGTGCGTAATGACGCCATCGCGCCGTGCGTAAAAATGTCAGCACGGCGCTGCGCCGCTCGTAGTGACGTCATCACGCACGCATTGTCAGACGGGTTACGTCGTGCGTATTGACGTCATCGCGCCGTGCGTAAAAATGTAAGCACGGCGCTGCGCCGCTCGTAGCGACGTCATCACGCACGCATTGTCAGACGGGTTACGCCGTGCGTAATGACGTCATCACGCACGCATTGTCAGACGGGTTACGCCATGCGTAATGACGTCATTGAGCACGCTCTGCATCTAAATTCACACGCAACGAGGTACGTGGCGCGCGGAATAACATTTAAACACATTTGTTTTTAGATATATGTAGCAAAAAATATATATCTAAACTACACATCGTAACCCGGCAAGCCGTGAGCCACAAAGACTAAAGTATTGTCAGGATACGATTCGCAAATGTTTGAAGCGGGAATAGAAATTAACAAGTTGGACAATATCAACGCTGGCAACTGCCGCGAAACCTAAGAATCTCGCCGCGCGTGTTTGTTTTTAAAGATTATTATTATGTTCCTGGCGCCTTACATTTACGCGACGAAATGTACACAATTACTTCACGGCGAGGAGCTTTATACGACTGTGCATTCGTTCGCGGCGATGCATTGGCCGTGGTGCACGAGGGCCACCGACCGACAGAGACGCATCGATCTGCCATTGCAGCAGGGCCGTTGCTCGCAAAAGGTCGCCAAAATCGAACTGTTGCGAGGGTTATTTTTATTATTATTGTATCGAGGATCAACAAATGCGTTAGAGTTTCTTTGTTGAGAGGGTTGATGATAAAACGCCCGCGTTGAGTTTAAATGAGAACTGAAAAATTTTGAGAGGGAAATTCTGCGTACAGTGCATTATTCGGTGGTTTACACCATTGGAGAGCCTCATTTGCCAGTAGAAAAATACGATAATTGTTGTTTTGCAAACATGACTCCTTGTAAAAAAAAGGTGTCAGTTTTGTTGCCAGATAAAAGGGTAAAAAAAAACAATTATCATATTCGGTGGTTGTTGAGGGCTGGTTTTGGGTCAAGGCGCAGCACTGCAATAGCCTGGCTCGTGCCACTGCCTCCCGAAGGGGCATCGTGGTATCACACGGAACTTAAGGACCGTGTTTGTATTTTTGGCCTACTCTTCCACGCCGGCAAGGTGTCTTGAAAGAACCTTAACTTGACAGTACGTCTCTACGTTGGTGTGCGGTGTTTTTTCTGCAATATTTTGCTGTCTTTCCTTGGATTTTCTGTTTGCTCTTAGTCACATAGTCACTTTAAGATGTTTTCTTGTTCATGTTTTTTGCTTGTTGCGGTTGCACCCGATTCAAGAGCCGAATGGCTCACCGGGCTATACCTAATACATGAAACTTGAACTTATTAAATACAGCAGCGAGTGCACCTGTTTGCAGAGGTGTGGACTCGAGTCATGTGACTTGGACTCGAGTCAGACTCGAGTCATGATTTTGATGACTTGCGACTCGACTTGGACTTGCATAACAATGACTTTGTCCCACCTCTGAGATGTGGACTCGAGTCATGTGACTTGGACTCGAGTCAGACTCGAGTCATGAATTTGATGACTTGCGACTCGACTTGGACTTGCATAACAATGACTTTGTCCCACCTATGAGATGTGGACTCGAGTCATGTGACTTGGACTCGAGTCAGACTCGAGTCATGAATTTGATGACTTGCGACTCGACTTGGACTTGCATAACAATTACTTTGTCCCACCTCTGCCTGTTTGTAATGTGATGTTGCTGTTGAATACCGGGTGTGTTAACAGTATCAATACACTGTTGTCGTGGTAGTTGCAGACTACCGTGTTAGTATTTCTGTAGACTTTTGTCGAGACTCAATATTCATTTCTGACGACTGCCTGCGGCCAAAGGCGTCACCCTGAATGCCCTCCCCCGGTTTCGTCAGATCTCTGAATTCCAAGAAGCAGAGTGCGCCTCGTGTTGGGATGATGGGTCAGGGGTAGGGAACGTCCGGCCCGCGGGCCGTATGAGGCCCCGCGAAATCATTTGGTGTGGCCCTGCCAAGGCAACCGCAGGCGGGACTCGAAATTCAATAAATCTAGGAGCAAACCTGCAAAAGCAGTTGCGAGTAGCAGCAACATCATCAATAGCAGCTAACATCACACGCCTCGCCAGAGAGAAGCAGTTCCAGCCATCGCATTAGGGGTGAGTTCATTAAATGTTTGGCCAAATATAACAGGCTAATTTTGAAGTTGATAATTTTGTATGGCCCGCGAATGATGCTATAAATATCCAAATGGCCCTTGGCAGGAAAAAGGTTCCCCACCCCTCGCCGATGGGTCATTAACCACGCTTTGCCAAGCGGGTTGGTTATATGGTAATGCCGCGCGATTTTCCGTGGTGGGAAACGCCAAAAGGCAGTGGGTATGAAATCCATTGTTGGTGCTGTGCTTTACACCCCCCCCCCCAGCATTTATAGAAACGTGCCTTTAGAATGTTTAGATGACTATTTAGATTTTTGTTGGTGCCATAAATTGCCACGTGATAAGCCGCTTCGTTGAGCTTATCATATGTGGCCAGGTCGTTTCTGAAAAAGAGCTACTGTATATAGCTCAGTGGGGGTTACCTGATAAGATAAAACATAGTTTAGTTGTATTTGTATATTTTAAGTGAGTTGTTTACCATTCCAATACTTGGCATTCCGATCGTGTTTTTGTAATGTTCGATGTTGTTACGTTCTGACCTGCCCCGACTGGACATCTGTGAAAAGTATAAATAAATATTCAGATTCAGATTTCTGTGCTTTCCCACTATCACACTCGCCCCCACTGCTCAGCTTAATGAAGTATGATCAAATAACCCCCTCCCTCCACACGGCCACACAATCCGTACGGTGCGGGGAGCTACAGTGGATTGACAAAGGGTGCTGATCTACGTGGAGTGTGGTCCGTATGGGTTGGTGGAGGAGGCAATGGATCCTCGTACTTGTATGTTATGTATGCTGAACTTATTTCGCACTGGACGTAGCCAACCGTGCTAATCGGATTTGGACAACAAACTAAAATCAAATATCCGTTCTCAAGAAATGAGTTTTAATTTTAGATTTAAAAGAGCATAGCTCCAGTGGCTTCCTAATTTTGGAAGGAAGAGCGTTCGAGACCGTCGCAAAAGCGCATCTGAAAGCGCGTGATGTGGTGACCATCATTTTTCGATGGTTAGCCAAAAGCCGCTTTGAGGATGACTTGACTTTGCGTGACTGTTTATGCTCCTTGACGAGATCCTTTGTGGCAAGCACATTGTGTGTAATGAGCACGACCTTATAATATATACGTTCATCAACCGGAAGCCAATACAACTCGGTGAGCACCGGACAGACATGGGCAGATCTTGCAGTACCCGTCACAACACGTACCAAATAATTTTGTACACGCTGCAGCTTGCTAATGTTTTTTTGCCAGACGTCCCGTAGAGTAGCGAGTTGCAATAATCGAGCCTTTTTGATACTCCGCTACATGCCACCGTGTTGGCTATTTCACGACTCAATAGTGGCCAAATGTGTCGTAGAGCCCTGATCTGAAAATTGCAGTCCCCGACTTTAATGTGCACGTGGTGATCAAACGACATTCTGGTCAAAAATGGTGCCGAGACTCTTTACATGAGTTGAAAACTGAATCCTGGAGTCTGCGATCGTCATACCTTATTCACAAATTTTTACACCTGAGTCCGAGTGCCATATAGTAGAACCTCCCCATTTTCCTGGATTAAGCTGAATTTCGTTTCATTTAAACTGAACGTGCGCCACCCGTGTGCCATCTTCCAGGTTATCGAGGCTCTCTATATTTGAATTCGTTGCAGAGTACAATAATACATTTTGCTGCACCTCCCTTTGCTGACCTCGTAGGCCCACGGCAGCAGCCTATAGCACCTGTTTTTATCCGTGGTGGTCTCCTACTCAAGCAGTGTCCGACGTTGACCCTGCTTGGCTTCTGAGCTCTTGAGCAGATTGGGAAAATTTTCGGTGATTTTGTCATCGTCTCCCAAACTGTGAGGTTGCCTAATTTGTGGGACTGCCCCCTGGATAATAATAGCCGGTGGGCTGTGTGGTAAAAGATCTTGACTCGTTTGGGGCTTGACTCAGCCCATCATTTCTCCCAAGTACTACAATAAAAAAAAACTGCAAGTCACTCGTAGTACTTATTAGGATAAACTGCCCCCCTCCAATCCATAGGAATTTCCACAACTGGAGATGAGCATCACTTGTCTTAGTTCGTACAGATACTGATCTTGTGTGTTAACCAATTCCGCATACTGTACTAAGACTGCATGTTGTGCTGTAGTACGTCACCCGTCTCTGTACATGCGCATATTCAGGCCCTTTGCCTATACATTGCTGGATGAGGGCCTCCCCATGCCGTGTGGTTCATATGGTTCGTACTTCACCACCCAGGTCATTGAAGGGTGGTGAAGATGTTAGCTATTCGAGGGTGACCTAATACTGTGCAGCACATTACGCTGTCTTTCCGACAGCCCTGTTCTTCACCTGTGGACGGCTGCTTGCGTTGTGGCCGAAACGTCGTGAGAATTTAATTTTATTATGTTTTATTTTTATTATTTTATTATTTCCCTTCTACGTGACTTTACCGAAAGAACCAAGAAGATTACATACACGTTGAAATAATAAACTGCGGGTAGCTCACGTTCAGTTTAAATGTGTTTGAAAGGGATCGGCAAATTTATAAACAAATATATTTGAACTCTGTGTTTGTGTGTACAGCTTGATGGTGTGTATGTCAGGGCAGTGAGTAAGTGTGTGTCTGTGGGACATCTTATTATAGTTTCTCCCACGTGGAAGATGCTTCTAAACTCGGTTACATGTATGCAGTGCATGTGGCTTGTAGACACCTAGTTCTGTTGTGAGGCTAAATAAAACAAACCACCCCCTTGTTTTTGTGAAATCTTCACGCCTGCATTTACATGACCATTTTGCAGTTTCTAAAAGCCAACGTGACATTGCCAATATCGTTTAATACCATTCTTAGAATTCCTCCGCCTCTGCCCACCCAGCAGGAGACTGTTTACAACCACAGTGAGTTAATCGGCAGATCGCTTCTGGTGGTGTAAAGTCGTCTAGCCAGCATGGAAGAGTAGGCCAAATACCCACTAGAAGGTGGGGGCCCTTCCACCAGCACTGGCATGAGAAAGTCATTGCGGGGCTGTATCTTTCATTTTTTGTCTTTTTTTCTTTCTCGAACCTTCATGTAAATTAACTTCACTTCCCCCATTCCGTTTACAGGGACTTGCATCCGCATGACTTCCCGGTGTCAGCACACGCATGCCTGTGTGTCTGTGCGGGTTGCTTGCATGTGCCTGGTACGCGTGTGTCTGAACGGAGCATTGCTGGTGAGCTTGGCCCACTCAGCAACTTGTAACAGCGATCCCCACCACTCTCCCAATAACATTTTTTTTTCAAGTAGAAGTCCGTATCTGAACATGGAGTGTCCCTCTCAAAGGTCATCTAGGCTTAAATTAGCTTCTGGGAGAGTCGAGTGAACTTTTATTTCACAACATGAAAAACGGCTAGTCTGACGGAGAAGAAATTTGGTAATACTACACTAGCAATGGTAAACAAACACGAATAACTCAAACGTATTCGTCAACACTGCCCTAGTAAAAAAAACACATTTTCAATCGGCGATGTTACAGGAAATTGGCCTATGAGCAGAAAAGAAGAGTCATTTCCTGAACCGCCACCTATTAAAAATAAAAACAAATAGACATCTTCAACTATATTTGTTTCTACACCCACAATGCTCCATGGAAACGCATAATGAGTTTGTGTACGGTCTTGTCTTTTTTTCTTTGAACGATGTCCCATAGTTTATATTGATTGCCCTTACCAATATCATGTCAGTCAGCATTTGTTTAACAAGCCTGACTGCTGATGAGACCCAGAAGGCCAAAACCGGTGCAAAATTCACTCGATCAAACACATTTTCCTTGACAATATCGGACTGGAAAGCCAATAGGCTGATGGACTAAGCATATTATTTTATTTAAATGTGAAGACAGAATGGAGCTCTGAATATATATTTTTTAGGATTTCGTTCTCAGAGGGTTTGGAGGGAGTAGAGTGGCAGGGCACACAGCCTCATTCATTGCGGATCGTGGGGGAAAGGGCCCAGCGATACCGCTGGGATGGTGGCATGGCTGAGCGGTAGCACCTCTGACGCTTTTTACAGAGGATGGTGGTTCGAACCCCGTGGTAGCCCTGGTTATTACCCAGGGGGGAGGGGAGCAGGGGGTGGCATGATTTCCATTGGGCTTAATTGTGGGGCTGCAATTCCAAAATTGTTGAGACCCAGAAAGTTGTAACTGGCCCAGCGTTTACTTGCTTGAACAAATACTGGCTGGATAATGTCAGTCTGGAATGCCATAATTTGTATGCATGTGTGCAGACTGAACAGAGTTCTGCGTACGTTTGCTTTTTTATCCGCAGTGCTTCACAGCAACGCGTTATAAAATAAGCCCGTGCAAAGTTTATATTTTTTGGTTGTATAACGTGCACAGACTCGCAGCTCTAGAACATCTCATCACCTCCTTTTTGGAGGAAATGAGCATAAACAAATGCATCTGGCGTCCCTCCCTAGCAGCCAACTGTCTCTCTCCAGGCTGGTGGAATATTTTTATGTCTCTTTACTCTGGTTATATAATTTTAATGAAGAGCGATGGCACGGAGATAAAAAAAATCGTTGTCATCCACGATCAATGCGTTGCTGGATGAAAGCCCACCAAAAAAACCGCCACCTGGCACTCGCGCACGCACGAGCTAATTTCATAGCTCCGTCTCCTCGATGTGACGTCCTCTGCCGGACTCGTTCATTGTCAGCCAGAATCTATCCACCGCTGGACGAAGGCCTCCTCCGCAAGCCCGCCGCCTACCCTCGTGGTCGCGCTGCTGCGAGTTTCTCACGTGCCAGGCCTACCACCACCGTATACAGGGGGAACACCGGAGTTGTTAGTCCATTGGCAGGTCGCGTGTGGTGGGGTAAAATGTGGATACGCCAGAGGTCGCAACCGGGTACCCGATACCCGTACCCTACCCGATACCCGGCTACCCGTACCCGCCCGGGTACGGGTACTACGGGTAGCCGTTTGCGACCCTGGTGCGGTCGGGTACGGGTACGGGTAGGCCGTGAGTCACTGGTGAGTAACCGTTTGTCACTCATTTCGGGTAGGGTACGGGTACGGGTAGGGAACGGGTACCCGTACCCGGCCGGGTACGGGAACGGGTACCCATTTGCGACCCTGGTGCGGCCGGGTACGGGTAAGGAATCAAAACCCGTTTGCGACCTCTGGGATACGCCCGCCTACTACAAGACGTCTGGCCAGTGTGGAGGAGTAGGCTAAAGTGCTGTCTAGAGGGGCACTGAGGTTTTCTGCAGTGGAGGCTCTTCTGCCAGCAGCGGTGTGAGCAATAAATATCAGGGCCGCACCTTTTTTTAATGAAAGTATTTAAAGTGGCATAAAATCACGCAGGTGTTACTGCATGTTAACGTGAACCCTGGTGTGACTGCCTATTAACCCGAACATGCTCGTGTGCTTGCATGCCCATCAATCATTAAAATCAACCCAAACGTCCACTTATGGAATGTTACCGCTTGTTTGATTGAAATATCCTGTGTTTGTGCCGCACAAATTATGTCCTGTAAGCACTGTACACACAACAAGGCAGCCACCCAGCCATGCTTGGAACACTTCTCCCGACACTCTTCGAATCCTTTGTAGGTTGCCTTACTTTTGCGCCGTATTGAACGATACCATATTCTTCGAAAGTAAGACACACCTTAAAGTTGTGCCCTAGGGCAATGAAGTCGTACACAATTCTGATGACAAGACAAAGATCCCCCGTGTAGCCTTAACAGACTGCTGGGGCAAGTGCTGTTAGTGAGCACCTATGAAGGCCGGCACGACACACGAAGGGGGTGGCTGGCCAGCACCCCGCCCGACCACCTTTGTCTCCCCAGTGGAGATGTTTACACCAGGTACTCATTTGAGGCCAAGTTAACCTAGGGTAGGCCCAGGACCGGTTTAAACAAACTCACAGCTACCAGCTTTTAAGACGCACCCCGCTAAGAGCTTTCTTTTCAATGCAGTGGCGGGGGAAAAGGTGTGTTTTGTAATCCGAGGAATATGGTAATACATCTGTCTTCATTGTGGCATGGTTTTGCCCGGGCTGTTCGTGGCAACGCGTCTCTTCAGAGAAGCGCGGTGACAGGGAATGTGACGACACGTTGATTGGTGGAGCAAGCCTCTAATCCAGCACTGTGGAGGCAGCGGGGGTTGGTGGATCGCCACACAAATGTTGTGAAATTCCCCTCCTCCTGTGGGCGTCGATGAGAAGCCATACCCTGGCTCGTCAGGAGAACGCAGCAGAGCAATTGTGGACTCCACCTATTCCATCTGTGGGATATCGCGTTGCCCCCTCACACGCGTGGGTTTTCTCCGGGTGCTCCGGTAATCCCCCCCCCCCCCCCAGACATGGAAACTCTCATTAATTGCCCAATAGCTCTTTAATGTACAGGGACTCTTCTACTTACGAACGAGTTAGGTTCCAAAGGTATGTTCGTAAGTCGATTTGTTCATAAGTCCAACTTTACTCCTGTCGATTTCAAACATGTATGGTGTGTACACTAAACACGAGGAATGGCTTTAAAGTTGTATAATCTCCTGTAGATGTAGATGCCACTGGTTCTTCATGTTCTGTAGATGTAGATGCCACTGGTTCTTCATGTTTTGCAGATGTAGATGCCACTGGTTCTTCATGTTCTGCAGATGCCACTGGTTCTTCATGTTCTGCAGATGTAGATGCCACTGGTTCTTCATGTTCTGCAGATGTAGATGCCACTGGTTCTTCATGTTCTGCAGGTGTAGATGTCACTGGTTCTTCATGTTCTGCAGATGTAGATGCCACTGGTTCTTCATGTTCTGCAGGTGTAGATGTCACTGGTTCTTCATGTTCTGCAGATGTAGATGCCACTGGTTCTTGATGTTCTGCAGATGTAGATGCCACTGGTTCTTGATGTTCTGCAGATGTAGATGTCACTGGTTCTTCATGTTCTGCAGATGTAGATGCCACTGGTTCTTCATGTTCTGCAGATGTAGATGCCACTGGTTCTTCATGTTCTGCAGATGTAGATGCCACTGGTTCTTCATGTTCTGCAGGTGTAGATGTCACTGGTTCTTCATGTTCTGCAGATGTAGATGCCACTGGTTCTTGATGTTCTGCAGATGTAGATGCCACTGGTTCTTGATGTTCTGCAGATGTAGATGCCACTGGTTCTTCATGTTCTGCAGGTGTAGATGCCACTGGTTCTTCATGTTCTGCAGGTGTAGATGTCACTGGTTCTTCATGTTCTGCAGATGTAGATGCCACTGGTTCTTCATGTTCTGCAAATGTAGATGCCCCTGGTTATTTATGTTCTACAGATGTAGATGTCACTGGTTCTTCATGTTCTGCAGATGTAGATGTCACTGGTTCTTCATGTTCTGCAGATGTAGATGCAACTGGTTCTTCATGTTCTGCAGATGTAGATGCCACTGGTTTTTCATGTTCTGCAGATGTAGATGCTAATTCCCTTTGGTGCTCGTGTTTCCTCTCTACTCTTGAAAACTCGGCCCGAACAGGCAACTGGACATACGGGCAGATTTGTTCATAGCTCTGAAAGTTTGTAAGTCGAATGTTCGTAAGCAGATGAGTCTCTGTACAGAGGATTTCAGAGATTGTTGGAGAATTGGTGCTGACTCGCCGGCTGGCTGCTGCCTTACCACTTTGTGGTTCCTCGCGCCTCCGAGTCATTCTCACTGTTCGAGGGCGAGCGAATACTGTGCGACAAGATTAAATCATTATTATTCGAATACAATGTTTTGGCTCACAATACATGCCAATGCATTGTGTGTGTGTGTATGAATCATTTACTGACAGTGCTGGCACGTGAGTCACTCAGGCCACATCTCCGGCATGGAGTGAATGCAACTGTACATAGAAGAGACTTTTCAAAACAAGTAACCATGTGAATGAGGAAGTCAAAACTAAATTAAAATGCAATGAACAGAATCGGTTCTTGAATTTCATCAAATTAGAATCGAGTGAGGAAATGCGGCACACATGTGACAGCGGTACCAACGAGGCAGTACAGATGAGACAAAAGTTTTTATTTAAATTTCGATTTAAAGCTCACGTGACTGCAGGGATTCATATTCATGGTTCTTTCGGTAAAGTCACGTATTTTATTGTTTTTATTTAAATTGTGACAATCTAATCGTGGTGAGCTTTGGGAAGTTAATTGCTCGGTCCCAAGTTTTAGGCAATGGTTCTTCAGAAAGGAGAGTTGTTTTACAGCTAACTGATTGACAACTGTGCTGTGTTGGCCATGCGGGTTGTTTGACCGTACTTCAGCCTGGTTCGTGTGGGAAGCCCGGGACCGGTTTGGGTATCGCTCACCGCCCATGTTAAATTATCGTAAAAAAAACACATTCATAGTCGTAAAATTGAGTTGCAGAAACATCGAATTGTATTTAGGGGTCATTATTGCCCTGCTATGTAAACACAGACAAGGTTGTACGTGTCAGGGTGGTGATCTTTCAAGTTAACAAAATATGGAAAACCTGACCTTTCAGCTTCACAAAATATGGAAAACCTAAACACACATGTTACGCCCTCCCCTCCCGTCTTGTGTGTACAGTGTACTGTTGGCATCGCTCTTGTTCCTGCTACGGTGATACATCTTTTCTCGAATGTTTCCGAGAAAAAAAAAGCTGCAGGTTTCAGCAGCTCCTCTGTTGATTTAAATAGCCGCTAAGTGTCCACTTGTTATTGTTGTTGCTCTGCAGTGACTCCGAATTAAGTTCAGGATTTTCTTTTCACTGGTAGGAACCTCCTGGTTACACCAGCCCACAGGGGACTATTTTGCCCGTCCATCGTGCAGGGAGGGGCTGGGTGGGGAGGGAAGGGCTGGGTGGGGAGGAGCTGGGTGGGGAGGGTGGGGCTGGGTGGGGAGGGTGGGGCTGGGTGGGGAGGGGCTGGTCACCCCGTGGTGCCCTTATAAAACTCAACGTTTAACCTACTCACGCCGGCTTGTGCCCGCCCTCACAGTCGGGCATATTTGCGGAATACACCACGCCGCCGTTGACCCTGGCCATTGACCGAGCAACCCAACGTTCCTACCAGCTCCCTCTGCAGGAATGTGTTTTAGGGTCTGCGCTTGAGGCGCAGGTTATACTATGCACGCTGCACTTATTTCGCACCATATGTAGCAAGAATCTGAATATTTGTTCATAGTGGAGGAATCCGATGAGCTATGAAGCTGTTTTTTTCACAGTTGTCCAGTATTGATTTGAAGCTTTTGTGACTGCAGGAATCCATACTCTTTGGTTCTTTCGGTAAAGTCACGTGGGTAGGAAAAAAATATATATCACGACGTTTCGATCGCAACACAAGCAGTTCCACTGCTGGATTATTATTTCCGCCTGAGGACGACCGCTTGTGTTGCGATCGAAACGTCGTGATCTATTATTTTGTTTTGTTATTCTACCTACGTGACTTTACCGAAAGAACCAAAGAGTATGGATGTCCAGTAGTTCACAGATGTCCAGTCGCACACCAACCCCCCCCCCCCCCCAGCTGATGGTGGCTGGGGGTGCAGTTCTCCATCGAAACAAACGCCGTTCCCGGTGGCTTGACCCTCCTTTGATCGGGCGCTCGCCAGCAGGACACTTCGCCCCCGCCATAGGAACGTGGAATTTCCACCACTGGCTCAGGGCTGTAAACAAGGAGATGAGTAGCGAGGCGCCCCCTTTGTTCGATTGCGCAGGGAATCATTTTGAGCAGCGCACTTGCACAACATTTGCAACTTTCACGGCTTTGAGAACATTCTGTGCCAAGCGGACGTGTGAACCGTGTGTTGTTCATGTGTGTTAGACTGTGGGGTGATGTCCGTGCGCCCTGCCGTGGCTCTCTTGTGCCTGTTCTCATCTGTTTATACGTCAACATATAGCATTTGA
Source organism: Lampetra planeri (assembly GCF_965212315.1). Lineage (NCBI taxonomy): Eukaryota > Metazoa > Chordata > Hyperoartia > Petromyzontiformes > Petromyzontidae > Lampetra > Lampetra planeri. Next base: position 4,078,375 of record NC_136133.1, on the reverse strand, counting down.
CGTTGTATAATCGTATACAGTGTGTGTGTGTGTTGTAGATTCAAACGCGTTTGTGTACATGACACTGGCGGTGTTTGCCGCGGTGTCACAGCAAATAGACTCAAATGTTTTTTGTTATTTCTGAAAATATCTTACCTGCGAGATGGAACGTTTCATCTGCAAGGGTGTCCAACTGATATGTTCCATCCCAAGGGAATTGGTATGGTCACGAGGCCGTGTGCCTCCAGGATAACGGGGTTTTAAGTAGTACTTACTACCTCCTATGGCCTGTGGCTCAGAAACATGGTCATGAATGAAACAAATATAATAAATAATAATATAGAAGAAGAGTATGCAAACAGGCGTAGAGTGAGGCATGCTGGGAGTTAGTTTGGGAGACAGAAAGACGAACACGTGGATTAGGTATACACGGGTTAATGACATCATCTATTAAGAAATATAAACCAATACTAAGCTAAACTATTATTATTTTTTCACGTCAGGGCCACTTAGCTATACTGTATAGCTCTTATTCAGAAGCGACCTGGCCACAGATGATAGCCCAACAAAGTGGCTTATCGTGTGGAAATTCATAGCAGCCGAATACTCTAAACGCGTGTTCCTAAATGTGGAGGGAAAAACCGCAGGGCCCGGAGAAAAATCAATACGACCACGAGGAGAGAGAGGTTGAGACGCAAACTCCACATATACAGCAGGCGTCAGTGTCGAGATCGAACCCATGGCCTCTTGTCTACCGGACGAAGTAGTTAACATCTCGCCACTGTGGCGCCTGCCTCAAATCTAAAGGGGCGATGGTCAAGAATAATAACGGAGCAGTAGAGCGAGCGGCTCGCGATCAAAAGGTTGCGAATTGGAAACCTGACTGCAGGGATTCATCTTCTTGGTTCTTTCGGTAAAGTCACGTAGAAGGGAAATAATAAAATAATAAAAATAAAACATAATAAAATAATTCTCACGACGTTTCGGCCACAACGCAAGCAGCCGTCCTCAGGTCTGTCGGAAAGACTGCGTCTGAAACTTGCGTTGTGGCCGAAACGTCGTGAGAATTATTTTATTATGTTTTATTTGTATTATTTTATTATTTCCCTTCTACGTGACTTTACCGAAAGAACCAAGAAGATGAATTGGAATCCTGTTTGGGGGGGGTGGATTTAGTCTCTCCATCATTCATCCTCCCTCCGGGGTGTCGATGCAATTGGTACCACTTCGTGGGGGAACGTCGACAGTTGTTGTCTTGTGGAAAGATTCGCCCCTGCCATAGTTATGTGGAATTACCACCACTAGCTCAGGGCTGTCAATGGGAGATGAGCACCGCCTCTGTGCTCGTTTGAGCAGAAATCACTGTGAATTTTGATTCGCGGTTGTGATGGAGTTGGCCCTTGGCCTTGTGTCCAGGCCCCAGAGTCAACAGAGCATTGTCTGACACGGGAGATGAGTCAACACAACACATTATGCTATTCCTAGGATGATGTCACCCTATGTCCCGAGCACAATAGAGCGGTGGCACTGCGGTTTGGCGCTGCGCTACGGAGACCCGAGTTTGGTTCCCGCTCATGACCAACGCCAGTGACGCTTATCTGAACCGGTCCTGGGTCTCCCCTATGTCGACTCGGCCTCAACTGAGTACCTGATGTGGTGTGTAAACATCAGAAATTGGGAGATAAAGGCGGTCGGGCGTGGTGCTGGGAGTGCCGTGGGGTTGGTGGTGAGCTGCAGATGGCAGTGCAATTGTTATACTTCTATGCTTACACATGTATAATGCTCCCCGCACGAACCCATGGAGGGTGGTGAAATATGGTCAAATAACCCTTCGCGGCCTGCACAGGTGTGGGGAGGAGGCCCACGTTGCCATCTAGCAGTGGAGTGACACAAGGGCTCTTGAATGTGGTAGGGACTCGCAAGCCAAGCCGCGTCTTCTTGACCGACACGCTGCAGTGTAATACAAGATACCTTTGGCCGACTCAGTGAATCATCCAGAAAGTTCCCGTGACCAAAATACAAACATTCAGAACCCATGGAGGTTCAGTGTGGGTTTTTTTTTCCTTAAATATATTGCAGCAAATTGACGGTCGTATTTCACGATGCACCGAATTTATAGTTACAGAAAGGTCAGAAAGGAGACGTTTATTAAGCAAATTGGCATCGTCCCCAGGGTTTAATGATGCTGCGGTGAAATTTTGATTTAAAGCTTTCGTGACTGCAGGGATTCATATTCTTGGTTCTTTCGGTAAAGTCACGTAGAAAGGAAATAATAAAATAATACAAATATTAAACAATACAAATTCTCACGACGTTTCGACTGCAACACAAGCAATCTGATGATGATTATTTTGTATTTCCCTTCAACGTGACTTTACCGAAAGAACCAAGAATATGATGCTGCAGTAGTTTAATGGTTTGAAAAACTGGGGTGTGCAAACCCGGCGGTTCGGTTCAATCTCTCAGCAGCGGCAGTTGAAGCAACGGTGCGAGTTTCAAAAATCTTCGCCCAACGCCTCTGTCCACCCAGCAGTATAAGACGTCCGTAGGCCACAGTTAGTCGATCGGCAAGGCAGCCGTGTGGTGGGGCAAAATGTGCAGCGGTGCTCCGAGCTCTTTCAAGACGTCTGGCCGGCGTGTAAGAGCAGGCCAAAATACGCCCGTCTAGATCGGCGCGTGTGGAGTTCCCTCTCGTGGGAGGCCCTAGCGCCAGCAATGGCGTGAGCCGGCAATTGCTGGGCTGCGCCTTTGCCCAGCTTTCGTAAAACTTGGTGAGCTGGCCAGGCCCTCTAGGTGTGTCGCGTTGGGAGTGCTGTTCTGACTCAGCCCAACTGCGTGAGGCATAGCTGTCTGCTGAGTAACTGCGAGCATATTATTCTTAATCTTATGCCTAGAATGACTTCATCGGTCTGTGCGATGTGTGTGTGTGGTTTTGGCATTGTGTAGCTTAAATGGTTGCACGATGAGTAGTGGTCATGTTTAACACGTAAGCTTTCGCGACCAATGTTCATAATAAAGGTTTTTGGGTGAGATCGCGTAAGTATGTGTCGTAACCCTCTACTAACCCGACACAGCCAATTAGTAAGTGGTTATGTGTGTTTAAAAAGCCGAAGTAAAGAGGTTGTGGTCAGGTCTAAAATATAAATTAAATTTAGCCATTTCTCAATCCACCAATGGATGAGGGCCTCTTCATGCCGTGTCGCCGTATGTTTTTTTTTACCGAACTTCACCACGCTGACACCATTGGAACCTCCTTTGCAAGTAGCAATATATGATAATAGTTTTTTTTACCCATTTATCTGGCAACAAAACGGACACTTTTTTTTACAAGGAGTCATGTTTGCATTGACCACAATACCTGCGGTCGGAATGCAAACACAAAACACACAACTCTGATAATTCACCACGCTGGTCAGTGCGGATTGGTGGTGAAGGTTGGAGCAGGTAGGGTAAGGACCGGTTTTGATATCACTCGCCACTGATGTTAATCGCCCGCTGGTGGCCTGGCATCAAACTCGGGTTGCCAGGGTCTCTAGCGCAGCGTGCCAACCAACTACTGCGCTACCTCTCCACCGCTGCCGTGGTTTATAATCGACAAAAAAAAAACGTGAACTGATGCGCGAAAAAATCCGATCACATGTGCACGGGTGGGCCAGACATTGGGAGATTAATAACATTCGCGCGAAACGCCAATTCCAAACAAAAATAATAGAGCCGGGCAGAGAAAACAAAAGATATTGTCCACTTTGTATATTTCAACAACTAAAAATTTCTGACCCCCCCCAAAAAAAGCCGGAAGAAGGAACGGGGGAGCGGAGTTCACGATTGGGAGGAAAACACGGTGGGGGGGGGGTTGCGCGTGCGTCTCTGCGTGTCTCCGCGAGGCATTTGCAGCGGGCATCTGTCACCGTCGCTCCCGGCGGGAACGTTTATTTCAGGGAGGGGAAAAAACAGGCGGAAGAGCACGTCATGCTCGAACGTTCATTGCGTCGTTACCCCCTCCTCCCCCCCCCCTCGATAAAAGCTGAGCGAAGGCACGTGGATGACGATGGCGATAGTTAAAGCGAGAGGAATACACGTCCTGAGAAGAATCATATTTAAAAAAAAATCGGGAAAAATATAGCGCCAGGGGAGAATCGTTTGCGTGCGCGCGTGTTGGTTCGGACTTGGTCGCGGTCTCTTAGCCACCCGTTAACGTGGTTTCTAAGGGGCCGTGGTATCGCTTTACATGATCGTTGTGGTTGACGGCGGTGAGTAAAGTCTGTATTTGTGTTACTATCGAATGCAAAAGTAATTGTATTTGACCGTATTCTCTGGATTATGAGATGCCCCCTTTCCTCACCACATGTAATTTAAAGCAATAGTTGATGGTGCGTCTTTTAATCCGGTAGATGTGCGTGCACGTGCGCGTGTGTCTGTGTTTGAGACCAAATTCGTGATGCTTTATTTGACCCCAGCACAAGCGTGCGTTGAGGTCTTACTTTCCGGAGCGTCTTATATTCTGTAGAATGTGGTAATTCCCTCCGTGCCATAATTTGATGAACCCATAACATTTTTGAAATTTTTACTTCATTTGTGTAGTCTCTTGTCCGTTGTGTGTCACTTGTACCGACTCGTCTTGTTAATTAGCTTTAATTTAACACGTGCTTAGTTTGCACAATATATATGCTGCATTCCTCGCACTGTTCCCACTGTTGAACTCCATCCCCATCGTCTCTTTTCCCAAACTCTCATCGTGACCTCGCTCAATTCAAGCAACTCGTTGCACTCGATCTGTTGCAACTTCTGTTTTATTTTTATTATTTCCCTTCTACGTGACTTTACCAAAAGAACCAAGAAGATGAATCCCTGCAGTCACGAAAGCTTTAAATCGAACATTTTTCTCACGGTGCTGTTTGTTGCTGGCCCGCTGGCCGTTGTGGCAACCGTGTGAAGTTTTAAAAAAAATCTAAATAATCTATTCTTGTCACAGATTGCATTACTGCATTGTAGTCTACAGTATATGTTATTATTTGTTTACCCAAGACAGGTCTCCCTTGAGTCTCAAGACTCGTATTGGGAGAGGGTCCTATCAGCTTCAGCTTATGTTGAAGTACCCTGTGAGCTAATAAGCTCTTAAGTCTGGTGTCATCAATACAATCACTCCATTTCCGTGACGGTTATAACACATCAGATATAAAATAAATGAATCGTACAAATTAATAAATGAAAAAAAGTAAGAAAGCATATAAGTTCAAATATAAAATGTATCTTTTGAAAGTTTTGAGCTTAGTAAGAATAAAAAAGTGCAAGATTCGGCATATAAGTGCCAGTGGTAAAACACACCGTTTCCCAAGAAACACTGAATTTTAATCTACAATTTAACAAAAATTAAAACTGTGCCATCACTGACAACGACGTTGCACTGAGTAAAAAACAGCATCGTTACAACAACAAAAAAGAGTAGTGCGGACAAGGCACAGGAAGACGAAAGAGGTCACTTACAGGCAAACGATGTCTGCACCTCGCCTCGTTTCTCACATTGTAGGTGTTGACGTTGCCATCGTCCCAGTCGAATCACATCCTGGCGCTGTTACATTTCCAGCGTTGACATTTTTTGGCCAATGGCAGCCGCACGCTACATTTCGCCAAAATGTATTTTAATTGAAAACTAATTTTGTTGTTGCGTTTAGTTTTGTTGTCCTTACCCCGCACATCCGTTTAGCACGGTTGGCTACGTACGGTGCGAAAGAAGTTCTGCCTACATACATACACGTACTACGATCATCTCTTTAATCAACCCACACTGACCACACTACACGTACAGCAGCACCCTTTGTCAATCCACTGTTAGACAAGGCCATGAATAAGGCTGTCTCTGGTGTAGGCCAGTCAAGTTTCAAAGACAATGACACATTTAAGCGGTTGTGCTTTTGCTACGTTGTCCCCACCTGAAGAAGGACGCTTGTGTTGCGCCCGAAACGTCGTGATTTAATTTATTTTTATTTATTTTTTACCTACGTGACTTTACCGAAAAAACCAAAGAGAGTGCATATATTCTAATTATAATCAGAGCATGTTTATTTGCATGTTTTGCCACAAGCACTGTGTGTCAGAGGTCGCAACCGGGTACCCGATACCCGTACCCTACCCGATACCCGGCTACCCGTACCCAGCTGGGTACGGGTACCCATTTGCGACCCTGGTGCGGCCGGATATGGGTAAGGAATCAAAACCCGTTTGCGACCTCTGCTGTGAGTGGTTAGTGCAGACGGAATGCCTTGCAAAATGTATCTATTTGGTGTTTTAACATCTTAACGCCTGTTTTATTGCCACGAAGGGTAAAACCTATTTTACACGCTTTTATTTAGCTCACTCTGTCTGTTGTTGTTGTTGTCGTCGTATCCTCAAATCTTGTAACTCAATTTTAACCCACTTCCCAATGTGGTATCGACTGCAAACTTGGTATACTTATGTCATACTGATGACAATACTATATTCAATCATTTAAAATAAAAATAAAAATTATAAACCATTTTTTTTATATGTTATATTTCGCCTTGGCTCTAATTGTCCACGCTCAACTCACGTTGGCTGTAAATCACCACGGTCCCTTACGTTATGGCAAGCCTCGGGGCCACTTCCTGGAGTCGTGGAGTTCTGCCATTACTCGTACGGTACATTTCATTAAAGCGTGTTTTTAAAAAAGTATTTTTAAATATTACTTATTTATTTCACTGTTGCTCCCCGCACCGTACGGATCGTGTGGGCGTGCGGAGGGAGGGGGTTACTTGACCATACTACATCAAGCTGCGCAGTGCGGGCGGGTGTGACAGTGGCAAAGCGCAGAAGTCAGAATCAGAATATTTGTTTATACTGGAGGAATCCGATGAGCTATCAAGCTCTTTTTCACAGATGTCTAGTCGGGGCAGGTCAGACCGAACAACAAACAATATAAAAACACGATAAGAGTGCAAAGTATAGGAATGATAAATCACTTAAAATAAACAAAGACAACTAAACTATTCAAGTTCAACATGCATACGCACGCAATCGATGAATCGTCCCGTTGCGTGCGTGTTGCAGGAGGCGCGAGCTCATCATCTGTCCGATTCCGCCGCGTCGGAGCGGAGATCGCGGAGTGACGGCGTGAACTCTCCTGCGACGGCGCTAGCGGCGGCGGCGACTGCAGTGTACGACGCGATGGCGACGCGCACGCTCGTGCTGGTGCGGCACGGCGAGGGCTCGTGGACGCGCGAAAACCGCTTCTGCAGCTGGGTGGACCAGCCGCTGAGCGCCGAGGGCGAGGCGGAGGCGCGCCGCTGTTCGCGCCTCCTCACGGCCGCAGGGATCCGCTTCGACGCCGCCTTCTCCTCGCTGCTGACGCGCGCCATCAAGACCGCCTGGCTCATCCTGGAGGGCGTCGGCCAGGCCTGGGTGCCGCTGGCGCACAGCTGGCGCCTCAACGAGCGCCACTACGGCGCCCTCGTCGGCCTGAACCGCGCGCAGCTGGCGCTGAACCACGGCGAGGAGCAGGTGAAGGCGTGGCGGCGCGCCTACGACGTGCGGCCCCCGCCCATCGACGAGGGGCACCCCTACTTCGACGAGATCCACGGCGACCGGCGCTACGCGAGCTGCGACGTGCCGCGGGGGAAGATCCCGCGCGGCGAGTCGCTTCGCGACGTGCTCGAGCGCCTGCTGCCCTACTGGGAGGGCAGCATCGTGCCCGAGCTGCGCGCCGGCAAGAACGTGCTGGTGTCCGCGCACGGCAACAGCGTCCGCGCCATCATCAAGCACTTGGAAGGTGGGGGGGGGGTTGGGCGATGGGCGGCTTTTGGGGGTTGGTAGGGTGTCAGTTTGTTCAGGGTTCTCGCGCGCAAAAAAGGGGGCCCCGCAATGGGCCTGTGCGTGCGTGCGTGCTTTTGTCAAAGTGCACCTGGCCTGGCACAGGCGCCGTGTAAACATCACCCGTCACTTAGTGGCGAATGGCGGCTGTTGATTTTGTTGTCTCGATGAATCAGGAGGCGCGCACGTGGGATTCGGCCTCGAGCTCCCGGGGAGCCCTCTGTAGGCAGACGTTTGGGGTTGCTCCCAATTTTTTTAAATTAATCTGAATATCGGGCCTAGATAGAACATTTTGGATGATCCGAAAAAATGTTTAGCTTCGGATTGATCGGAAAACTAGACGTCACTAATTTGACATCACTTCCATGCTTTTCTCACCAATAGGTATTTACATATCCTTCATATTAGAATCCGGAGAATACAGAAATTGTATTTTCCTAACTTCCACCATTCTCCACTCGCGTTTCTCCCTCCCTGCCTCCCTCCCCTGATGGACAAGCGCCTAACCGCTTGTCCATCTCCCCTCCTAGGGAAGAATTCCCGCTCCCTACCACAACACACATTTCCCTGATTTTTCTGTCGACAAGCTGCACTGGTTGGAAACCTGGCAGATGTGCGGCTATTGTGCGGGACAAAAACTTGTTTTCGTGCGATTTCAATCTGGACAAAAAACTCGCGCCAGGCAGCTGCCTCCCGTGAAAACACGCATGACCTCGAGTAAATCATTGGCTCATCGCCGTCTGCAATTTCATCCGTGTCCATGTGACCCACTTACGTGTGTTCGGGTTTTAGCGCTTCGCAGCGAAGGCTGAGAGCGTTTATGCACGAGCTCTGGCCGTCAATTCCCTCCGTGAATAACACCAAAGGGGTGGTGGGGGGAGGGGTACTATAACTTTTGCGGAGTCGATCTGATGTTTATGGAGTTTTAGTGCAGAGTCACATTGCTGTTAAGTGAGTTGCCCAATGGACGACGGAGTCGATCTGATGTTTATGGAGTTTTAGTGCAGAGTCACGTTGCTGTTAAGTGAGTTGCCCAATTTGACAACCGGCCACATTGATAAAAGCGTTACCCAAAGTTTGCAGGACGCGAACCAGAACAATAGGGAGACTGCATGCAAATTGGATGACTCCCACCCCGTCACGAGCCTCTCGCTCCACCTAAAGTCGCGAGCCTTCACTTCGTCATCACCGCCATCTGAACCCCGGCCCCTGTCGCGAGTTGTGTGTGCGCGTCACAAAAACGGCGCACCATCGCCGCTTGCCGTTGCTGCCCGGGCGCAGGCATCAGCGACGCGGACATCCTGCACCTGACCATCCCCACGGGCGTCCCTGTCGTGCTGCAGCTCGACGACGAGCTGGCGCCGGTAGGCGAGCGCCGCTACCTGGGCGACACGGCCGAGATCGCCGCCGCCATCAAGCGCATCGAGGACCAGGGCAAGGCCCCCAAGGGGGCCACCGCGTCGCCTGATCCCCGTGGCGCCGTAGTCGCCGCCACTGCCACCACGGCCGCCGCCTGCCCCACTCCCTAAGCCGTTTGTATCGTATCCTGGAATATTGTTTGTTCCTTTCTTCGGAACTATGCGTCGTGGAGAATGGCTCTTCTTGTTAAGTTATGTAATATTTTATTTCGTCTCGCCCGGCCCAGCCCAGCACGCCACCTTCGTTCATGGGTATGGTGGGGGGAGGCGTGTGTTTAGTGCTGTTTTGTTATTTTGTTATATCGTTACTGTTACAGGTGACTCTGTTACAACAACCGGCTTTGCCGTTTTCTCCGGAATATAAGACTGCTCTGGAAAATAAGACGTATCCCCCAAAAACTTGTGCCCAGTGTCACTAAAGTTGAACGAACACAACACACACATCTATCGGGTGATGAGACGCACCCCCAACTTTTTCTTTAATATGCAGGGACGAAAAGCGCGTCTTATTATCCGAATAATGCGGTATTGTCCAACTCTTGCAATGCATGTAATTCTGGAAATGTACACATTTTGAATCTGTGCCCGAAATACAAAAATTGGACCTCGAGACCAAATTTCCGGTCCGACTAGTAAAATATATTCGGATCGATACAAATACGACAAGTTGCGTGGAGTGACGTCGCGTTTAATGACGCCGCTTGCGGCTCTCTCCCTGCCAAGGGTGGCGTCACACAGCATCGAGCTACATCACTTTATTACACTTTATTAGCACAAAGTCGCGGTTTTATACTTACTATTTTATTTACCAGGTAAAGCCCACTGAGCTATGAGTGTTAAATTATCACGGCATGCGAATGATACGAATGCATGAAGAAAATAATTCAATCTGAAATTATCCTTAAAAAATTACAACTTCTTGAATATGAAGCTCATCCCGAACTGTTAGCGCTATCAGAGGTGAGCGAGTGTGTTGTGGTGGTCATCTGTACCATCTGCTGATGTGTGGTGTTGAAGCTGAACACGCCAGCAAGGTGAGCGACCCAGCCCAGAGTTGGTAACAATCGGTGTATTTCCGTTTCCGGTAAAAACCGAATGATAAAAACCCAGTAAACACCGCCTACCAGTTTGCCGCACATACAGAGCTGTCCCGAGAAATACAAATAACACGTTTACCTTTTTTCACTGGGAAACGTAGAGAGCTGGCCACAGTGGTGTAACGATCGGCACACTGGAATTGCAATCCGGGGGTCACCGCTTTGATCATCCAACCTCATAAATCCCCTGGCACCTTTCCACCCAGCGGTATATAAAAAACGTTGCACCGTGGTTAGTTGATCAATAGCTTGCATGTGGTGGGTACTCTCACATCTTCCAAAACATCTGGCCAATATGGAAGAGTTCAGCACGTAGGCTTTTTCAACCAATATTGTCCATAAAGAGAGGTGTTTTTTTTATTTAAGACCGAAACAGGAGGATTTCTCCACAACTCTGGCTGTAGCCTGATGATGCTGGTTGTAGTTACTGGCGAAACGTCGTACTCGAATTGTAAATGTTTTTAGTTTACTCTCTAACACACCGGTGTGCTGTACTAGTAACGACACCTCGAGGCAAAGCTGTGGCCTCTCCCTAATAGTCCCTGCCCTGCAGACATGCGAAGATGCCACCATGTACCAAAAGGTTCCATCGAAAGTACCAGTAGGCAGTCCAAAATTATGTTTACAACTTAAAAATTCCATCTATTTTTATATCTTATATACACTAGCTTTACGGTCTCGAATAAGTAGTCATTATCGTCTCTCTTTGGCTGCCCTAAGTCTGCTGAGGCTAGGTCTTGGAGGTCACTGTGTGTCTCCAATGCGGCAGCGGTGGCATCTTGCGGAGAGGGTTGATGGCGTTTCGCGAGGTTCGCTGGCAACTGGATAGACTCTAAACGTATTGGTATTTTTTTTTACCTATTAGCATTTTTATGATCTCTTCAAATATAATAAACTAAACTAAAAACTATTTTAATTTTACCAGGTAAAACCCACTGAGCTTTCTAGCTCTCTTTTTCATGAGCGACCTGGCCACAAATGATAGCTCAACGAAGTGGCATATCATCAGGGTTGGGATCGAACACACGACCTTCTGTTACCAGGCGAGGTAGTTAACATCTCGCCACCGCAAGATGTAATAACGTCATGCAGATTTTTTTATGTCGTTTAAAACCCTTCATTTGCAGTTGTGAAGAGTTAGAGGTAGTGGCGGCAGCATCGGCAGGCCTTCGTTCATCTAGCAGCGGACTGATCATGGCTGATGATGCTGGCGATATCTTTGAACTTGGCATCAAAGGGAATATTATATGCGGTAGACCCCTTCTATCCACCAGTTGTTGTAACAGAGTTTTAATATTTCATGCAGGTGTTGACGTAACACGTCAAAAAATCGTTATTTAAGGAAGTTTTTTTTTACTTAAAATGTTTTCGCCTAGTTTTATACTGATTTTGTGCTATTGGCGTAATAGATCCCTTGGTGTTAAGAGAACAGGCCCACGGAAGTGGATATTGCAGAGCTACCTCTGAGATCGCTTCAAGTGACGTCTGGTCCACACGTTAAGCGGGGGGCGGGGGGGGGCCCAGCACTTTCCCCGCTCTGCCACTGCGCGTCATTTAAATTTCGCAAATCGTCAACAACAGTTGCGCGATCGTAAATGGTGGCGCGCGATTGGCCACGTTCCCCTCGTGACTTGGTCTCACGCTGATCAGCTGATGGTCTCAGGATATTTCGAGTCGACTGCTGGCAAACTTTTGACAGGGCACGCGTCGTGCGCTTTAACTGTGCGTGAGGTTTCTACAAGGAACTCTCACCACAGGGCACTTGAGCCTGAATTGAGAGCACTTAGGGATGATCGGTGTAAGCAGGGAAGGACACATCAGAGATTTTGCTCCACGTAGGAAAAAGGAGCAGCCCTCCTGTAGCTTCTCTGGTGTCAGGTCAGAGGTTTGGTACCTCTTAGATCTGGTGTCAGGTCAGAGCTTTTACCTCTGGATATCTTTTATCCTCTTGGTCGCAATCTGTCACCTTGCCAGATTGATCAATCCCCCGACCCCCCAGTCCCCTCTCCCGTGGTCCCCCTAGCCCCCCCCCCCCCATCCACAGCCCCCCCTCAACCTGCGGCTCCGGATCCGCACACGGCTCCTTTTAAGGACCCCGCTTCGTGACGTTATTCACGCGCGGCGATTGCGGCTCTTGAAATTCGGGGGAAAAAAAATCTAAAGTAGCTCCCTTGTTATTTTGGATCCTGAACCCCTTGCCACACACACAAAACCGCCTCCCCCCTCGTTTTTGCCGGTGGAACAGACCCCCCCCGGCAAAATAAATGCAACCTTCTCTGTGTCGTGTGCACACCGATAGTTTTGCGGGAGCACGCGACGCTGCTCACCGTGACGGCCGCGGTGAGATTGCGCCGTTGCGCCCAAGGTCATCTTCTCAAGCGGGATGTTTTAACGCTTCAAGTTTTTTCTTCCCCCTTCGTCCGAAAATCCCAGAGCTTTTGAATGTATACAGTTTGTATGCATTTACGTGTAGTTGTGTAGGTGTGTTTTATACGTACGTATGTTGATTGCATGGGTATTCGCTACGATATAGCTGATAAGTCTGTTACTAGCTGTCTCGCGGTATATATATCATGTAGTCCATGATGTCCTGGAAGTTTCAAATTGCATTGGATAGACGTATCATCCACTGTGTTGTGTACGTGCGTGTGTGCCACAATACATTTCCGTAGCAGAGTGACGTTCACGAATTTCATTTACGGTCAACATTGTAGGAAGTCTTATCGTAAACAATATGGTTTGTGTCTTAGCCTTGCTGACATGATTCGCAGCTACGTGGGTGAATGTGAATTCAAGCATTTAGAGCGACAGCGGAGTTTTCATATTCTTAAGTGTCTTTGCGATGAATTCAGTTCATGTGCAGTTGCGAGGTGGTTTCGTTTCACGGGATTGTAAGAGGCGGCAGTGGCTTGGTGAGGCCTTCATCCAGCAGTGGATTGACCGTGGCTGATGATTGCTGACCCGCCCTTGATGGACATTTGTGAAAAAGAGCTCTGTAGCTCGTCGGTTTTCCTCCTGAAGTCTCAATAAAGATTCTAAATTCTGATGATTTCCGCTAGAATTGGCGGTTAAAATTTCGGGGGGGGGGGGGAAGAAAAATCCCCGAGGGAATGATCTAAATTATCATCAGGACAATGCGTGGGCAGCAATTGCAGCGCTGCACCTTTGCATATATTTTTTTAGGATTCCGTTTAACAGCGAGTGTGTCAGTGAAGCTGAATTCAAATTTACGTGGAGATTAAAACGAGCTTGGAGCCAATACTTGAGAAGATAATTGGTCGGTTTTTCATCCCGTAACGAGCCATTTGCATTTCGTTACTAGTGTTATTTTGGAGATGTTACATAAACTGAAACATTGTGTGGAGACTTCTGAAATGGGATGTATACTTAGCCAAAGGAAGGCAATGTGTTATTAAGACGTTTTTACGAAGATTTTGCCCTTTCAAAACTACCATTTGGAAAAGTGTGAATGATTAATGATTTAATGTTTATCATCATTGTTTGGAGAATGAGTTCCGTCTTCACCCGAATCCAACAATATAAGTTTCACAATTCACTACTTATATCACTCAATAAAACCTGTGCCGAAACGTTTATGGCATTGCGATTATGTTTTCCCTGCTCTTGAACAGCATGGTGTGTTTCTGCCCATTGCGAATAGGTGTAACCAGCCTTCATCCAGCAGTTGATTGACCATGACTGATGATGACGACGACGACGATGATGTGAAGAGGTCTTCCTACGTCTCAGAGTGACGACCCCCATCGCCATGCTCGCGTTCAGATTCTTTCGAGTACAGCCGGGACGAGTCCTTGATGAGTACTACTGATCGACTAAGATTTTTAATCGGCTACTTTTTTAGTGGCGGCCGCCCCACATCCTGCCTTCCGAAGGAGGGAAACCCCCTACAAGCCCCGCCCAGCATGACGCTGCTGAGGATGATGATGACGTCACTGAGGCCCGCCCATCTCACCTCCCGTCCAGCTGTACACGTGAGAACACAGCCTCCTCAAACGAAAGTAGCACACCGTAATACGCACAGGTTTGATGTGTTCAAAGCAACGCATTTTTCGTTTCCGCACGCTTTTTTTATTTGTATTTTTTTCCCCTCGCCTTCGTGTATATACAGTACAACTTATAAATACAACTCCGATCTCTTTTTGTTGTTGTTGTTAAATCTCGCATTTTTTAAACCAATTATTTCACAATTTGTGCTGTCAGCATCTAGGCACAAAGTGAAGTTTTAGATTTTATTGAAAAATAAGACAACCCCCCCCCCCCTCACATTGCATTGTGGATTGATCTAGAAGTGACCAAGGCCTATATTCAATATCCTCCAGCCTTGTTCGTCCGCTCGCACCGCACCCTTCTGCCCTCATGCGCGTCGACCACCAGCACCGCCTCCCTCTTCTTCAAGCTAACCAAAGAAAAAGATCGTGTAGCCTCAACAGACTGTTGGGGAAAGTGCTGCTGTTAGCGGGCACCTATGAAGACCGGCACTGTGGCACACGAGACGGGGCGGGTGGCCAACACCACGCCCGGCCGCCTTTGTCTCCCCAGCGGTGATGTTCACACACCGCACCAGGTGCTCATTTGAGGCTGAGTCGAACTAGGGGAGGTCCATGACCGGTTCAGATAACCGTTACTGGTGTTGGTGTGAACTCGGGTCGCCGGGTTCGTAGCGCAACGTGCCAACCGCTACAAAACACCGCTCCCCTAAGTTGACCACCACCACTTATCACCGCCGCTATCCTTCCTCCAGTATAAATAAATATTCTGATTCTCCTGCCCCTCGTTCATTAAGCCCTCAAAACTGGCCATTCGTCACTAAATAAATTACCACCTCCTTCCCACAATCCATTGGCCACATGGCGGCCTTGTGGGAGTGCATCTTTATCAGCAGCCACGACATTCATATCGTCCGGATTTTCACGATTATCGTCACGCCGTGATTGTCGCTGCTCGATTTAAAATAATACTTTTTTTTTACGGACAAGATACACCAAATAATGTCACAATTAATAAATTACGCTTTTCCAGAGTAAATGACGAGGTAAGGCTTACCCAGGGCTGTCCATGGGGTTGGTGGGGTGTGCGGGGCCCCCCCCAGATGCCTTCAAACTACACCAAAAGTATTACGTCTGACGCCGTGATGTCGAAGCGCGAGGGGGGGCCCCAAAGTGCAGGGCCTGGGGCAGTCGCCCCGATTCGCCCTGTACCCTCGGGACGGCTCTGGGCATGCCCACACTTTTCCAGATCGCACGCGACCTGCCGACGGACTAACTGCGGCGTAGAAGTTTTAAACCACTGGGTGGACGGACACAGCGGAAGGGGGATCCCAGCAACGATTTCCCGCTCTTTCAACTGCCGCGCCGGGAGATTGAATCGAACCGGCGACCTCTGGCTTGCGCGTCCGGTGTGCGACCCGAGGCAGCGCCACTGTGGCAGCTTTTCTCCAAATGGCTCGCACGACGGTCGAATTTGACACTCGTAGAATTGATGTACGCTCGGGGTTTAAAGCGGCAGCCTAAGTTAACCGAATGTGTAAATGGCGAGACAACCCCCGTTGTTGCAGAAATGTAGCGCAGACTGGAAAACCGTGTGCGTTCGCGTGCGTGCAGCGACGTCTACAAAAAGCACTCGGCCTTTGTGCTTTATGCAAAAACTTTCAGCAGTTCCTGAAGTACTGCGGTGTAGTCCTCTCGTAGAATCAGCAGCAACCGTAGGAGCAGCAGCAGCTGTATGAGGACTAGGAGCAGCAGAAGCTGTAGGCACAGCTATAGGAGCAGCAGCAGCAAATATCTGAGCAGCTGTAGAAGCAGCAGCAGCTGTAGAAGCAGCAGCAGCTGTAGAAGCAGCAGCAGCTGTAGGAGCAACTGCAGGCGCCGCAGCTATAGAGCACCAGCAACTGTAGGAGAAGCAGCTGCAGGAGCAGATGTAGAGCAGCAGCAACTGTAGGAGCAGCTGTAGGAGCAGGAGCAGCAGCTGTAGGCGCAGCAGCTGTAGAGCACCAACAACTGTAGGTGCAGCAGCTGCAGGAGCAGATGTAGAGCAGCAGAAACTGTAGAGCACCAACAACAGTAGGAGCAGCAACTGCAGGATCGGCCGTAGAGCAGCAGCAACTGTAGGTGCAGCAGCAGCTGAAGAAGCGACTGTAGCAGCAGCAGCTTCAGGAGCAGCAGCAACTGTGGGAGCAATTGCAGGAGCAGCAGAAGCAGCAGCTGCTGTCTTCACAGCGGCCAGGGCAAGTCGCTGAAGTCCACGGGACCCCCGAGGCCGGCATCGGCCTCCAGCAGGCTCATGATGACCGCCATGGCCGCCTCGTCGTTGCTGGGACTGCTCGAGCCGTCCATGAGGTACAGGTCCAGCGAGGGGTTGTCACCTGCGAGCAACAGAGATCGTGGTCATCGTCATAATCTTTCACCAACGTGGACTCAATCGGTCAATTCGGAAGAGGAAGAACAGCTGGGTTGGGCAGGTGAGGGAGGTGATTGGGCAGGTGGTAGGTGGGATCTGTGGGATCTGTGGGGTAGGTGGGGTCTGTGGGTTTGGTGGGGACGGTGGGTTCAGTGGGGTAGGTGGGGTCAGGGTCGGTGGGGTCAGTGGAGTCGGTGGGGTCGGGTCGCACTCACTGATGGGGCCACCACTGTAAGGGTTGCTGCTGTCGGCTCCATTCATCGAGTCTGAAGGAGACTGCATGGCCAGTGCTGAACCCTGAATGCACACACAGACAAAGATCCCCCGTGTAGCCTTTTACAGGCCGTTGGGGCAAGTGCCGACAGCCTGCTAGTAGCGGGCGTGATGATCGCTGCGCTGTACGTACGCTTAACTTCTTTCGCACCGTATGTAGCCCACCGTGCTAAGCGGTGGGACGGTACATCCCAATTGTGTAATCCCAATTGAGCAATTTGCGATTCACTCGTCAAATTCATCAAATTTGCACCGTGACGCCAGCACGCAGCGGGCCCCGCTCCTTTCCAACGGCATCGTTGGACCCGGAACGCCCCACCGCACGGCGGACGGCGAGCGGCGTCGCCCGCATTAACCAGGGCGGCCAGCCGGGCTCGGAACCGCAAACCACCGAGGACAAGCGGCAAACGCGCCGACCCGCCGGGCCGCCCGCGTCACCGCCGCACGTGCCGTGTTTACGCCGTGCAGCTGCGGCGTTGCTGCCGGGTGGCGCGCCGGAAGAGGCTGACCTTGCGGTTCCCGGGTGACATGGCATCGGACGGCGGAGGGGTGGTGAGCTGCAGGGGACTGGAGCCGCAGCTGGACGGAGAGGATCGCGACCTGGACGTGCGCACGCACACGTGTCACGCACACACACGCGTGTTTGCGTGTTACACAGACAGACCCCCCCCCCCCCCTATAGGCTAGCGGCCCCGGTTAATACCGCAGGCGCGTTAACGTCGGCACCGCGGAGACAAAGGCGGTCGGGCGTGGTGCTGGCCACCCACCCCCTCGTGTACAGTTCTGGCCTTCATAGGTGCTCGCTAACAGCACTTGCCCCAACAGTCTGTTTAGGCTATACGGGGATCTTTGTCTTTGTGCATTGCATGCCACGGTTGGCACGGTAGGGAGCGCGGCTGGTGCATCTGCCAGTCGTCTCCGTCGGCCAACCCACGGCCCCTGGGTCCATCCTGTGAACTCCTGCCAGCGGCGAGCCTTCAACACTTCACTTGCCTTACACGGTGCACTTAGCGTGGCACAAGCGGTGCTATGGTGGCGAGATGTTAACTCCCTCGCCTGGTACACAGGAGGTCGTGAGTTCGATCCCGACCCTGAGGCCTGTATATTTGGAGTTTGCATGTTCTCCTTGTGGTCACGTGGATTTCTCTCCAGCTCCTCTGGTTTCTCCCTCCACAGTTAGAAAAACGCGTTAAGAGTATATTTGGCTGCTATAAATTTCCACACGATGATGATAAGCCACTTCGTTGAGCGATCATTTGTGGCCCAGTCGCTTCTGAAAAAGAGCTATAAAGCTCGGTGGGCCTTACCTGGTAAAATAAAAAGAGTTAATATTGACGTCACTGCCACTTAGTGGTGAACGGCGGCTGTTGTTCGTTGTTGTTGTGACCCTCACCTGTGGGTAGTCTCCATGAACTCGTCGGCGATGATCCGGCCAAGTTTTCCGGCTCCGGGCCTGGTGCCGCCCGGCAAGCCCGGAATCCCTGGAATGCTGCGTTTAATTCCTGGTTATGGAATGGAAAAGTTACGGAAACATTCGTTAATCACCTCTGTTGAACCGCTCATTCGCAAGGGTAAAGGCAAAGGTGCAGGCCTGCAATTTTCTGCTCAACCCCACCGCTGGCGGAAGGGATATTCTGGCCTAGTCTTTCACGCTGGCCAGATGTCTTGGGAGAGGTGGGAGTGCCCCACCACAGCAGACCTGCCGATTATAAACCAATTGTGGTGTTCCAATTTCTACTGCTGGGTGGACACAGGCCACGGTGGGTTTAAGAAGCGCGCACCATTGTTTCAATGGCCATGCCTTAGTGGACATCTGTGAAAAATAACTTCATAGCTCACCGAGCTGTGTAGCTCTTTTTCAGAAGCGACCTGGCCACAAATGATCGCCCAACGAAGTGGCCTTATCACGCAGTAGCGTCAGGGTCGGGATCGACCCCATGACCTCCTGCGTACCAGGCGAGGTATTAAACATCTCGCCACGGTGGCGCCCCCACGGAAAGAAACTGGTGAGAGGATTAGGAAGATGTCGCGGCAGCAGCAGCAGCTGCATCACCAGGCCCGGCTCACCCACGGAGGAGGAGGAGCGAGCGGCAACCGGGCGGCTGGCGGAGGAGCCGCAGCCGCCGTTGCCCGGACTGAGCCCCGCGAGCGGCGCGAACCCCGGCACCACGGACGCGGGGCCCGGGCGGCCACCCCCGGTGCCGCCCCCGGTGGACCCCTCCGCCCGGTCGTCCCCGCCGCCACGGCGCTGGGAGCCCAGCGTGGAGGTGGGGCTCAGCTGGGCCAAGCCGGGGCTCGCCGAGCCCATTTCTGACAAACTCACGCTCGGGTGGGACGCGGAGCGTACGCGCGCGCGCACACACGCACGCGTACGCGCACACACGAGCGCACGCACGCGAACGCACGCGTACAAGCACACGCATGGGCGTGCACACGTATGGACACGGGATCGTATGCACATGCGCGGGGAACACGCGCAGTTTCGCACACGCGCGCGTTCATGGGGGAGAATACACGCACAGGCACGTGCAGACGTATACACAAAGTTCACACGCGCAAGCGTGTACCAAACACAGGTGCACGAACGCGCACACGTTCACAGACACGTGCAGCACACACATTGCACCATGCCACACACACAAACACAGTCACACACGCACGCACCCACCAATATACACAAACACATACATACAAGCAGGCACACACACACACACGTGTTAATTGTTTTGTACGAAGAAGTACATCTCACAGCCACTGCACGGCATTGCCGTGCCCTGACGCTGTGTCTGGGCGTGCCCTCATTCATGTGTTTTGCAGCAGAAGGTCATTGTCATCCAGCGGAACGAATTGTTACATCGACATCGCCGTCATCGGCCGTGGTCAATCCACTAATGGATGAACGCCTCCTCCCCCCCACCTCCCCCAGCCGCCGCCACCACCTTCCATGACCCTGCGATGTGACCGCTCCGTCCAGCGCCGTGCGTACAACGAGGACGCTGTCTTTGTTTTTCTAGCGTGCTGCACTGCCCTCTGCTGCCCACGCCCCTACAGTCTCTGCTGCCTCAGCAGCAGTAACAACAGCAGCAGCAGCCTACAGCACATCCTGCTTCAATGTCCCAGTTTGCGACCGAGATCGCGGCCCCCTTGGCTACATCGCTCAACGTCGGGGCCCGGCCGGTGAGGCGACGTGCGGAGACTCTGTCCCCGACAACTCGGCCCATTGGCGGATGGCCGGGTCAGCCGCTTAACCGACCGACAAACTGTCCCACCGACCGACTAGCTGACCGGTTGACCAATCGACCGACTGACCAATCAACCGATTGACCGACTGACCGACCGACGGACCGACCGACTGATTTACCGATCAATCGACCGATTGACCAACCCACCTAACAGCGAGCGAGGGAGCCACTTACGCGATGAGCGTGTTGGTGGACACGATGTACTCCACGTCCTTGGTCCACGGGTTCATGAAGCTGAACCAGAGGCTGCGCAGCGTGGCGAAGAAGCCGTCCTTGCAGCGGAAGCGGTACAGGTTGGTGGCGATGCGGTCTCCGGACTGCAGCACTGGGAGCGTGAAGCGGTGGCGGTCACCGGAGGGGAGAGAGAGGGCGGGGGGGGGGGGCAAATTGAGACGCTGGGTGGAGGTGGTGACAAGTGAGGAGCATTGGGGTTGAGGGTAAAGATGCCAAACGACCCGACTTGGCTGGGGACAGCCCCAGTGGTGTTGGAGAGGAAGTGGTGGTGGTGTTGCTGGAGCTGCTGCTGAAGGCGATGGTTTTGTTGGTCGTGCTGATGGAGGCGATTGTGCTGATGCTGCTGATGGTGGCGGTGCTGCTGCTAGTGCTGGCTGACGGTGGTTCTGATGGATTTGATGATGATGATTGTGATGGTGCTGATGGATTTGATGATTGATGGTGCTGGTGGATTTGATGATGGTGATGATGGTGATGCTGGTGAATGCAGCTGCTGGTGGCGGTGATGACGAGAAGTCCCCACCCAGGCGGTGAGACTCGGCCAGGTGCACGAGGTCGTCCTGGTGGAAGTACTCGTAGCACGAGGTGCCCAGCAGCTCCTGTGGCAGGTAGCCCAGGATCGCCGTCGCCCTGCACCGCGACAACAACAACAACAAACAAACAAAAATCAACGCCGCTACGAAATGCCGCCGACGCCACTTCGAACCGGACCACAGGCGTTTGTTTCAAAACAGTCATAAACTGTACACGTACTTTTCTATTTAAAGCTTTCGTGACTGCGGGATTCATCTTCTTGGTTACTTCGGTAAAGTCACGTAGAAGGGAAATAATAAAATAATAAAAATAAAACATAATAAAATACAATTCATTCAGACGCTGTTTTTCCGACAGCCCTGTTCTTCACCTGAGGACGGCTGCTTGTGTTGTGGCCAAAACGTCGTGAGAATTGTATTTTATTGTTGTATTTTTATTATTTTTTTATTTCCCTTCTACGTGACTTTACCGAAAGAACCCAGAAGACTCTTTGGTTCTTTCAGTAAAGTCACGTAGGTAGAAATAAAATCATATAAAACAAATCACGACATTTCGATCGCAACACAAGCAATCCTCATCAGGTGGGAACACCACAGCAAGAAAAAATGCTGAAGTGGGCGAGAGAGCTGCCGTGGCAAGAGGTTTTATAGGTGGAGCAAGGGGGGAGAGCGGGGGGGGGGAACTGATCCATTCTCGAATCGAATTGCAACCGGCAGGATCGTAAACCATTCATAGAATCGCCAGAGAGCGGAGTGCCGGGTGTGTGTGGAGCGGGGGCCGGTGAGTCAAGGCGAGATGTGAACACTCTTCTGGTATCAGAGTCATTCATACTGGAGAAGTCCAGGAGGGGCACGGGGTCAGGACGTAACAACAACAACAAACAATACACAAACACGACACGAGTGCAAAGTATAGAAAATGTAAACAAATCACTTTGAACTTCTGTCGCGCCGTACGTAGCCAACAGCGCTAATCGGAGGTGCGCGGAAGGACAACAAACAAAACACGAAAAACGGTTTTCAACTGAGATTGTTTAAAATTGCATAGCTCCCAGTGGCTTCCGAATATCGCAAGGAAGAGCGTTCCAGACACCCGCAGAAGCGAACCCGATAGCGCCGCGCGATGAAGCGACCACCACCGTCTTTGTCCGACGGCCGAGCCAAAAGCCGCCTCCGCCGCTGCGAGGACAGTGACCGGAGTTCGCGCCTTTGCCGGTTTACGCTCCCTGGACGAGAGATTCGGTGTCGCGGCTCATTCTCGGCGAGCGCTTTGCGTGCGACGGGCGCATCGGCGGCGCAGCATCAGCACCGACCTCTGGTCGACGAAGGTGAACTTGCCGTCGACGGCGTGGCGCGACACGAACTCGGCGGGACGCACGCGGATGTGGTTCTGCTGGTGCTGGTGGTGCTGGTGGTGCTGGTGGTGTTGGTGGTGCTGAGCGGAGGCGGGGTTCAGGGTCCCCGCGCCCAGCTGGTGCGACGGTGGCGCCACGCCTCCGGTGCCCGCGGCGGCCAAGGCGGGAGGGGCGTGCGCCGTCACGTGCGGGTGCAGGCGGCCGATCGCCACGAGGCAGCTGAGGTTGCAGCCCTCGTTGTCCGAGCTCTCGCCCTCCTCCTCCAGGCCCATCTTGGTGGGCGGCCAGCTCTTGAGGTAGCCCGTGCAGTGGATCGTGCAGAAGTTCTTGCGGTCTACGCCGGGTCGGAGGGGCGAGAGGGCAGGACGGTTCACGTTTGGACGAGAGAGTGGCGGTCGCGGGTCGGAGGTTATTTTAGTTTTTTTGGTTCACGAGGTTCAGTTTTGGGAACTTTACGCGACGACGGAAATGTTCAATTGCGCTGGAGCCTGATGCCGGCGCACGGGTTGCAGAAATAATGGCCCCAGACCAATAACCCCCAGGTCACTCTCGAGTTCTCAGCTGGTTCAAACCGAATCGTCTCAACGAAGCGAACTGAACCTGCAATGAAAACGGACAAACCGGCCACAACCCCCCCCCCCACTTCCAGCCCCTCCACGACCCCGGAGTCCCCGTGGGACTGTACCGACCGTTCTTCTTCTTGGAGCAGCTGGAGGAGAAATCCTTCTCCTCCGACTTGACGAGCGCCGGCTGGTTGCTCTTCATGCGGCAGAAGAAGGCGCGCCGGGCGCCCGAGCACAAGCGGCTGGGCCTCGCCATCACGTCCGTCTTCACCGGCAAGCCCGCTGCGCCCACACGCAAGAGGCAAAGGGGTCCCCCCCCCCGTTATAGCCTTTGCCGGGGTGGTGGGGCAAGTGCTGCCGAAGGTGGCCCGGTCGCGGCGTGGAGCGCCGTGTCCCGGGTGGAATTGACAAAAAAACGTCGCCCCCCCCCCCCCCGCGCGCCAGGTAACTCGTTTAAGGCTGAGTCGACCTAAGGGAGGCCCCTGGGGGTCGCTTGAGATATTCGCTGATGATGAGTTCGTAACGCAGCGAGCGTGCACACACGGGCCCGGAGATATACATACACACAGATATACAGATATGCATACACACATATACAGATATACATACACACAGATAAAACATACAGATATACATACACACAGATATATATACACAGGTATAGATATACATACACATATATACATACACGCACGCACGGGGTCACACAATTCTCTGTGAGATTTCCGAATGGATTCCCTCATGATGTGAACACCGGTAGCTCCCCGTGACTTAAACTGGGCGGCATGGCAGAGCTGATAACGTGCGTATGTACGCTGAACTTCCTTCGCACCGTACGTAGCCAACTGTGCTAATCGGAACTGCGGTAATAAACAACACGGACACCGTTGTATTCTCCATAATGATAAACTTTTTTCCCACCACCCCCCGTATAGATATTTTTTTCAAACTGACCCCACATTTGTGGGGTGCGTCTTACTCTCCGTGGTGCCCTCCAATCCGACGACGATGGTGTTTTGATAGTCGCCCTCCTTCACGCCGCCGCGTCTCAGAGAGCTTTAAGCGCGACGAGCAACTTGCATCCCAACCCAGCGCATTCGCAAGGACACCCCCCCTCCCCCCCCCCCCAGTGGCACAAGGTGACATCTGCACCTGGTCTGCGAGCGGACATTGCTCTGCCGGCAGGGGGCGACGATTGCTGCCGTGTGTAATCCCAGTTGAGTAATGATGAAGATGCTACCCCGCACTCACTCTTAGCGTCTATAAGCCTCTCCCTAGGAGCCGTGTCTGACGAGGACAGCTGTTCCTTCACCTTGGCAATGTCCTTGGGATGAAGGTAGTCAAAGAGACTTTGCCCAATCAGGTCATTCTGCACACACACGACATTGCACAGCAGGCAAACCAGTAACACAATAATTATTATAATAATATTCTTGGCACTTACATGGCGATTGCTTTACAAGCCTCGGCTCATTCAAAGCGCATCGCATCATTCTAAAGGGGGCACCCCCATCGGCAACCGTCCCCATGCAGCACAAGGCCAGCGAGAGAACATTCTTCCGCCAGTGGGTGGACGATGATTGCTGCTCTGTGTGTCTGTGTGTGATGCCGGTTGAGTCATTTGTGGTGTGATTTTTAGAATTTGGTACGTTTGGCCCACGATGCCGGCACGTGATGGCCGTCTCGTGAAGTCGACGGGCGCGGGGTTCTGTGGTTGATGCACGCGCAGTATTGACCGGGGCGGCCTGCCGGATTGGAACCGAGAAGAACGGTGTCAATTACTTACCCTGCCAAGCCTCGTTGAGTCTCAAGACACACTGCCTTGCAGGAGGATCCTGCTTTGGGATTTTTTTGGCCATTTCTAAAGCGGCTTTATCTCCCGCGCCCGTCCACGGTAAATGCGGCGATGATGTTTGGCAAAGCCACATCAAGGCAGTGGCACAGAGGTTCACAACCACTTGGATGGCATCGCTGAGATCCTGGAGTTCAGTTTAATTTATTAGGTATAGCCCTGTGAGCCATTCGGCTCTTGAATCGGGTGCAACCGCAACAAACAAAAACAGTTCTAAGCCAGGCAGCTGCTTGTGATTAAACCGGGTTCTCAGGTCGAGTGATTTGGTGGTCTCAGCGCGGTCACCAATAAGTAAGAACATTTGATATTGCGCACTCTTATGAGTCCGGTCCATCGCTGCACACAACAACAACAATAAGACGAGCATCACAATTCAAGTTGTTTCTGCATAATTTGCCAGAAGATAGTGGCTCTGAGAATGAAAGCAAGCGGGCCCCACCGCCGCTCTCGCACGGCAGAGGCGGGTGCCAAACTTGTACCCCCTGGAGGTGTCTCTGCGACATTCACTTCCGCGGGCCGTTCCCTCGCACCAAAGTTGCGCCGCGCCTCTCCGTGAGAGCGCTCCGAATGGATTCTCCGTCTCGTAATGACGTGGCCTGCCGCTAGCGCGATGGGGGATGAGGCTGGGGTGGTAACAAACCAAAAAAACGTCAAGGAAATGTCCAGCGCGAGCTTTACCTGGCCGAAGTTGAGGATCTTGGAGACCGACTCTGAGACGAAGAGGATTTTCCCACGATCACATCCGACCACGAAGAGGAACCCCTCGGAGGCCTGCGGGGCAAAGACGCAACAATTCAGCCGTCGACTCGGAGTTGACTTTTCCTGGTCGGGTCACCTGACGATCTGGCGTGTTGAGACGTTAATAAGTGCACATTATCGTTGTTGTTGTTATTATTGAACACGTAGAGCGATTGCCGTTTCTCGGCATTTCCTTCCCACGGCGTTGGCAGCAGCAGCAGCACGGCCGCTCACCCGCAGGATCAGATTCTTGAGCTCGTCGTCGGACAGAAACGCCGGTTTGTAGTTGGCCTCCGTGTACACGTTGGTGGCGCCTGCGAATGAAGAGCACGCGGCCATCGGTGGGAAATTTTAGTGCGAGAAGGGAAATAAACTGAAGAGTGGGCGCAAAGATGCGGGCTTGGAATTAAACTATTATAAACTAAAGTATATATTTTTTATAAACCAGACTTAAGCTCTCCAGGTCTCATTAAGTCAGACCTAAGCCCCCCGTGTCTCACTAAGCCAGACTTCAGCTCCCCCGTGCGTCACTAAGCCAGACTTAAGCTCCCCCGTGCCTCTCCAAACCAGACTTAAGCTCCCCCCGTGTCTCACTAAGCCAGACTTAAGCTCCCCCGTGCCTCTCCAAACCAGACTTCAGCTCCCCCCGTGTCTCTCTAAACCAGACTTAAGCTCCCCCCGTGCCTCTCCAAACCAGACTTCAGCTCCCCCGTGCCTCTCCAAACCAGACTTCAGCTCCCCCCGTGTCTCTCTAAACCAGACTTAAGCTCCCCCCGTATCTCACTAAGCCAGACTTCAGCTCCCCCGTGTCTCACTAAGCCAGACTTAAGCTCCCCCGTGCCTCTCCAAACCAGACTTCAGCTCCCCCCGTGTCTCTCTAAACCAGACTTAAGCTCCCCCCGTGTCTCACTAAGCCAGACTTCAGCTCCCCCGTGTCTCACTAAGCCAGACTTAAGCTCCCCCGTGCCTCTCCAAACCAGACTTCAGCTCCCCCCGTGTCTCTCTAAACCAGACTTAAGCTCCCCCCGTGCCTCTCCAAACCAGACTTCAGCTCCCCCGTGCCTCTCCAAACCAGACTTCAGCTCCGCCCGTGTCTCTCTAAACCAGACTTCAGCTCCCCCCGTGCCTCTCCAAACCAGACTTCAGCTCCCCGCGTGTCTCTCTAAACCAGACTTCAGCTCCCCCGTGTCTCACTAAACCAGACTTCAGCTCCCCCGTGTCTCACTAAACCAGACTTACGCTCCCCCGTGCCTCTCCAAACCAGACTTCAGCTCCCCGCGTGTCTCTAAAACCGGGCTTAAGGCGACCGCGGTTTTAGTGACGCACGCGCCGCCACCGCCGCGTCCCGGTGCCTCACCGCGCAGCGTCTTCATGTGCTGCACTGCCATGCGCAGCACCGTGAGCTTGTCCAGCTTGCGCGACATGGCGCTGCACGTGGGCACCATGGACGCCAGCTCGTCGATGTAGCTGTTCATCTTGTCCCGCCGCCGCTTCTCGATCTGACTGTGAGCCTCCCTGGCGGGGCACACAGCGCGAGCAGGGCACGCACGCACAGACACGCGCGGGCAAAGGTCCACCGTTGCAGCCTCAACTGGCTGTTGAGGGCAAGCGCCGCCAGCGAGTAGCACGCTGAAAGCATGGTTGGAGCACGGCTGATATCACACGAGGGTGATATCCGAAACCGGTCCTGGGCCCGCACCTTCCACTCCCTGAGCCGCACACCCAACCGGCGTGGTGATAACGACAGAGGGCCCAGTCGCTGTCGGGCACTTGTTAGTGGCTGCACTGGCAGTGCCAGTGGGGGGGGGGGGGGATGGCACGTGCCCCCCCCCCAATGATCCGAAATCCCTAATTTCGATCGGATCATTGGGGTTTATGAGTAATAAATCGGCATTTTGCGACCCCCACTGCCACTGTGTAGCATATGATTACGTGCCAGGGACTCTATGAGATGACAGGACAATAGTCTGAGTCAATAATTGGCAATAAGTAACGGCAAAGCGGTTATAAGTGACTCACAGAATTGTGCGCAGTTGCGTCTACAGCACACGACTTCCCTGAAGGCATCAACACCTTCAGCGAGCGCGATGCCGATCACACAACGCGGTCCGAATTCGACCCTCGATCGATGGCCGCGCCATCGCCGCACACGCGTCGAATAAAAAAGCAAGGGACAAGTCCTGACTTACTAACAACTCCTTACTCACTAACAACTCCTCTATCATTTCTCATTTCCGGAGGGGTTTCCCCCCCCTCCCATCTACCTGAAAATCCTGGCTCCGCCATTGAGTGGCTGACAATGAACGCGCTCACCGATGGCCGGGCACGGTATCGACGTCGTCGTTCAATTTCGCCCTCCGTAGCTCGACGCGAGTTTCCAGCGCTCCAACGAGCGGTCAACGCCCGGGACGAGAGTCGCTCGCCGTCCGCGCGCTGCCCACAGCGACGGCGAGCGCCTCTCTCTCCCCGTGTCGATTGCATCGGGAGGGCTGCCCGAGTCGAGCTTTCGGAAGTGGTTGCGCCACGCAAGGCGGTGCCGACCGTCTCGCGACGATGACCGCAAGTCGGGGAAGCCGCGCTTCGAATCTGCAACACCGCTCCGCGTTGACGCAGCTCAAGGGGCCATCCATTGAGTCCATACGCATGGAGGGGGGGGGGGGGTTAACTCAAATGCGTACGCTTGCGTATGGGGGGTCTACTGACAATGTACGTATAGGAAACGAGGGGGGGGGGGCGGTGAAACCTCGATAATAATTTGTCTACATTGGCCTTCAAATGAGCCACAGTTCAGTTTCTCCAGCTGTCAGACAACAAGTACTAGCGGGAGAAGTGGGACTGTGGGAGAGGTGTCACTCGTGTGCCACCGTGCCCCTGACTGCAGCTATCACGCAGCTCGGCAAAACAAGTGGCCAAGGTACGCGACTTAATTATTTAATGCAGCCGGCGGTGGGCTATCTGTTTGTTTAAACACGTTAATATTATCCATTCTTGATCGTTTCTGCGTGGATTAAATATCGGACGTTCTTTAGGATTCGGGGAGGAGGGAGTGTAAAAAGTCCGCGTGCGTACAGGGAGGGGGGGGGAGGGGTCTTGAGTTTTGACAGATGTTTGTGTACCTACTCAATGGATGGCCCCCAAGGGGAGCGAAACGACTCGGCGGCAACCACTCCCAGTAGCGTTGCCTGCGTGTGGTTCGCGTTTTCCCAAGAGGTAAATGCGTTTCTACCCCCCCATCACCACCACCTCCGCACAACGAGCTGGAGTTTACATCAGAATCAGAATATTTCGTGACACTGGAGGAATCCGATAATCCGCGAGGCTCTGTCTCGTGGGCAGCAGTGACACGAAGAGACGCCCTTCTTACTTGGAGTACTTGTTTCTGCACTGCTGATCCGTGCCTTCCACTCTGAGAATAAAGAAAGAAAAAACACGCGCGCGGCGTGAATACAACAAATAAAAACAAAGCAAAATGTTTAACACACTTGTCAACAACGCCTACTTAATAGAAATAGAATCGACAGTGCCGCTGTTTACGAGTGTGTTGAGCTTTTTTTTCCGTGTTAACTGGGCCGCATCAGCAACAGCGGCAGCGCCGCACAATAACGGTACCTGTTAACACTCTTTGCTTCTTTCGGTAAAGTCACGTAGGTATCGATTTAAAGCTTTCGTGACTGCAGGGATTCATCTTCTTGGTTATTTCGGTAAAGTCACTTAGAAGGGAAAAAATAAAATAATAAAAATAGAACATTATAAAATAATTTTCACGACGTTTCGGCCACAACGCAAGCAGCCGTCCTCAGATGAAGAACAGGGCTGTTGGAAAGACAGCGTCTGAATGGGCACCACCAGGCTTGGCAGCGTATAATTAAGCTGGGTGGAGGGGGGAAGGGGCGCCTTGACAAAGGAATTTGCATATCAAGAGGAATTCAGCATATTTATGGTAAAGCATATTTATGGGAAATCCAACCCAGCTTAAATATACGCTGCCAAGCCTGGTGGTGCCCATTCAGACGCTGTCTATCCGACAGACCTGTTCTTCACCTGAGGACGGCTGCTTGCGTTGTGGCCGAAACGTCGTGAGAATTATTTTATTATGTTTTATTTTGATTATTTTATTATTTCCCTTCTACGTGACTTTACCGAAAGAACCAAGAAGATCACGTAGGTATATAAAATAAATCACGACGTTTCGATCGTAACACAAGCGGTCGTCCTCGGGTGGAAAAAATATATGAACCAGCAGTGGAACTGCTGAACCAGCGAGAGAGCTGTTAGAACAAGAGGCTATACATGTGGCGATGGGCAAGCAAGAGGGGTCCTCCTACGCCCACGTGACTTTACCGAAAGAGCCAAAGTGGATGGATTCCTGCAGTCACGAAAGCTTCAAATCAAGAATGGTACCTATACTCTTAGTTTTTTCGGTAAAGTCACGTAGGTAAAAAATGAAATTAAAATTAATAAAAATAAAATAATAAAAATCACGACCTTTCGGAGGCAACACAAGTTTCCGTCATCAGGTGGGACCGTCAGCCAGATTTGCTGTATCAAGTGAGGCAGGGATTCCAAGATGTGATACGTTCCATTCATTGGCTACCACATTCTGATAAGCCCCCCCCCCCCTCCCCCTTAACTTGTATTTAAGAACTTGCATCTTGGAATCCCTGCCTCACTTGATACAGCAAGTCTGGCTGTGACGGTCCCACCTGATGACGGAGACTTGTATTGCCTCCGAAACGTCGTTATTTTTATTATTTTATTTTTATTAATTTTTATTTCATTTTTTACCTACGTGACTTTACCGAAAAAACTAAGAGTATGAATCCTTGCAGTCACGAAAGCTTCAAATCTATAAAGAATGGTACCTGTTGAGTTGGTCGTCTCTGTCCGTGTCCATGCAGTCCCTGCCAACAAGCCAGGTGTACACACAAATACAGAGATCCCCCGTATCGTATTAACAGACTGTTGGGGGCACGTGCTGTTAGCGAGCGTCACCTGTGAAGGCCGGCACGGCACACGAAGGGGTGGGTGGCCAACACCACGCCCGGCCGCCTTTGTCTCCTCAGCGGCGATATATATTTTTTTACACACCGCACCAGGTACTCATTTTGAGGCCGAGTCGACCTTAAAGAGGCCCCAGCACCGGTTCAGATAATCACCGCCCGGTGTTGGCCGCGAGCGGGAATCGAACTCGGCACTGCCGGGTTCGCGGCGCAGCGCTAACCGCTGCACCACCGCTCCCAACACGCGCGGGGCGGGGGTGCTGCGTGGTTTGGGGTGCGAGTAGAGCGGGCTGAGTGGTGAGAGGTTTCGACGCAGAGGTCGCAAACGGGTTTTGATTCCTTACCCGTACCCGGCCGTACCCGTACCCTACCCGAAATGAGTGACAAACGGTTACTCACCAGTGACTCATGGCCTACCCGTACCCGGCCGCACCAGGGTCGCAAACGGGTACCCGTACCCGGCCGGGTACGGGTAGCCGGGTATCGGGTAGGGTACGGGTATCGGGTACCCGGTTGCGACCTCCGCTGCGCCGCCATTCCCCAACGCGACGGCGTTCGCTCCTCGCTCGCGTTGAGAGAGAGCGAGAGGCTCGGAGGCACCACGGATGAACGGAGAAGGTAGCGGCCACACGGTGAGATGGCAATTATCCAAGCTCTGCAATCCTCTGCGTGTTAAGATGTTTTCAGCCAATTGACGAGCGTTTATACATGCCGGGGGGGGGGGGGGGGGGTGGGGGAATCCAGAGTGTCCGGAGAAATCCCACGGTGCGTGCGAGAGGGCACTGCCATATCCCATCCACGCAGATGGCGGTCAGTCAAGAGTTTACCGCACGGCCTTCCGATACGGCTCGCCCTCGACGCCCGCGGGAAGTGATTCTCACGACGACATCTGAGGATAACGACGACGACGAGTGACAGGAGGAGGAAGAGAGAGAGAGAGGTGAGTGTGGCGAGCGGTGTTAGCGGTGAGAAGGGAGCTACTCACTCGAATGAAAAGCCATCCAGGCTGGGCGCGACGTGAGAAGGGGAGAGACAGGAGAACAGGGCGTTTCAGTCGTTACGACGCGACAACATCGGGACGGTGCGCTCTCGTGCTCGAACGGACCGTTTGTTGTTTCCTTTCACGGAGAAAATATCAATCGACTGGCATCGCGGTGCGTTTTTATCCGCCTCTCGATGCGTCCTCGGGCGAGTCCTGTCGCCTCGGGACGCTGCGTCCAGCTTTCTCACCTTACCGCGGCGCAGAGGTCGCAAACGGGTTTTGATTCCTTACCCGTATCCGGCCGCGCCAGGGTCGCAAACGGGTACCCGTACCCGGCCGGGTGCGGGTACACGTTCCCTACCCGTACCCGTACCCTACCCGAAATGAGTGACAAACGGTTACTCACCAGTGACTCATGGTCTACCCGTACCCGGCCGCACCAGGATCGCAAACGGCTACCCGGCTACCCGTACCCAGCCGGGTACGGGTAGCCAGGTATCGGGTAGGGTACGGGTATCGGGTACCCGGTTGCGACCTCTGCCGCGGTGGTTACTAATCCGCCAAAGCCTCGCCGGGTCAAAGTAGGAGCGTTGTTGTTATTATTATTCGAGAGGGTCACCACTACATTGGAATGTTTGGCCAATTTGATTGACGTGCCAGTGGATAGCGCCGCCACACACGGATGGACTCAATAATCCAGTGCTGCACCGCCGCCTCCTGGCCACCTCGGGCTACTGACCAGCTGCGGGAATTGAACCGTTGCCGTGTGGTCTCCGGGTAAATGAGAAACACTTCCAACCCTCACCATCCCGCCCCCCCGTATTTTAAAACAAATGTTGTGGGTGCGTCTCACAATTTCGGAGGATACGGTAACATACTCTTAGTTCTTTCGGTAAAGTCACGTAGGTAAAAAATGAAATAAAAATTAATGAAAATAAAACAATAAAAATCACGACGTTTCGGAGGCAACACAAGTCTCCGTCATCAGGTGGGACCGTCACAGCCAGATTTGCTGCATCAAGTGAGGGAGGGATTCAAGATGTAAGATACGGTAACAGTCATGCACACACCCGCGCAGCGGAGAGCAGCTGCGAACGCCAACACCACGTGTGCAAACTCCGGCTGGACAGAGCTGTTATAACCGGTCACCGCTGTGAGCCGCTAACCGTTTGCCCGAATCGTCAAAATGACGCCGGCGCAATCGGTTACACCGGGGTGTAGCGGATGTCATTTTGGTAACAAGTTCACCGATGATCCAACCGCCGCGCCTGGACACGGAAGGGAAGAGGCCTCCGCTGGATGGCCACTCTGTGTTCATGTCGGGGCGCCGCGGTGGCGAGACGTGAACTACCTCGTGGCTTCCATCCCGACCCTGACGCTGCCTGCCGCTGTAAATTTGGAGTTTGCGTGTCTCTCTCTCTCTCACAATCATCACGGTAGCTAGGAGATGTTAACTACCT
The DNA here is from genome assembly GCF_965212315.1 of Lampetra planeri. NCBI lineage: Eukaryota > Metazoa > Chordata > Hyperoartia > Petromyzontiformes > Petromyzontidae > Lampetra > Lampetra planeri. Next base: position 4,045,408 of record NC_136133.1, on the reverse strand, counting down.
CGCCTGGTGTGCAGGAGATCGTGGGTTCGATGTCGAACCCTGATGCCTGCTGCTGTATATTTGGAGTTTGCGTGTCTCTCTCTCTCCCCGTGGTCGCGTGGATTTTTCTCTGGGTCCTCCGGTTTTTCCCTCCGCGTTCAGAATCGTCAATGGTTTTGAGTATTTTGCGGCTATAAATTTCCACGTGATAAGCCACTTCGTTGAGATATCATTTGTGGCAAAGTCACTTCTGAAAAAAAACTGCATAGCTCAGTGGGCCTTACCTTGTAAAATAAACAAAAAATGTTTGGATTCGACGGCGCGCGTTTAGAGTATTTAGATCAGTTGGCTGCTGTAAATGTCCACGTGATAAGCCGCTTCGTTGAGCGATCATTTCTAATCGCCAGGTCGCTTCTGAAAAAGAGCTGCATAGCTCAGTGGGCCTTACCTGGTAAAAAAAAAAGATATAAAAAAGTTTAGTTCAGTATATCGGTGAAGAATAATCGTGTGTCCGAAGCCTGACTTTGCGTGTTTTTGTTTTCTGCGGGCCGTGTGATCCCACGCTCCGCTTCCCTCTATTTTCCCGGATGATCGAGAGCTGATTGTGCGTCGGAAATGTATTTTCGAGGCATTGTTCGCCAATGACATTTCGGGAATTTTAAGGGGGGAGGAAGAAAAAAAAAGGTAATTCCGTGTAGGCGCTGAGCTCGGTCATTTGTGTGGCTTCAAGAAAGCCTTTTTATATTTCCGCATTAATTTCTAGGTCACAGCGCCCGTGTAGGTTTTTATATATTTATATATAATATCATTCATTGTTACTATTTTTTTGTATTACTCCATTGACGCCGCTGTATTCATGTCCTCGTTGTTTGTCTTCAAGCCATTCTCGCACAATGCCTTTCACAGCGTTCTCATCCATTTCAATGCCACGTGTGACGTACACATTACGTGACGCCGAAATGTATTTTTTGTTTTTAATAAGCCGGCTTCCCGGTCATTTAAATGTAGGACACCATCCGATTTAAATGTCGCGTGAAATAGCCGAATTAAAAGACCGATTTTAAATAAACTAGATATTTTTTTTATTTTACCAGATTAGGCCCACTGAGCTACGTAGCTGTTTTTTTTCAGAAGCGACCTGGCCACAAATGATAGCCCAACGAAGTGGCTCATCTTCTTGGTTCTTTCGGTAAAGTCACGTAGAATGGGAAATAATAAAATAATAAAAATAAAACATAATAAAATAATTCTCATGACGTTTCGGCCACAACGCAAGCAGCCGTCCTCAGGTGAAGACCAGGTCTGTCGGGGAGACAGCGTCTGACGCTCAGGTGAAGACCAGGTCTGTCGGGGTGACGCTGTCTCCCCGACAGACCTGTTCTTCACCTGAGGACGGCTGCTTGCGTTGTAGCCGATACGTCATGAGAATTATTTTATAATGTTTTATTTTATTATTTCATTATTTCCCTTCTACGTGACTTTACCAAAAGAACCAAGAAGATGAATCCCTGCAGTCACGAAAGCTTTAAATCGAAAAGAAGTGGCTCATGATCGTGTGGACATTAATAGCGGCCAAATGCTCTGAACGCGTGTTGTTGATTCCAAACGTGGAGGGGAAAATCGGAGAGAAATCCACGCGTCCACGGGGAGAAGACGCAAACAGAATCGACCTCGCCGTCACAAGTGATAGCTCAATGAAAGTGGCTCATCGTCGTCGTGTTGAGATTTAGAGAAATTCATAGCGGCGGCCAAGTGCTCTAAACGCGCGATCTCGAGTCGTAAATGTGGAGGTGAAACCCGGAGGACCCGCAGAAAAATCCACCGCGACCACGGGGGAGAACGTTAACAAAAAAAATAACCCGTAAAAACAAAGTTTTTCACTATAAATCCTTTATATGCGTGGCATCGGTTTTATTTTATTATTCATTTCTGTTTTTTCTTGAGTAAGAGTTTCATTTTTATCACATTGGTATTTTAAATTAAATATATTTTTTTTTTCCTAAAAAGTGGAACATTTTGGGGAAAAAATTTCACGAAAATAAATTGTCACGCACAACGAGTCTGTGTGCAAAATGTCAGCTCGATTGGACCACGGGAAGTGGGTTAAAAAAACTACCGAAAGATTTGCACGGTCGTAAGCCCGCAAGCAAGCAAGCAAGTGAACTTAATATAAAGGATTTAAAAATACAGCATGCCTCAGGGTTAGGGATCGAACCCACGTGGCCTCCCGCGTGCCAGGCGGCGTTGTCGCCATTTTTGTTGTTTTGTTTCGCCGTCTCCGTTTCGTTGCCCCTCGGACGCCGGCGATGACGCGTCACGACCTAGCCACTGCCGGGCGAAGGAATTCCTCGACGCGCGCAGCGATCAGACCAGGCGCCTGCCTGGCACGCGCCCCGGAGCGGGATTTTCATTGCTCCGTCTCCCTCGGCTGGGCGTTCGCTCTGGTGGCATTCGCTCTGTTGGCGTGATTTTCCCCTCCTATGCCACTTTTTTTTACGATCAGAGGAAACAAGAAGATGCTCGGTGTAGTCGGCACTTTGCTTCGTTCATCATTTCGTTTTTGTTTTTTTTAATGCTTTGCTTTATGTACCCCCCCCCCCTTTTTTTTTGCCCCCCTCTCTCTTTACCCCCTCTCGCTCGTTCATTCTCGCTCACTCTCTCGTTCACTCTCTCGCTCACTCTCTCGCTCACTCTCTCGTTCACTCTCTCGCTCACTCTCTCGTTCACTCTCTCGCTCACTCTCTCGCTCACTCTCTACTCTCTCGCTCACTCTCGTTCACTCTCTCGCTCACTCTCTCGCTCACTCTCTCGTTCACTCTCTACTCTCTCGCTCACTCTCGCTCACTCTCTACTCTCTCGCTCACTCTCGTTCACTCTCTCGTTCACTCTCTCGCTCACTCTCTCGTTCACTCTCTCGCTCACCCTCTCGCTCACCCTCTCGCTCACCCTCTCGCTCACCCTCTCGCTCACTCTCTCGTTCACCCTCTCGCTCACCCTCTCGCTCACCCTCTCGTTCACCCTCTCGCTCACCCTCTCGCTCACCCTCTCGCTCACCCTCTCGCTCACCCTCTCGCTCACTCTCGTTCACTCTCTCGCTCACTCTCTCGCTCACTCTCTCGTTCACCCTCTCGCTCACCCTCTCGCTCACCCTCTCGCTCACCCTCTCGCTCACCCTCTCGCTCACCCTCTCGCTCACTCTCTCGTTCACTCTCTACTCTCTCGCTCACTCTCGCTCACTCTCTCGTTCACTCTCTCGCTCACTCTCTCGTTCACTCTCTACTCTCTCGCTCACTCTCGTTCACTCTCTACTCTCTCGCTCACTCTCGTTCACTCTCTCGCTCACTCTCGCTCACTCTCTACTCTCTCGCTCACTCTCGCTCACTCTCTACTCTCTCGCTCACTCTCGCTCACTCTCTACTCTCTCGCTCACTCTCGCTCACTCTCTACTCTCTCGCTCACTCTCTACTCTCTCGCTCACTCTCTACTCTCTCGCTCACTCTCTACTCTCTCGCTCACTCTCGCTCACTCTCTCGCTCACTCTCTCGCTCACTCTCGCTCACTCTCTCGCTCACTCTCGCTCACTCTCTCGCTCACTCTCTCGCTCACTCTCTCGCTCACTCTCTCGCTCACTCTCTCGCTCACTCTCGCTCACTCTCTCGCTCACTCTCTCGCTCTCTCGCTCACTCTCTCGCTCACTCTCTCGCTCACTCTCTCGCTCACTCTCTCGCTCACTCTCGCTCACTCTCTCGCTCTCTCTCGTTCACTCTCGCTCACTCTCTACTCTCTCGCTCACTCTCGCTCACTCTCTACTCTCTCGCTCACTCTCGCTCACTCTCTACTCTCTCGCTCACTCTCTACTCTCTCGCTCACTCTCTACTCTCTCGCTCACTCTCTACTCTCTCGCTCACTCTCTACTCTCTCGCTCACTCTCTACTCTCTCGCTCACTCTCTACTCTCTCGCTCACTCTCTACTCTCTCGCTCACTCTCGCTCACTCTCTCGCTCACTCTCGCTCACTCTCTCGCTCACTCTCGCTCACTCTCTCGCTCACTCTCGCTCACTCTCTCGCTCACTCTCGCTCACTCTCTCGCTCACTCTCGCTCACTCTCTCGCTCACACACTCGCTCACTCTCGCTAACTCTCGCTCACTCTCTCGCTCACTCTCTCGCTCACTCTCTCGCTCACTCTCTACTCTCTCGCTCACTCTCGTTCTCCCTCTCGCTCTTTTTTTTACTTTGCCTCTCCCTCCGTCGCCTCTCCCTCCGTCGGGTCTGCCTCCCCCGCCTTCCGACAGCAGGGAAGCCACCTCGCGCTATTTCCCCACGGCTTTCTCCTGTCTCCTCCCATCGTAAAAAAAAACGGAACCAAACAACACGGCTGGTATCGGCCAAACATCCCAATGTTTTTTCGATTTAAAGCTTTCGTGACTGCAGGGATTCATCTTCTTGGTTCTTTCGGTAAAGTCACGTAGAAGACCTGTTCTTCACCTGAGGACGGCTGCTTGCGTTGTGGCCGAAACGTCATGAGAATTGTATTTTATTATGTTTTATTTTTATTATTTTATTATTTCCCTTCTACGTGACTTTACCGAAAGAACCAAGAAGATGAATCCCAATGCTTAAAAATAACCTGGGAAAAATCGCTCAATCCTGATCACACGCAGCAGCAGCGGCAACAACATCACCGCCCCGAACATGGCGAGTTTCCCTCCTTTAAAAAGAGTCTCGTAACGATAATCACGACGACGGTAATAACAACGACGCGGCGTGCGCGCTCTCGCGCGGGCACCGTCTCGCGTACTCGTAGTCGGGGGAGCTGCCACGCCGCTTGCGGTTGAAGTCGAGGGCGGCGCTGTTGAGCGTGCGAGGCATCAGCCCCGAGGAGCCAGGCGCCAGGAACTCGCTCATCGTCGAGCTGATGTCCATGCGCTGGTCCGCCATCGCCTCATCTGCACGCGGCACGCGTACGACATGCGCAGGGGACACGGGCACCAGGGCAGCTTTAGAGAGAGACCAGTACCAGGGCAATGCCAACTCGATGTCTCTACACCGTGCTTTAGAGACGCCAATACCAGGGCAATGCCATCTCAATGTCTCTACACCGTGCTTTAGAGACGCCAATACCAGGACAATGCCATCTCGATGTCTCTACACCGTGCTTTAGAGACGCCAATACCAGGACAATGCCATCTCGATGTCTCTACACCGTGCTTTAGAGACGCCAATACCAGGGCAATGCCATCTCGATGTCTCTACACCGTGCTTTAGAGACGCCAATACCAGGACAATGCCATCTCGATGTCTCTACACCGTGCTTTAGAGACGCCAATACCAGGACAATGCCATCTCGATGTCTCTACACCGTGCTTTAGAGACGCCAATACCAGGGCAATGCCATCTCGATGTCTCTACACCGTGCTTTAGAGACGCCAATACCAGGACAATGCCATCTCGATGTCTCTACACCGTGCTTTAGAGACGCCAATACCAGGACAATGCCATCTCGATGTCTCTACACCGTGCTTTAGAGACGCCAATACTAGGACAATGCCATCTCGATGTCTCTACACCGTGCTTTAGAGACGCCAATACCAGGGCAATGCCATCTCGATGTCTCTACACCGTGCTTTAGAGACGCCAATACCAGGGCAATGCCATCTCGATGTCTCTACACCGTGCTTTAGAGACGCCAATACCAGGACAATGCCATCTCGATGTCTCTACACCGTGCTTTAGAGACGCCAATACCAGGACAATGCCATCTCGATGTCTCTACACCGTGCTTTAGAGACGCCAATGCCAGGGCAATGCCATCTCAATGTCTGTTCATCGTGCTTTAGAGACGCCAATACCAGGGCAATGCCATCTCGATGTCTCTACACCGTGCTTTAGAGATGCCACTACCAGGGCAATGCCATCTCAATGTCTCTACATCGTGCTTTAGAGACGCCAATACCAGGGCAATGCCATCTCAATGTCTCTACACCGTGCTTTAGAGACGCCAATACCAGGACAATGCCATCTCGATGTCTCTACACCGTGCTTTAGAGACGCCAATACCAGGACAATGCCATCTCGATGTCTCTACACCGTGATTTAGAGACGCCAATACCAGGACAATGCCATCTCGATGTCTCTACACCGTGCTTTAGAGACGCCAATACCAGGGCAATGCCATCTCAATGTCTCTACACCGTGCTTTAGAGACGCCAATACCAGGACAATGCCATCTCGATGTCTCTACACCGTGCTTTAGAGACGCCAATACCAGGGCAATGCCATCTCGATGTCTCTACACCGTGCTTTAGAGACGCCAATACCAAGACAATGCCATCTCGATGTCTCTACACCGTGCTTTAGAGACGCCAATACCAAGACAATGCCATCTCGATGTCTCTACATCGTGCTTTAGAGACGCCAATACCAAGACAATGCCATCTCGATGTCTCTACACCGTGCTTTAGAGACGCCAATACCAGGGCAATGCCATCTCAATGTCTCTACACCGTGCTTTAGAGACGCCAATACCAAGACAATGCCATCTCAATGTCTCTACACCGTGCTTTAGAGACGCCAAAACCAGGACAATGCCATCTCGATGTCTCTACACCGTGCTTTAGAGACGCCAATACCAGGGCAATGCCATCTCGATGTCTCTACACCGTGCTTTAGAGACGCCAATACCAGGACAATGCTATCTCGATGTCTCTACACCGTGCTTTAGAGACGCCAATACCAGGACAATGCCATCTCGATGTCTCTACACCGTGCTTTAGAGACGCCAATACCAGGACAATGCCATCTCGATGTCTCTACACCGTGCTTTAGAGACGCCAATACCAGGACAATGCCATCTCGATGTCTCTACACCGTGCTTTAGAGACGCCAATACCAGGGCAATGCCATCTCGATGTCTCTACACCGTGCTTTAGAGACGCCAATACCAGGACAATGCCATCTCGATGTCTCTACACCGTGCTTTAGAGACGCCAATACCAGGGCAATGCCATCTCGATGTCTCTACACCGTGCTTTAGAGACGCCAATACCAGGACAATGCCATCTCGATGTCTCTACACCGTGCTTTAGAGACGCCAATACCAGGGCAATGCCATCTCAATGTCTCTACACCGTGCTTTAGAGACGCCAATACCAAGACAATGCCATCTCGATGTCTCTACACCGTGCTTTAGAGACGCCAATACCAAGACAATGCCATCTCGATGTCTCTACACCGTGCTTTAGAGACGCCGATACCAAGACAATGCCATCTCGATGTCTCTACACCGTGCTTTAGAGACGCCAATACCAGGGCAATGCCATCTCGATGTCTCTACACCGTGCTTTAGAGACGCCAATACCAGGGCAATGCCATCTCGATGTCTCTACACCGTGCTTTAGAGACGCCAATACCAAGACAATGCCATCTCGATGTCTCTACATCGTGCTTTAGAGACGCCAATACCAAGACAATGCCATCTCGATGTCTCTACATCGTGCTTTAGAGACGCCAATACCAAGACAATGCCATCTCGATGTCTCTACACCGTGCTTTAGAGACGCCAATACCAGGGCAATGCCATCTCAATGTTTCTACACCGTGCTTTAGAGACGGCCAATACCAGGGCAATGCCATCTCAATGTCTGTTCGTCGTGCTTCGGACAGCTTCAGAGGGACACATGAACATTAGGACAAAGCCATCTCAACGTTTCTCTTGACCCGGTTACCGATTCGCAAGTCAAAGCATCGATAATGGAATCCGGTGCAGAGCATCGACAATAGAGTCCACGCGTGCGCGTGGTGCAGACGTGACCCAAAAGTCAGCAAATCAACAAATCGCATCGGGTTATTTAAAAAAAATGTGTAGCAAATGTTGAAACTGTCTTCCATTGACATTTCATGCACGAATTCTCTTTTGAAACGAATTTAAGACTTTTCTAAGATCACCGCTACGTAATCTTTGAGCATTCATCAATAGTGTTTTGTAGTCTTCATTAATTCGGGGTCTTGGTCGAGTTTGTTAACCACGGATTTGAGGTGACCCTCCACAGGAAGACGAAGAACCATCGATATATTAATACTGATAATATACGCAATATTCTTGGTTCTTTCGGTAAAGCCACGTAGAAGGGAAATAATAAAATAATAAAAATATAAAACAATAAAATTATCAGGACGTTTCGACTGCAACACAAGCAATCATCATCAGGTGTGAAATACACAGCAAGAACATTTTTTCTTCAAATTTTCTTGCTGTGGATTTCACACCTGATGATGATTGCTTGTGTTGCAGTCGAAACGTCGTGAGAATTTTTATTGTTTTATATTTATATTATTTTTTATTATTTCCCTTCTACGTGACTTTACCGAAATAACCAATAATATGACTCCCTGCAGTCACGAAAGCTTTAAATCAAAATATATACAATGTTAACTTAAAGAATAAGCAATTAAATTGTGTAATGCCAGTGTTAAAATGAATGAATTAACCCAATGCGTTCTGACTTTTGGGCCCTCCTGTATATATTTTTCATGTTAAAGCCACACAGTGTCATTCACGAATTTGTTGAGTTGTTGCTGTTATTGTTATTATTTGTCCTTGTGCACCACTGCCAACGCAGCAGCAGCATCACCAAATTGTTGGTTTAATGTTGGCGGCACGTGGAACACCGCTGCCTCTTTGTAAACGGCGGTGACCTCCCGTTACGTAAAGACGTAAAAGTGCGCTGACTATTTACATGCAATTAAAGTTGCACGAATCCAGGCTGAATCCGCTCAACTATTCAATACGGCGTCAAGAAAAGGCCAAGTAAAAATTTCAAATTGCCGCTTTGGGAAAATTGTAAATGCACAAGAGTTATTATGTCATTTCTGAAAAGGAAGTGTCTAGACCGTTCGGCTAGCAAGAGGCCAACGGGCGAAGATAGATTACGTAACAAAATAAATGTCATCCATAAGAGTTTTTGTTTGGGTTAGATCGCGTAAATATATAAATGTGTCGTTAAAACCCGCCACCACCCGACACAGCCAACTAGTGAGGGTTGTCACGTAAACAGAACGTGACCAATTCGTCACTAGTACAGCACTAACCGGTGTGTTGGAAATTGAATACTGTAATAACTGGCGAAACGTCGTACTCAGAGTGTAAATGTTGTGGCTTGGCTCTCCAACACACCGGTGTTGCTGTTACTAGTGACGAATTGGCCACGTTCTGTTTAGGTGACAACCCTTACTAGTCGGCTGTGTCGGGTGGTGGCGGGTTTTAACGACACATTTATATATTTACGCGATCTAACCCCAAAAAGCTCTATTATGCGTGACATTGCTCGCGAAAGCCTACGCGCTAAACCAAAATAAATATGCTTCAAACGTTAAAAAAAACACACCGACGAGATGAAACTGCCCTTAAAACAATCAACCGCACGCCAAAACCACCCTCGCGGTCAGTTCCCGTTCACGTGCGCGACGACGATCGCATTCGAACTGTTCCGGAAAAAACCGAACCAAATCAAAATCACCGTTGAGACCGCCGAAACAAAAAATGTAAAAAAAAAAAATCGAAAAAAAAACACATTTGCACAAACCTTCGTGAAACGAGTCGGGGATGAACGCCGGCTGCGTTGCGAAGGACATCGCGTGCGTGCGCGCGCTACTGCAACCACCTTCGCAGCCAAAGCCACTGCGTTCTCCTCTCTGTCAGCCGCTGTTAAATGCCCCCGCAAGCGGCAGCAACGGCAGCCACTGCTCGGTTTGGGTGGGTGGGTGGAGGGTTGTGGAGTTGTAATTTTTATAGCCGGAGCGAAAACAAGGAGCGAGTTTGCGCGCCGATGGTGCCAATAGGGTGCGCGCTACGTGCCGTGACGCACGGCCCTACGGGTAAAATTAGACGCGCAAAGCAGCGAGAGAGAGAGAGGGATCGAGCGAGCGAGCGAGAGACGGGATAGTGGGTTGCGGTGGGGGTGTGCAGGCTGGGTTTGGGAGGGAGGCGCTCGCCGACTCGCAGGGATGGATTTGACCTACTTGTATGTGGGGCAGGGCTTAGCGCGACGTGTCAACACTTCAATGTGGCGGTGGCGGTAGCAGCGGGGCCGGCGTGCCGAGCGAGGAATCGACGACGGTTTAAAGGCCTCCCCCCCCCCTCTCGCAGGAGTTCATCCACGCGTTCATCGCAGGCAGTTAGCCCAACGTGAGGCCTTTTCATTGTCGACTGCGTCGTCATCGCGCCCTTTCAGACGCGCTTCTGTGGTCGTCTGGTATCTCTGAAGCGCGGTGTAGAGACGTTGAGATGGCATTGCCCTGGTGCTGGTATCTCTGCAGCACGATGTAGAGACGTTGAGATGGCATTGCCCTGGTGCTGGTATCTCTGCAGCGCGGTGTAGAGACTTTGAGATGGCATTGCCCTGCTGCTGGTATCTCTGCAGCGCGGTGTAGAGACATTGAGATGGCATCGCCCTGGTGCTGGTATCTCTGCAGCGCGGTGTAGAGACATTGAGATGGCATTGCCCTGGTGCTGGTATCTCTGCAGCGCGGTGTAGAGACATTGAGATGGCATTGTCCTGGTGCTGGTATCTCTGCAGCGCGGTGTAGAGACATTGAGATGGCATTGCCCTGGTGCTGGTATCTCTGCAGCGCGGTGTACTAGAGACGTTGAGATGGCATTGCCCTGGTGCTGGTATCTCTGCAGCGCGGTGTAGAGACATTGAGATGGCATCGCCCTGGTGCTGGTATCTCTGCAGCGCGGTGTAGAGACGTTGAGATGGCATTGCCCTGGTGCTGGTATCTCTGCAGCGCGGTGTAGAGACGTTGAGATGGCATTGCCCTGGTGCTGGTATCTCTGCAGCGCGGTGTAGAGACGTTGAGATGGCATTGCCCTGGTGCTGGTATCTTTGCAGCACGGTGTAGAGACGTTGAGATGGCATTGCCCTGGTGCTGGTATCTCTGCAGCGCGGTGTAGAGACGTTGAGATGGCATTGCCCTGGTGCTGGTATCTTTGCAGCACGGTGTAGAGACATTGAGATGGCATCGCCCTGGTGCTGGTATCTCTGCAGCGCGGTGTAGAGACGTTGAGATGGCATTGCCCTGGTGCTGGTATCTCTGCAGCGCGGTGTAGAGACGTTGAGATGGCATTGCCCTGGTGCTGGTATCTCTGCAGCGCGGTGTAGAGACGTTGAGATGGCATTGCCCTGGTGCTGGTATCTCTGCAGCACGGTGTAGAGACGTTGAGATGGCATTGCCCTGGTGCTGGTATCTCTGAAGCGCGGTGTAGAGACATTGAGATGGCATTGCCCTGGTGCTGGTATCTCTGAAGCGCGGTGTAGAGACATTGAGATGGCTTTGTCCTGGTGCTGGTATCTCTGAAGCGCGGTGTAGAGACGTTGAGATGGCATTGCCCTGGTGCTGGTATCTTTGCAGCACGGTGTAGAGACGTTGAGATGGCATTGCCCTGGTGCTGGTATCTCTGAAGCGCGGTGTAGAGACGTTGAGATGGCATTGCCCTGGTGCTGGTATCTCTGCAGCGCGGTGTAGAGACGTTGAGATGGCTTTGTCCTGGTGCTGGTATCTCTTCCTTCCGATATTAGGAAGCCACTGTAGCGATGCACTTTAAACAATCCAGATTGAAAACTAAATTCTACAGAGCTGCTATTTGTGTTTAATTTGTTGTCCTTTACGGGTAGTTTAAAAAAAAGTATTTATATACCCAGCGTCGAGGTCGCAGTGCGTCTTTAAGCCAGGTTTCTGACGTCCAACGTGGACATCCAATCGGCTGATGGACCCCCAGCTCGCGTTCACGAAATGTCCGTGAAGACGGCACGGAGTGCTGCCCCGCATCTCTCTCCGCCTTTGACATTCGCAGGGGCGCTGTCATTCGCTGCAACGCGCGTTCTGCGTCGCGAAATCACGCGCACCTTGAATATTACGGCCGAATTATACGATGTTATTATTATTATAGAATGTTATTAAAATAAAATTTTGTTATTATACAACGTTGTTATGATTATTTAATGTCATTATTATCGAATGTTATTATGATAGAATGCTATTATCATAGAATGTTATTAAACAATGTTATTATCATAGCACGTTTTTATCCTAAAATTGTTTTAGTCTACAATATTATTTTCATAAAATGCTATTATCATTATCGAATGTTATTATTGGAAGGGTTTTTTTTTCCCTTCCCAGCGCCAAACGTTTTGCGGGGAAGTACTTATGCGGGATAAACGTGTCCGTGTAATTCAATTATTTACGTAACTTCTAATCTGCACTTTGCGTAATTGAACAATTTTGCGCGTGCTTAGCGACGGGTCTCTGTGCCCTCTTGTCCCCCGGCGCCTGCCTATGAACAACGCTTCTCCGGTGTCCTCTCTTGGACAAGGGGATTTGGCGTTTGCTGCTTCTTTCGCCGAGACTAAAGTCCCATCATTAGTTGCGGGGTTGGTTGCGCGAAGGTTCGCTCCGCACGGACTGCACATCTTCCTCCGATTTCGCACCTCCGATCGGCACGGTTGGCTACGTACGGTGCGAAAGAAGTTCAACGTATCTTCTTGGTTCTTTCGGTAAAGTCACGTAGAAGGGAAGTAATAAAATAATAAAAATAAAACATAATAAAATAATTCTCACGACGTTTCGGCCACAACGCAAGCAGCCGTCCTCCGGTGAGGTGCTTGCGTTGTGGCCGAAACGTCGTGAGAATTATTTTATTATGTTTTATTTTTATTATTTTATTACTTCCCTTCTACGTGACTATACCGAAAGAACCAAGAAGATGAATCCCTGCAGTCACGAAAGCTTTAAATCGAAGTTCAACGTACATACGTACACAAATCCCGTCACTCTACGCTGGGCGCATCCACTGTCCATACCTGTCAACCCACACGGTTTGCTCCGTATTCTTGTACAGGAATATTGCGTTTTCAGGTCCATACGGCGTACAGCCGTTTCAATACGGGCAGAAAAATTGTCTATTTGTTTGTATTTCTCCGTTGTGATGGGACTTTGTAGGATGAACGTTGAGATGGATAAGGGGCACGGGGTGACCAATGAGGTCTGAATTGGTCTGTAGTAAGGTGGGGCACTGATAAAGGGTTGACAGATATGACTGACCTTCACGCCATGATCCACAGACTCACACACACACACACGTACACTTACAATAATTAATTGTTTAGCCAGGAAGCGACCAGCGTTATTCATAGACTTCAACTGAAGTTCACCAGTTCAATTCCCCCGTCAGGAGAAACCCTAGCCCATCATCCCCGCGGGGGTGGATAAAACAAGTACCACGTTGAGACGTCACCATTGTTGTCCTGTGGAAAGACTTTCTGAACGATTAATCGATTTCAAATCGAAATCGCAATTTGAAACAATGCGGTTAGTCAATCGCAAAGGCTGCGATTATTTGCATTTGAAAAGTCTTATTGGATTTTATTATTATTATAACTTCATTTTTTTAACTTAACAATTGTTATATGTTTGATTGTTCTATTTCAATAAAACATTTGCATAAATACATGTTGGAAGCAAGTTCTCATCCTTGCATTAGAATATATAGAGAAGTTCATATTTTGATGGTATCATGTGGTAATGCTCCATCACATGTTTTAAATCTATTACACGGTGAATATTGAACCGAAGCTTCACTTTAAAAAAATGTAATCGCGAATCAAATCGCAACATCTGTCAGAAAAATCGCAATTAGATATTTTCCCCAAATCGTTCAGCCCTAGAATGCCGAATTCCCACGACTCAATCAACAAATGCAAATCGATGATTGGCACGCAAAAAAGACCCCCTACGTGCGTTTGACCAGGAAAACAAAAGCACGCGTACCGTATTCCCTCTTACAAGCCACTTAGAAATGTAGCAAGAAACCCGAGGCTTCAAGCTCAGTGTCAATAAAGTTATACGGATCTGGAGAGAGACAAATATCTCCCGTATAGCCTCAACAGACTGTTGGGGCAAGTGCTGTTAGCGAGCACCTATGAAGGCCGGCACGGCACACGAGGGGGTGGGCGGCCAACACCACGCCCGGCCGCCTTTGTCTCCCCAGTGGCGATGTTTACACACCGCACCAGGTACTCATTTGAGGCTGAGTCGACCGAGGGGAGGCCCAGGACCGGTTCCGATTATAATCGTCACCGGTGTTGGCCGTGGCCGGGAATCGAACTCGAGCATCCAGGTTCGTAGCGCTAACCGCTGCACCACCGCTCCCCAAAAAACACACGCGCGCATCTCCACGTCTCACCGCGAGGTTCGTAGCATCTTCGTGATGCGGTTGCAAACAAACATCTCAACCGAACATCGAACGTCCGGCCAATTGCACAAATGCGAGCAAGCGGTGCTTCGCTGCAACTTCTGGTCCACGGTAGGGCTGAACGATGAATCGATTTCAAATCGATTAATCGCAATTTGAAACAATGCGATTAGCAAATCGCAAAGGCTGCCATTTGAAAAGTCCTATTAATTTCTAGATTTGAAGCTTTCGTGACTGCAAGGATTCATATTCTTGGGTTTTTTTTCGGTAAAGTCACGTAGGTAAAAAATAAAATAAAAATCACGACGTTTCGGAGGCAACACAAGCCTCCGTCTTCAGGTGGAACCGTCACAGCACGCTCGCTGTACTTGATACACTTGATACAGCGAGCGTGCTGTGACGGTTCCACCTGAAAACGGAGGCTTGTGTTGCCTCCGAAACGTCGTGATTTTAATTTATTTTTTATTTTTATTTTTTTCTCCCTATTACTTTCTTATTGGAATTGTTTTATTTTTGCATTATTATTATAACTTTTTTTTTTATTTAACTTAACAATTGCTCTATGTTTGATTGTTCTATTTCAATTTAAAGTTTCAAATAAATTCATGTTGGAAGCAATTCATATCTTTTAAGTTCTCATCCTTGCATTCAAATATATAGAGCGGCTCATATTTTGATGGTATCACGTGGTAATGCTACATCACATGTTTTAAATCTATTACAGAGTGAATATTGAACTGAAGCTTTACTTTAAACATTTTAATCGCAAATCGCAGTCGCAATATCTGTCAGAAAAATCGCAATTAGATATTTTCCCCAAATCGTTCAGCCCGAGACCACGTGGGTCGGCAAACGTGCAGCTCTGTTCATGAACTGGCTTCGTGTGACCGTTACTTACCAAGGACCCACCACCAACACCACCACTACCACCACCACTACCACCAACACTACCATCACCAACACTACCACCACCACCACCAACACTACCACCACCACTACCACCACCACCACTACCACCACCACTACCACCACCACCGCCACCACCACTACCACCACCACCACCACCACTACCACCACCACTACCACCACCACCGCCACCACCACTACCACCACCACCACCACCACCGCCACCACCACCAACACCACTACCACCACCACCACCGACCTCTCTCTCGTGTTCACCACGCAGTAGCACTGCGGCACCTTGGAATGTTGAGTCGTCTTTTTTTTTGTTTTTACCGAATTTGAACAAAATTTATTTTTGCCTCTTCTTGTCATGTTGGTTGGCGATCCCTGCCCTGGGCGAATACAACTAAACTAAAACTATTAAACAATGTTTTATTTAACCAGGTAGGGCCCACTGAGCTATATAACTCTCTTTGTTTTCAAGAGCGACCTGGTTATCACAAATGACAGCTCAACGAAAGTGGCTTATCACGTGGAAGTGTACAGCAGCCACATGCTCGAAACGCGCGATGTGCAAATGTGGAGGAGAAAAAACCGGAGGATCTGGAGAAAAATCCACGCTACCACGGGGAGAAAGTGAGAGAGAGAGACACGCAGACTCCAAATATACAGCAGCAGGCATCGTCAGGGTCGTGGTCGAACCCACGACCTCCTGTATACCAGGCGAGGTATTTAACATCCCCTAGCCACTGTGATGATGAGAGAGAGAGAGACACGCAGACTCCAAATAAACAGCAGCAGGCATCGTCAGGATCGCGGTCGAACCCACGACCTGCATACCAGGCGAGGTATTTAACATCTCCTAGCCACCGTGATGATGAGAGAGAGATACACGCAGACTCCAAATATACAGCAGCAGGCATCGTCAGGGTCGCGGTCGAATCCACGACATCCTGTATACCAGGCGAGGTAGTTAACATCTCCTAGCCACCGTGGCACCCGAATGAAGGACGTTTGACGAAAACAACAACAACAACAACGAGCGGCCCTAGAAAAGCGCTGTTCCCTGTCGTGTTCACGTTGCACGGGGCTTGAAAATAAACCCACTCATCGCTAATTGATTGCTCGAGCCCCCTTAGGGCGTCTGACCCGACTCGCTGACGCAACCGGCAGCAGAGTGAATGCCTTAGCCCTGACCCAGATTTTTCTTTTGTGTGTGGGGGGGGGGGAGTGCGTTGGGGGTAAGCAGGAGTTTCATGTCAGCGTTCTATTTAACCCACATTTCCCTGGCAGGGACAAATGAATAAATAAGCGTGAGGCGTCGACTCACATTTGCCGAATTAAAAGAAAATCAACTCGTGGCCATCGATAGCTTATCGGTGTTTCGCGAGCGTCCGTGGAAACGCGGTTATCGACGAGGCTAAACAAATAAACGCGGGTTGCTTCGTTGCCGGTGACACGGGAGGGCACAGGTGGCTCTTACTCATTGCGATTCTGTTCGCGAATTTGCAACGATTCCTCCTCCCAAGATGAAGGTGCGACTCTGCAATGTCGTGCTCACGTGGAGACGAGAGAGGATAGGTGGGCGAGTGCGTGGAGGGGAGTGAGATGAGAGGGGAGAGGTGGGAGATGAGAGGTGGGCGAGTGCGTGGAGGGGAGTGAGATGAGAGGGGAGAGGTGGGAGATGAGAGGTGGGAGAGTGCGTGGAGGGGAGTGAGATGAGAGGGGAGAGGTGGGAGATGAGAGGTAGGAGAGTGCGTGGAGGGGAGTGAGATGAGAGGGGAGAGGTGGGAAATGAGAGGTGGGAGAGTGCGTGGAGGGGAGTGAGATGAGAGGGGAGAGGTGGGAGATGAGAGGTGGGCGAGTGCGTGGAGGGGAGTGAGATGAGAGGGGAGAGGTGGGAGATGAGAGGTGGGAGAGTGCGTGGAGGGGAGTGAGATGAGAGGGGAGAGGTGGGAGATGAGAGGTAGGAGAGTGCGTGGAGGGGAGTGAGATGAGAGGGGAGAGGTGGGAAATGAGAGGTGGGAGAGTGCGTGGAGGGGAGTGAGATGAGAGGGGAGAGGTGGGAGATGAGAGGTGGGCGAGTGCGGGGAGGGGAGTGAGATGAGAGGTGAGAGATGAGAGGTGGGAGAGTGCGTGGAGGGGAGTGGAGTGAGGTGAGAGGGGAGAGGTAGGAGAGTACGTGGAGGGGAGTGAGATGAGAGGGGAGAGGTGGGAGATGAGAGGTGGGAGAGTGCGTGGAGGGGAGTGAGATGAGAGGGGAGAGGTGGGAGAGGTGGGAGATGAGAGGTGGGCGAGTGCGGGGAGGGGAGTGAGATGAGAGGGGAGAGGTGGGAGATGAGAGGTGGGAGAGTGCGTGGAGGGGAGTGAGATGAGAGGGGAGAGGTGGGAGAGGTGGGAGATGAGAGGTGGGCGAGTGCGGGGAGGGGAGTGAGATGAGAGGGGAGAGGTGGGAGATGAGAGGTGGGAGAGTGCGTGGAGGGGAGTGAGATGAGAGGGGAGAGGTGGGAGATGAGAGGTGGGAGAGTGCGTGGAGGGGAGTGAGATGAGAGGGGAGAGGTGGGAGATGAGAGGTGGGAGAGTGCGTGGAGGGGAGTAGAGTGAGGTGAGAGGTAGGAGAGTACGTGGAGGGGAGTGGAGTGAGATGAGAGGGGAGTG
Organism: Lampetra planeri; assembly: GCF_965212315.1. Classification (NCBI taxonomy): domain Eukaryota; kingdom Metazoa; phylum Chordata; class Hyperoartia; order Petromyzontiformes; family Petromyzontidae; genus Lampetra; species Lampetra planeri. The sequence goes on along the minus strand of NC_136133.1, from coordinate 4,027,613 downwards.
GCAGCCAAGGAATGAAACGCGTCTGAGATGGCGTCTGTCGGGGAGATGGAGCGATGAAATCAGCTGGTGTGCAGATGCTACATGGATCGACGCATCGCTGGATCGTGAGTGCTGGCATTCGTTTGGGGAGGCCTTCATCCAGCAGTGGATTGCCCATGGCGGCTGACTATCACGTGATGGTGGTGGTTGAACACCGTGGATGAGATGAAACGGTCAGTCTGGTGGACCAAGTCCTCTCAAAATGGAAGCGAGGGATCAGTAAGCAAAGTTTCACGGAACGGTAACCATGGTAGGACTGATGGAAGAGTGAGTGGGTGGGTGAGTCAGTGAGTGGGTGAGTTAGCGGATGGATGGATGGATGAGTGGGCGGATGGGTCAGCGAGTGAATGAGTCGGTGGCATTCAAAAGAGAGAGAGAGCACGCTGCAGAGGACATCCAGTGCGGAGATGGAGCAATGAAACCAGCTCGCGCGCAGGGACCGTGAGAGAGGTGGCTCACTGGGTTACATAACGTCAGCCTCTGTTTTTTTTTTAATCCTTTATATTAAGTTCACTTGCTTGCTTGCTTGCGCGCTTACGACCGTGCAAATCTTTCGGTCGTTTTTTAACCCACTTCCCGTGATTCAATCGAGCTGACATTTTCCAAACAGACTCGTTGTGGGTGACAATTTATTTTCGTGAAAATGTTTTTTCCATAACTTTACACTTTTTAGGAAATTTGTTTAAATATTTAATTACCAATTGCTTAATGGTGGCAGGCAATCATCTGACCCATAGGTGGCAGCCATCTCAAGCCAGAGGACGAGAGGACTCTAGCCGCCACGCATATAAAGGATTTATAGTGAAAAACTTTGTTTTTACGGGTTAATTTTTTTAGTTCTTCCAACAGCGCTGTCTCTCTGCCACTGCTACATTTGAACACATTTACCCCCCCAAAAAACATCTAAATTCACTGACAACAACAACAACAGCCGAACATGGATTTGCCCTCGCAGCAGCGTGCGGAGATTAACGATGTGAGGATGAGAGAAAGAGAGAGGAGAGAGAGTGAAGAGAGAGATAGAGTGGAGAGAGAGACATTTGACTTTTAAAGAACTTTTATTGCCGCCAGCAGCAACAGCACTGGAGGCGATTCTGATACGAAAAACACAAAGTCACCAGCAAACAAATGACAAACGCTATAAATCCACGCGTTGTGGCACTAAATGCAGCGCGCACAACACGAAAGAAAAGTCACGTGGTGGTGGTGGTGGTCATCGCACACGCCACGGTGACGAGCGAGCGCTTCAGAAGGTGAACACGAGGGTGCCGTTCACCCTGGTACAGAGGGCTTTTCGGGCTCCCCAGCGTTCGAAGAAGACGTGCACATCATGTGTGTGGTACATGGCGTGCTCCAGCCGGAGCCGCGCCTTGAGCAGGCTCCTGAACACTGGAAGCACAGAGCAGCCGTCAGTGTCACCTTCCAGCATCTTTTTTCTCGTTTTGTACACAGCCATCTTTGCCTGAACACAGGCGAAGTTGGCGAGGTCATGGCGCTTGTTAGCCAGGTAAGGCACCACCCCATATACAAAGCTGCTGTTGTAGAAGGGCACCCCCAGTTTCCTGAAGATGTCCCCGAAAAGGCGGAACATTGGTTTGAGCCGCTGGCAGCGTAAGTACTGGTGGGGCAGATCCTCCCTGGCACCGCAGGAAGTCTGAGATTCGGCTGATCCACACGGCCGATGGCAACGTGCAGTGTGCCAACCTCCACTGGAGGTCACCACAGCGTTTGGCTACGGGGGAGACTTGTACATTTGTTTCCACTGGGTGGCGGCCACAATGAGGGGAGAGAAATGGTCTCTCCATTTTGTGTCCGGTAGGTCGGCCAGGTCCCAGGAATGCAGCGCCTTGACACAGCACGTGTAGAGCGCCTTGACACAGCACGTGTAGAGTGCCTTGAAACACAGCACGTGTAGAGTGCCTTGACACAGCACGTGTAGAGCGCCTTGACACAGTCACGTGTAGAGCGCTGTGTTTGTGGCGCTCTTCAGGGGCACGTTCCTGCAGCCTCGGAGCTTCAGTAGCTTGCCGGAGTCACTGTGGCCAGGGGGGTGCGCGCAGGAGACGTACAACTCCAGGAAGGAGGAGGAAGGGGGGGGGGCCGCCACCGTCCCCCGGCGCCTCCAGCTTCAGGCGCAGCTCCTTCATGGCGCGGAGCACGTCCCAACAGATTCTCCCCGGCGAGCATGGAGCAGAGTCCCCTAGCGGTGCTGGCGATCTCAGCTGCGGTCTTCCACTTGGGCTGGTGGGCCTGCACGAGGTGGAAGACTGTCCGCAGCCCTGCTGATGTGAGGCGTAGAGCCAGGGTCCTCTCCCCTCTGATACCCTGGAAGAGGCCGTTGCAGAACAAGGGCTCGTTCAGGAACTGCGCGAGGTCGTAGTGCGCCATGCGCGTTCTGCTCCACTCGAAGCTCCGCCACGCGTCCAAGAGGCTCTGGTGATAACCTGGCAGCCTCGTGTAGTCGACCAGGCTCAGGTCCCTCAGGAAGAGCTCCTGACCGTACCCAGGCATCCCCCTGCATTCCGCAGCAGGGCGAGGGCCGGCGACTTCCAGGGTAGCTCCTCCCGGTCGTACAGCAGCCGCCTGACTGCCATGAGCCTGAAACTCATGACCCTGGCGGCGACGTCCACCAGACCCTGGCCGCCCTCGCCCACCGGCAGGCAGAGAACGCCCGGCCTGAGCCAGTGCTTCCCATGCCAGACGAAGTGCGCGAGTGAGCGGTTGACTCGGGTGAGTTGCCAGGCAAGAGGCTGGAGGGCCTTGACAGAGAGAGAGTGAAGAGAGAGTGAGTGAAGAGAGAGAGTGAGTGAAGAGAGAGAGAGGATGAGAAATAGTGAGGAGAGAGAGAGTGAGGAGAGAGAGTGAGGAGAGAGAGAGTGCGCGCGTTTGAAGGAGCTGCGGGCGTGGGTTGGGAGCGTAGGTGGGCGATGAGAGAGGTTAAAGAATTAGCGAGGGCCATCGGTGGGGGTAGAAGGTTCTGGCAACATAAAAAGCACAACTGCTCAGCCCATGGTGTGTGTCTGGGGGGGGGGTGTCGATAACGTGGCGCGAAGTACGCACGCGAAGAACACAGAAAGACATCGTGTATGGGGGGCCATCCATTTAGAACGTACACACGGAGGGGGGAGTGGGGGTTAACCCAAATGCGTTCACTTGCATATGGGGGGTCTGCTGACAATGTACGCACGCATAGAAAACGGGGGGTGGGGGGGGGGTGTGATGCCTCGATAATAATTAGTCGAAATTGGCCTTCAAATGAGTTAGATCGTCCGGCGGTGGACTATCTGTTTGCTGAAACACGTTAATGTTATAAATCCTTGATCGTTTCTGCGTGGATTAAATATCGGCCGTTCTATAGGTTTCGGGGGGAGGGGGGTGTAAAAAATCCACGTGTGTACAGGGAGTGGGGTAGGGGTCAGGGTTTGACAGATTTTTGCGTACCTACTAAATGGATGGCCCCGTATTGCCGAGTTGAGGTGGGTGGTGGGTGTTCAAGTTCAAGTTCATTTATTAGGTACAGCCCTGTGAGTCATTCGGCTCTTGAATCGGGTGCAACCGCAACAAACAAAAAACAAAAACATGAACAAAAAAACATCTTCAAGTGAATATGTGACTGAGTGCAAACAGAGAATCCAAGAAAAGACAGCAAAATATTGCATAAAAAAACACCTTGTACACCAACGCTGTGTGCAAAAATCCCAGTGGGTGAACGTGAGTGGATAGCCACTGCTCGGAACACACTCAAAGACTAAGATGCCTTCCCCCCCCTCAAAAAAAAAATCCCAGGATAGCGCCGATGTGAAAGCCTGTGCCGTGGCAAACGCGAGGGGATGGCGGGTGGCTAACACCACACCCGGCCGCCTTTGTCTCCCCATCGCTGGCGTTTCGTGCGCCGGGTAACTCGCTCGAGGCCGAGTCGACCTAGGGAGAGGCCCCAGGACCGGTTCTTATATGATTCGTCATTGGTCGTGAGCGTGTGGGGGGGGGGGGGGATCCGAAACGTCGGCGTAGTCCGTTTCGTAGCGCATTGCGGCGCTAACCGCTGCGCCACCGCTCCCGCCCACACACAAAGGCAAAGATCCCCCGTGTAGCCTTTGAACAGAATGATGGGGCAAGTGCTGTTAGCGAGCACCCACAGACAGACAAAGACAAATATCCCCCGTGTAGCCTTTGAACAGACTGCTCGGGCAAGTGCTGTTAGCGAGCACCCAGACAGACAAAGATCCCCCGGGTAGCCTTTGTACAGACTGCTGGGGCAAGTGCTGCTCACGAGCACCCACATACAGACAAAGACAAAGATCCCCCGGGTAGCCTTTGTACAGATTGCTGGGGCAAGTGCTGTTAGCGAGCAGCCACAGACAAAGACAAAGATCCCCCGTATAGACTTTGTACAGACTGCTGGGGCAAGTGCTGTTGGCGAGCACCCACAGACAAAGACAAAGATCCCCCGTGTAGCCTTTGTACAGACTGATGGGGCAAGTGCTGTTGGCGAGCACCCACAGACAAAGATCCCCCGTATAGCCTTTGAACAGACTCCTGGGGCAAGTGTTCTTAGCGAGCACCCACAGACAAAGACAAAGATCCCCCGGGTAGCCTTTGAACAGAATGCTGGGGCAAGTGCTCTTAGCGAGCACCCACAGACAGACAAAGACAAAGATCCCCCGGGTAGCCTTTGTACAGACTGCTTGGGCAAGTGCTGTTAGTGAGCACCCACAGACAGACAAAGATCCCCCGGGTAGCCTTTGTACAGACTGCTGGGGCAAGTGCTGCTAGCGAGCACCCACAGACAGACAAAGACAAAGATCCCCCGGGTAGCCTTTGTACAGACTGCTGGGGCAAGTGCTGCTAGCGAGCACCCACAGACAGACAAAGATCCCCCGGGTAGCCTTTGAACAGACTGCTGGGGCAAGTGCTATTAGCGAGCACCCAGACAAAGACAAAGATCCCCCGTATAGCCTTTGTACAGACTGCTGGGGCAAGTGCTGTTGGCGAGCACCCACAGACAGACAAAGACAAATATGCCCCGGGTAGCATTTGAACAGACTGCTGGGGCAAGTGCTGTTAGCGAGCACCGACAGACAGACAACGATCCCCCGGGTAGCCTTTGTACAGACTGCTGGGGCAAGTGCTGCTAGCGATCACCCACAGACAGACAAAGACAAAGATGCCCCGTGTAGCCTTTGTACAGACTGCTGGGGCAAGTGCTGTTAGCGAGCACCCACGCACAGACAGACAGACACACAGACGGGACCGCACTTACGTAAGCGCGCATCCGCACAGGCCGTCACTTGCTTGGCTTGTTCCACTCGATCACTTGCACCTCCCCCCGTTTCGTCTTAGAACCGTTCGCTGTCGTTGCTGCTGTTGCTAATAATGATGATGATGTCGCCGGTTGTTGTTATTGTTGTTGTTGTGTGTGTGTGCGTTCATTCGATGGGGAATGAAGATCGGGCAAAAACGAGGATGGAGTCGTTCCTCGAAGGGGAGGGGGGCGCGGGGGGGGGAGGGACGCGGAGGGGGATTTTTAGAATCCGTGGGCTCCGGCGTGCGGCTCGCCAGCCTGGGCGTCTGACCCACTTTCTCTGGCAGGCGGCGGCAACCGGATTGACCCGAATAGACGCGCACTAAACACAGATCCACCACCACCAGTACCGTGTCCACCACCACTACACACAGTGTTCACCACCACCACTACATTGTCCACCACCACCACCACCACTACAGTGTCCACCACCACCACTACAGTATCCACCACCACCACCACTACATTGTCCACCACCACCACCACTACAGTGTCCACCACCACCACTAATTGTCCACCACCACTACATTGTCCACCACCACCACTACAGTGTCCACCACCACCACTACATTGTCCACCACCACTACAGTGTCCACCACCACCACTACATTGTCCACCACCACCACCACTACAGTGTCCACCACCACCACTACATTGTCCACCACCACCACCACTACAGTGTCCACCACCACCACTACATTGTCCACCACCACTACTACAGTGTCCACCACCACTACACACAGTGTTCACCACCACCACTACATTGTCCACCACCACCACCACCACTACAGTGTCCACCACCACCACTACAGTATTCACCACCACCACTACATTGTCCACCACCACCACCACTACAGTGTCCACCACCACCACTAATTGTCCACCACCACTACAGTGTCCACCACCACTACATTGTCCACCACCACCACTACAGTGTCCACCACCACTACATTGTCCACCACCACTACAGTGTCCACCACCACCACTACATTGTCCACCACCACCACCACTACAGTGTCCACCACCACCACTACATTGTCCACCACCACTACTACAGTGTCCACCACCACTACACACAGTGTCCACTCGACTCCCGTTCCCGTAGCGTGCCCATGCGTCAACAATCGCGAGTGAAGCCTTCCACCATCAACACGTTCGTCAACGACAGAAACCTGCCACAGTTATAACGCACACGGGACCAACTACAAATGTGAACGTCTCATGCGGAACACGAATTATCTGGGGCGATGTGTGAAATTCTCAAACCCCGCCACGCCGTCCATGATTCCGCACAATCTTTAGCAAGAATTTGTTTTAAGGGTGACAGATACTTTATCGATTTAAAGCTTTCGTGACTGCAGGGATTCATCTTCTTGGTTCTTTCGGTAAAGTCACGTAGAAGGGAAATAATAAAATAATAAAAATTAAACATAATAAAATACAATTCTCACGACGTTTCGGCCACAACGCAAGCAGCCGTTCTCAGGTGAAGAACAGGTCTGTCGGACGCTGTCTTTCAGACAGCCCTGTTCTTCACCTGAGGACGGCTGCTTGCGTTGTGGCCGAAACGTCGTGAGAATTGTATTTTGCTATGTTTAATTCTTTTTATTTTATTATTTCCCTTCTACGTGACTTTACCGAAAGAACCAAGAAGGTGACAGATACTCTTTGGTTCTTTCGGTGAAGTCACGTAGGTAGAAATAAAAGAAAATAAATCACGACGTTTCGGGCGCAACACAAACATCCATCATCAGGTGGGAAAGCAAAGTTCTGGAACACATGTGTTCACCGGCGTGGGTGGTAGCGATCTCTGCTCTAGCCCCAGTACTGCAACTCATTTTCATATTTACTCACTTTTAATGTTCATAGGGTCTCGTCTCATGCAGATTTGAATCTCAAAACGCGGCACATTTTCCCACCTGATGACGGACGCTTGTGTTGCGCCCGAAACGTCGTGATGTATTTTATTTTATTTCTACCCACGTGACTTTACCGAAAGAACCAAAGAGCATGGATTCCTGCAGTCACGAACGCTTCAAATCAAGATTGGTGAACAGAGATAGTCACCGAACAGCCCCCACGTATCGTTGCTCGCCGTACCACATTGTTTTTCGATTTAAAGCTTTCGTGACTGCAGGGATTCATCTTCTTGGTTCTTTCGGTAAAGTCACGTAAGAACCACCTGAAGACGGCTGCTTGCGTTGTGGCCGAAACGTCGTGAGAATTATTTTATTATGATTTATTTTTATTATTTTCCTTCTACGTGACTTTACCGAAAGAACCAAGAGGACACATTGTTTTTGTTGTTGTTGCCAAAATATAAAAAAATTATCTCCAAATTTGTGAAGCCGCCCTATCGAGAAATATCGATTGGACCCCCTTTACTCCCCCCGCAATTAATTTCGGACAACTTTAAAGGCAACTGGCGACTTTAAAGGGAACTTCTCTCCGATAGCGAACCCGAGAAGAGTTTCAACGCGCTCCACGTTTCGTTCCCCATTCGTTGTGCATGCTCCCCCGAGTAAAACGTGCAACGTCGTGCCAACGTATGTGGCATGACGTTGGACCCAGAGCCGTCGTCCCTAGGGGGTACACGGCGAAACGGGGCGAGAGGAACCCTGGCCACGTGCTTTGGGGGGGGGCTCCGTGCTTTGGGGGGGGGGCCCCCCACAACACCTTCCCACAACACCCCCCCCATGGACTGCCCTGGTTGGACCTGTTGGGCCACCACCAGCCCAGAGTTGGGCTCAACATTCCACGTTTAGATTATTTTGCTGATGTAAAACGTCCGCACTTCGTTGAGCTTTCGTTTGTGGCCAGGTCGCTTCTGAAGAAGCTAATAGCTCGGTGGGCTTCGCCTGGTAATAATACAACAAAAGTGTTTAATTAATTTTAAAAAAAGTTATTATACTTTACACTCCTACCGTGTATTGTATAGTTGTGATAACGGTCTGACCTGCCCCGAACTGTATATCTGTGAAGAACAGCTTCATAGCTCATAGGATTCCTCGAGTATAAATAAACATTCTGATCTAGATTTGAAGTTCTCGTGACTGCAGGGATCCATACGCTTTGGTTCTTTCGGTAAAGTCACGTGGGTATAAAATAAAATAAATTAAATCACGACGTTTCGGGCGCAACACAAGCCCGTGTTGCGCCCGAAACGTCGTGATTTAAAACATTCTGATGTCTAGTTTCATTGTTTTTTTGACACATTGCATTTGGTCGGCAATCACTTCAAACCTTCCGATTGCGAGCTGCACTCTCTCCCTCTACCGGTGAGCCATGTGCTCTACCCGGCTATTGCAGATAGCGAAAATCGATGGGACATGGACCCGCCCGCTTTAGCGCCAGGCCCTGGCAAGCCAGGAGGTTGGCAACTCGTCGGGAGAGAGTTTCACAAATTTGTGTGTGGGGGTAAGAGCTTTATAGTTCATCGGATTCCACCAGTGTAAATAAGTATTCTGATTCGGTTTGATCCACCAATCCCAACCCTCCCCCAAAGTTCTGGAACACAGGCGTTCACCGGCGTGGGTGGTAGCGATCTCTGCTCTGGCCCCAGTACTGCAACTCATTTACATATTTATTCACTTTTAATGTTCATACGGTCTCGTCTCATGCAGATTTGAATCTCAAAACGCGGCACAATTTGTAACGCACGCACGAGGTGCGAGAAACCAGAGACAAGCATCCAGCACCGGCGCTACCAACAAATGCCCAAGCTTTGCGGTCCTATGTTTGGATGTTTGGCCAACTCCATATGTTTGAGTGATTATACACGTGGGAGGAAACCAGAGTACCTGGAGAAAACACACCAAAGTAAAAGTTAACTATGTTTTTTTTTGTTTACCAGGTAAGCCTCACTGACCTATATAAGCGACTTGGCCACACATGTTAGCACAACGAAGTGGCTTATCATCACCTGGGAATGTGTAGCAGTAGCCAAAAACTTTAAACGCGCGTTGTTGACTCTAAATGTGGAGGGAACACCCGGAGGACCCGGAGGAAAATCCACGCGACCACGGGGAGAGAAAAAGATCGACACGCAAACTCCAAATATACAGCAGGCGTCACACACTCACTCAATCTACAACAATTCCCCAAGCTATGTTATCCTATATTTGGATGGTTTCCCAACTTCCAATACCCATCAGTTGGGGGGGGGGCGAGAGGGGGCCTCCCAACCAATCGGCAGACAACTCGGCAAGACACACACACACTCACTCTCCAACAATTTCCCAAGCTCTGTTATCCTATATTTGGATGGTTTCCCAACTCCCAATACCTTACCGGTGGATGGGGCCTCCCACCCAATCGGCAGACAACTCTGCAATACACTCACTCAATCTCCAACAATTTCCCAAGCTCTGTGATCCTATATTTGGATGCTTCCCCAACTCCCAAACAACCGCAACGGCAAAACACACAAACGCACACACTCCAAATTGGCGCCCGACTCTATCCGTTAAAGCAAAACGCTCTGGGGGCACAACGCGGCGTCCCTCTCCCGTTACGTAATCGACGCTCCCGTACCACGCGGCTCCCTGGGGGCGTCTCGAGCACCCCAAAGTTGTTGGCGACCAGAGCAGGAAGTTGTTGTGGTTGGCGAGTGGTGGTGGTTGGTGGCGGTGGTGAAGATGCAATCGCGAAGCGGCGTGCGGGGGTGCGTGAATTTATGATCAAAGTTTGAGTCGTGGTTGCGTGGTGTGTTGGTGGTGGTAGTGGTGGTGGTGGAGGGGTTGAGCCATACTTCACCCGGTGGGGAGAGGCTTAAGACGGCGGTTTCGATGTCGTGGGTGGACACCGCCTGCCAAGCAGCAACCCGGGTGTGACGGTACAGTAACGACACCACCACCACAACAACCACAACATAACCACAACAACAACAGTAGCAGCAGCAACGATTATACCAATAGCACACAAGGAGCGTGTGTGTGTAATGATGATGATGATACGTGATCGTATTTACCTGGTCGACTATAAGAATCGCACCGCCAAAACTTTGTGTTGTTGTGGACGAAATCTGATCACGGCACTCGCTCGCACCGGATTATAAGACGCGGCCTCGGACTCTATTTTTCTTCCGATAGATACAAATCAATAGATTTGTGGTGGGGGGGGGGGTTCCCCCTGAAATAGATATATACGTGTTTAAAACGAATAAACGTCGTATTTTGTGTTTACTTCTGTGCGCCAAAGTCGACGGCGAGTCAAACAAAAACCCACTAAAATCACCACCAACATCATCATCATCCTCATCATCATCCTGGGTGCGTCTGATGACCCAGTGCCAGGCGACGTTTCGGGCAATGCCCCTTCGTCGTTTATAGTTTTGAATAGTTTGATAAGTGAGGAGACACAGTCGGGGTGGGTGGTGGAGGCTTTTGTTCGCTGCAGCATCTATCTCGGCCTACCAACTCACCAGAGCAGTGTGGTGGGTTTTGTTTCGTTACGAATGTACTCTGAATTAAGGGTCATTGCCCGAAACGTCGCTCTTATATATTATTTTAAAGACATTGTTATTGAAGTAACTTGTTGAGTTGTTGTTGGTTTTTTTCCCGGCACCGCTACCCAACTTGCAAGTCGCTTTTACCGACTTATATTTGTGTGCTGTGAGGCAGGGTCGTTGCTCGAAACGTCGCTCTTATATATTCTTTTAAAGACATCATTATTGGCGTAACTTGTTGAGTTGTTTCTAGATTTGAAGCTTTCGTGACTGCAAGGATTCATACTCTTAGGTTTTTTCGGTAAAGTCACGTAGGAATTTTTTAAAATAAATAATAGAAATAATAATAGAAATAAAATAATCAATCACGACGTTTCGGAGGCAACACAAGTCTCCGTCATCAGGTGGGACCGTCACAGCTGAATTTACTGTCTTAAGGTTGAGTTGTTGATTTGTTTTTCCCGGTACCGCTACCCAACTCGTTTTTGCCCACTTATATGTGTGTGTGTGCTGTGTGCTGTGAGGCAGGGTCGTTGCCCGAAACGTCGCTCTTATATACTATTTTAAAGCCATTGTTATTGGCGTAACTTGTTAAGTTGTTTCTAGATTTGAAGCTTTCGTGACTGCAAGGATTCATACTCTTAGGTTTTTTTCGGTAAAGTCACGTAGGACATTTTTAAAATAAATAATAGAAATAATAATAGAAATTAAATAATAAATCACGACGTTTCGGAGGCAACACAAGTCTCCGTCATCAGGTGGGACCGTCACAGCTGAATTTACTGTATTAAGGTTGAGTTGTTGATTTGTTTTTCCCGGTACCGCTACCCAACTCGTTTTTGTCGACTGTAATATTTGTGTGTCTGTCTGCGTGTGTGCTGTGAGGCAGGGTCGTTGCCCGAAACGTTGCCTAATTTTTTCACTTATTTTTCTCTCTCGAGACCACCGCAGTGTTATTGACATAATGCGTTGAGTTTTGTGTTTGTTGCTGTTAATTTTGCTTGTTGCAAACAAATTTGCCGGTGCAGTCGTGGCATCACCACGTCACTTGTTTTAGCCACAGAACTTGAATCGTGCTGTTTGTTGCAGACCTCTTGGCGTTAGGAGGTGGGATGGAGGTGCTACCTGCCTGTCCCCTGTAACAATGTATAGTTGTTGTTGTTTTTAAATATCGCAAACGGTTGTTTTGCATCGTGAACGTATTGACGGTCGCTGTTGCGATGTTATTAATGGGCGTGGGAAATATAGTTAGTCCCCGACTTACGATATTTCGATCTTACGATATTTTCGACTTACGACGGGGTCGTCGTAACGCATCTCCATCGTAAGTCGAGGACTACCTGTATTGACAAACGACAGGTCAATGATTTGTGGTCGACGTTGTAGTTGGAGGGAACGATCTCGTTTCTTTCTGTGGTTGTCAAGATGACGCGCGGGCTGCACTCGCAATCCAGAGGTGGGCGGCCCTCCACTCGAGGGAGAGACAGACGCCTTGAGGGTGTTTGGCCTACTCTTCCACACAAGCCGGGACCGTCTGGGAAGCAAGCAGTGGGAGCGTGGTGCTGGGGTCAAGTGTGGGACCATTCGCACGATATTTAGCGGATTGGCAGGTGGTGTTTGGTGTGCCATGGGGTAAACTAGATTGTTACTAAACTATTTAAAAACTAACAATTTTTTTTCCAGGTAAGGCTCACTGAGCTATGTAGCTCTTTTTCAGAAGCGACCTCGCCACAAATGATAGCCCAACGATGTGGCTCATCATCGCGTGGAAATGTATAGCAGCCAAATACCCTAAAACGCGCGATGTTGATTCTAAATGTGGAGGGGAAAAACCGGAGGACCCGGAGAAAAAGCCACACGACCAAATATACAGCAGGTGTCAGGACCGGGATCAAACCCACGACATCCTGCATGCTAGGCGAGGGAGTTAACATCTCGCCACCACGACGCCCATGGTGGGTAGACCCCCACAATTAATCCCAGCAACACGCCACCGTTCGTAGATTGGCTGGTGTAGCTACTCCCACACTTTACCCCACCACATATCACCTGCCAGTCGACTAACTGCGTGGTGCCAATCTACATTGCTGGTGGACAGAGGCAGCTTAAAGGGTGGCAGGGAATTTAAGAAACTTTTCTCTTGTTTCAACTTCCCTCGGCGGGAGATCGAACCAGTGACCCCCCCGCATTGCGAGTCCAGTGCGATTAACCATTTACACCGTCCGCTATCTACAGTTCTGCATAGCCCGGAGCAAAGGTTTGTGTTTATGACGATACATGGCTGGCAAACAACGCTCGCCCCACACAGTATGACGTGAAAAGGGGGAACTTGGCATTTTCTGCGTGGTTTCGCGTGTGAAATGTGGAACGCGCACCGAGACAAGTTCACCAAGGAGATGGAGTGATTAAATCAGCCCGTGTGCAGGTGCGAGGTGGATTATTATTGTTATTATCGTGAGTGGTGGTGGCGGCTTGGGAAGCCATTCATCCGGCAGTTGGATTGACCATGATGATGATGATGATGTGTGTGTGTCTTTGTATCACCAGGTCGATTCAGCCTTAAAATGAGTACCTGGTGTGGTGTGTAAAAACATCAGCACTGGGGAGACACAGGGGGGCCGGGCGTGGTGCTGGCCACCCCCCACCCCCTTTGTGTGCCGTGCTGGCCTTCATAGGTGCTGCTCGCTAACAGCACTGGTCCCAACAGCATGTCAAAAGGCACTGGGGGATCTTTGTACGATTTAGTGATTCTGCGATATATATCGTACAATATGAGATCCACTACAATCGTAACGTCTGCTTTTTCTAAATTTCGTGATATCTTCACGATCGTTGCTGCATGCCTTTCGCTTTTGTCCATCCCTGATGGAACCTATATAAGGTGACAGGCTCAGGGCATAGAGCTCCCTCGAAAACGCCGCCAAATGGTGGCTTGCTACGAAATTCATCAGGGAGACACCAGAAGTCGTTTTGTGGTGTCATCACCCTCTTCCAGTGCCCTGATAGAGACGTTATTCTGCTGTTAGCAGGTGTTTATTGGAATTATAATAATAATCATAATTATTCATACAAATGTGTTGGCTATATACATACAGCTTTGTTAATCCCAATTGCATTTCCTCACTCTCTCAGGAACCACAGACGAGAGCTGGAAGGCAGCAGCCAGGTGGTGATCCGGCGGCAACAATTGCCCGAGCTCTGCAGTCCTCTGTATATTGAGATGTTTTTTCTGATTGAGTGGAGTGAAATTGGACCACCTGGCTAAAACCCACGTGTGTGTGCGGGGGGGGGGGGGAGGCAGCGCTGTATTCCATACTGCATTCTCCTTGAAAGCCAGGGTATATTGCACCTCGAAGTCCACATGGGTAGGGAGTTTCACAACATTTATGCGATCCGCCGAGCGTCGCCTCCACAGTGCTGGATTACAGGTGTGCTCCTCCACGGCCCCAGCAGGGGATGAATGTGGCCAGCGTGTGATCCAACTTCGATAGCAGCTAGTGGAATCGTTACGGCGCTTCTTGGCAAAGACGTAAAAATTAACGTACGGCTCGGTGATTAATCACCCTTCCTTTCTTTCTCAGGTGCTGCTAAATCGCAAAGGCTTGAATATTACCACGATGGCGGCAGCGTGAATGTGGCGAAAACGCGCAAAATGCTCCGAATGTAATTTTACGCAC